>NC_047529.1:31359923-31663256 GCF_012275295.1 Melopsittacus undulatus | reverse complement strand
TTCTAACAGCACATGGGCTTCATCAACATCCTGGCACAGATAACATCCAAGTGCTTCCTAACCATTATAATTACTGTGAAAGCACAGAACATCTGGCAGTGTATATACACACACTGCTGTCATCGGTTAGAATAAATCAGTACAGCACTGATAAACGTCAATGGCAATGAGCTTATTTAAAACAGATAGGGCTTCAGTCTTGAAGAACTTACCTCTGCCAATTATATGAATTCAGTTTAGCAAAGCAGTGCTTTACTTTCTAAAAGAATCTCATTAGCTTAGCATTAGCTTGGCTGCATTTTAAAAATTAGGATTAAATTCACTTGCTTCTTGCAGTAGTATGGCCTAGCAAAGACAGATTCACTACGAACTACCGCTGAAGACAGCTTAGTGAGAATCTGCAGGTAAAAAATATTATTTAAATAATCTCACTACAAGGGAGCATCTCCCATCATGGATGCTGGCCAAGTGCTTCTAATATTTTGTGAGTCAGTGCAGCCAGAGGCAAAAACAAACCCTAAATTCACCAGGAGGATTTGTGGGGCTTCCCCTGGTAGCTTCCCATCCAAGTACGATGCATGCTTTGTGAGATCTGATACTACATGTGGCAGGGCTGCTGCTAAGAGGGTCATCATGGGATTATTTTAATGTTCACTGAAATGGAAGCAATTTATTACATACTGCAGTAGCATCGCTTTCATTCAAATTATAAGAGGTTGCAAGTAGCCTTTTAAATCTGCTTTGCCTTTCCCTCTGGTACCAGCTTACCTTCAAGCTTCTTGGAAAGATGACACTCTGCGAAGCAGGCTTTGGAGGTTATGCAAAGAACAGAGCTCTCAGTAAGTACCTTGTTGACCTCTCAAAGCATGCAGGGCTTGAAACACACATTTGCATGCGTAAACTGGGTTTCCCCAATGGCCTAAGAATAGGATGCATCTGCGGAACAAGTTTTGCACTTACTTGAATATTATCATAAAACATTTATATGATTTAATTAGATTATGTAAATGCTTTACTCCAATTTGAAGCTTTGAAAATCATAATGTCATGCTCTAAATTATGCAAGTATTGAAAATTATTTTCACAGCAGTAGAAGCAAAACCACAAGTGAGACAGTCCTGCCACGTGCCCTTCTACTGTTCTTTACTCACCAAAGACCACACAGAATGCACTACCGTAATCCGGACATTTTCTATTAACATTTTCTGCACAGACAGTAGTTATTCTGTGCCCTGATTTTATGCTAAGTTCCAAATCCAAATTTGATTTGGAAAATGCTCTGTAGTTTATATGCACATCCTGACTAAGCAGCAGATTTTCTACAATGTCCTCCTCACCCTTCTCTGATACAGCATGCATTTCATGGCAAGAAGACTTCAGCAAGGAGATTCAATAAGAGCTATTCATTGAAGCATATTCCTAACTGCTGACAGTGAAAAAGGGAAGAAGGTAAAGTCTTAGCCAACATTTTTCTATTAAGTTAACTTACTTAATCCTATACATCTGGACAGGATAATGCTGCCACAATACTGAGCACATGTCACTAATTGATCCTGGATGCCATAGGACATTCTTTAGGCTATACAAAACTGGCATTTATTCAATTTACAGAAATAATTTACAGTATGTTGGGATGGTACCAAATTATTTGGAAACAAAAGAACCACCATTAGGGACAAAAGAAGCACCATGAATTAATTCCTGGAATAAACATATACTCACAGAAAAGTCATCAGACTGGGGTAGCTGAATTTTAACAGGACTCTGCTATTCAGTATATCACTAATTTTCCAATGCAAACTGAGTGCACCAGCTGCTTCTTCAATACTTCTAACTTGATGTGTCTGAAACACCAAAGTCTGATCTGCTCCACCACACAGATTGCTGTAATGGGCTATAAAGCATGTACCATTTGACATTAGGGTTACAAATCTTTCTATGCAGTCAGAATACCTCACTCCCAAATTCTAGTGTTTCCCCCATATTCTGCCACCCCCTTCCCCAAAATCAAGATCATGGACAGAATAAAAAATAATAAAAAAGAAAATAAACTTTAAGTTAATGAAAAATCCTAGAATGTTTGGGTTCCCAGGCAAGGGAACTTTGAAAATAACAGCTCAGGCAGATACATTTCTTCCTGTACATGCGTAGGGCCATTCTTCACCACATGGTAAAATTACCTCCCCCATAGCTCTTCAGCCATGGGTGCCCAGAGAACACATGTGGGCCAGGTTATGTCATATGATCACCAGTATATCTATGCTGATACAAACCATCTAGAGTAATGCAACTCTCTACTGGCAACCTGCAGACCTGGCTCACCACAGAATAAACCTGCCCATTTTAACCTTACACAGAGCAGGACTCTTGAGAAAGCTGCTCTCTCAAGCAGTCCTTTGTCATCTATAGTTGGCATGCTGACCAGCTATAGATATGAATTTATAACTTTTGAAAAAGCTGATGAGTGGTGAGAAAAGGTCATAAGAAAGTCTGTGGGGACAAGCCACACATGATAAACATAAAATTGCATAGAGAGGTAATACTGCTGCAGCAGGATACATTAGCAACTCAAGGAGTTCAATAGGGAAAAGACACCAAATGCAAAGGTATAAATCCTAATGGGATAAATGGACTTGGAAGATGGCAACTGTACAGCTGTATTCCAAGCAGCACAGAGGAGAACCTTTCCCCGGCCTACTGACAACTTCCTGATCAGCAAAATTCACTTCTCAGAATGGGAATACAGTAGTGCAGGGCCTAACAGCCTGTTCATTTTTTGCCTTTATCCTGTTTGCACGTTCCAAAAGATATGTGAACTGACCCACACAGGGGGACACCCAAACCACTGCCTTTTCCCACATACCCTCCCCTCTGATTATTATAAATATTTTGTTCACGATAATGGCAACAGGAAAATACTTGCTTGCAATACACTTGCTCTCCTTCCTCCCTAGCTCTGCTTGCTAGGCTTTCCCATTCTCTACTGACCTCCACCAGCCATCACAACACTGTAACCTGCTCACCTTCCTGGTTTACATTCAGTATTCTTTCTAGGACAATCCATCCAAAATGTGATTCTCTTTCAGCTATGTAGGAAAGTTACAGCAGACAAACGATAAACTCATAGGGAGAAATTTATTTTTAAAAGTTTCACATAACACTCTTCAGGGATGCATGAGCACCCCCTTCACTGTAAGGGCAGAACTGATGCTGATCACCACCCCAGAAAAATTCACAACCCAGAAGTGAAATATATATATATAACTTGTCATATAAAAATAATTTGCTACAAGCAAGTGTAAAAACCCAACAACCTCCCAACTAAACAGTGAAGTGTTTTTAAAACACTAATAGTAAAACTCTCATTATTCTTCCCGACATAATCCCATAATGCATAAATCAGAACTGATTCAGTCTCTGCCATGGGCAATACTAGATACCAGAAGAGCTCAAGGTACTTACTCTCCAGTTCTGATGGGTCTTAAGTCAGCTGATAAGGCTGTCATACAGGCCTGGCAGCAAAATTAAGTTGCTCTTATTCCAGGTTCCACAATGTCTTTCCTGTGATGGGAATCCTTGAGATAAAGCTCCCAATCCAAAACTGCACCCTCCTGTGGTTATGGAAGAAAATAAATTGAGCACAGCTGACGGAAATTATTCTGATTCAATTATTTCATGAACACTTCAACTAACCACATTTATCAGCCTCCTAAACTCATAAATCATAGCAATCTCTGTTGGGAAATTCGAAATTGATGTGGCCCCGCCTGAATCAGAGAAGGCAGTAGGCATCTGACAGCCTTGAGGAGCAGCCTTGTGTGAGTTGATTGGAATTTCTAGCAGTATTAATCTTAATAACCTCAGGTAGCTTCCTCGCAGCAGCCTATGTCTTTATGCACAAGCAGTGAGGGAGGGAACAGTGCAACAATTACTCTCTCATTCTCTCCAGCAGACTGTTTTCTGATGAATATGAACATGTCAGTCATGCTCAGCCTTCATCCATAGCTCTTCTCAGCCCTCAGCAATGACCAATCCAAAACCTGTAGAATTTAAATTGTGATTTGAGCCTTGAGGTATAGGACACAGGAACAGAAACCAGAATACCTACCAATACAGCAGCATGAAGGCCTAAAAACAAAAGCAGCTTTTCCCTCTTTCTTACAAGAAGCGCCTGTGAACTGTAACAGAAAACTGTACAGCATTTATTCAAGTCATTCAAACAATAGGTTGAAGATATTCAAATAGTATTAACACTGAAAATAGATGATTAAAACACAGATCAGAAATATGCATCTATCTAGGAAACCGAATCCAAGTAACTGTCACTCACAGCTGACAATATGGTCAGAACAGTTGTGGAAGCTCTCTGGTACTTGCTTTGCGAAGGATTAAATAGCTCCCATTGTGAATGAATTTGCGCTTCTCATAATAGACTTTTCAATAATAACAAATCTACAAGATTTCTCCCCTTTTACCCAGATTACTTATAAAACGTCCAGACAGGTAAGGCAAGGCTGGACAAACATACAGGGATTCTCTGCCAGTGCTCTTAGTAGTGTGCAGTGATTCATGGTTCAAAAGGATTTTCTAAGCCAGAGGTGCTGTCTTTATATTCAGCAGCCTTTAATGGATTCATCTTTCAAGTACCAGTTCAGTTACTATCAGGTCACGTAAACTTTAATGTTAATATTTTTTGTTTGTTTGTTTGGATGTTTTGGTGTTGCTTTTTCTTTTCAGGGAGAAGGGATTGTTAAAGAGGAGTGCCACAGCTCACCTTCGTGTCTGTGGAGATCACCTCATTTTGTATGCCAGGAGCCACCACATGCAGATTCCATTTAATAACCTCCAGTTCTGGTATCAGGAGACACAGTGAACAATCACTCCCTATTCATCTTCTCTCTCTGCCACTTGTGATTTTATGGACTTTTATCACTTCCTCTCAACCATCTGCCTTTCAGTCTATTTAGTTATCCTCATACAGGTGTTGCATGCTATTCATCATTCCTGTCACCCTCCTCTAAAACCTTTCCCAGTTTTACTACATTGGGCTTGAGATGGAAGAAACCAGAACTACACACAGTATTCAAAAGGCATATAGACCAGCAATGCTTTATTTTGTTCTCTATTTGCCTGCTAGTAATTCCCAACATCTGAATTACAATTTTAACCTCTATTAAGATGACACCTTTAAAAATCGATGAAAACCCTAACCTTACTTCAAAGTCATAGCTATATCTTGGTAGAAAATTACCATTTTATGCCATATCTGCTATTTCACATTTCCTACACTGAAATTCACCTACTGTTTTATTATCCAGCCACTCTGTGAGGTAAGGCCCTTCCGTAATTCTTCAGTCATCTTTACTACTCTGAAGTACCTGCAAACTTTGGCACATTTTTATGCAGCTCTTTTCCCAAAAAGGTCATGAGCATACTGTCAAGCTCAAGCCTAGGCATAGATCCAT
This sequence comes from Melopsittacus undulatus, assembly GCF_012275295.1. Classification (NCBI taxonomy): domain Eukaryota; kingdom Metazoa; phylum Chordata; class Aves; order Psittaciformes; family Psittaculidae; genus Melopsittacus; species Melopsittacus undulatus. Next base: position 31,657,791 of record NC_047529.1, on the reverse strand, counting down.
GCAGACTTCCTTGGTAATTTCTTTTTGCTGTGAAATGTGACTATTCCTGCTTCCTATTTCTTATCTTTTAACCAGTTATTTAACCATATTTGAACCCTTCCTCTTATACTACAGCAGCGTGCTTTCTCTAACAGCCTGGGATGAAACCTTTTCAAAAGTCTTCCCTTTCTGCAGGTCATTTCCATATTGCTATCAGTGCTGTACATGTAGCTCAGATCCCATTTTACAAACAGCTGAAAATGATTAAAACTTGACCCTTCCAGCTCTCTTGATTCTACTGTAATGCATTTCATTCAAATTCAACATGTTACTGCCTTCCTTTCCAGTTGTCATTCCCTATTGACAAACGCATTTTACAAAACTAAAATACAAATAATTTCTTGATATTACTTGTTTACACAGCTTTCCAGCCTTTATAAGTTTACAATATTAAAGGAAACACAGCCACATAAAACACAGTGTGAAAGCTGTCCCATGTTTATTATATTTTAAATATCAGATCCCACATACTCTTACATAATTTCCCCTCACCTTCACACTGGAATTCTTATACATTAACAGATAAAGTTTCGTTAGACCTCTATTGCTAATGTGAAGAAAGTTTAAAGAGTCCTGCTGTAGGGTGGTTGCTTGTTTTGGTAGGGTTTGTTTAGTTTGGGGTTTGTTGGGTCTTTTAGTTGCCTTTTTGGTTTTTTTGATTGGTTGGTTGATTTTGTTGTTTGGGGTGTGGAGAGAGCGGGGAGGGTAATGCCACAGCATGAAGAACCAACAAGGTTGTCTGAAGATTGAAAGCTCCGCATATACAGCTGCAGCCCAGCGAAGGATTTCAATAGACAACTGACACACTACTGATTTGGAAATGTAATTTTTCTCCCAGTGTACAGGTGAATAGCTTATACCTAATTACAGATCAAGACAATTTGAAATAACACAAGTTTAAAATCTTCATGCAGAAAATCAGACCATCAGAATTTCCAATAAAGTACTCATTCTGGAGCAGACAGGCAGCATTGTAACATAAATACAAACAATAATATAGATGATTTAACTGGATTACTTCACTCCTATGAATTCTTCCAAACAAATTCTTTAAGAAAGCCAGGAAAAGAGAACTCAACTTCCATCTTTTTTGGATGTTTTGGCTTACAGCAGTCAGTCATGCTCTCAAAGTGTGATCTCACTGAAGCAGCTGTGTACACATAACAAATCACATTTGGACATGTTTCGATCCAAGAGCGGGTAAGGACAAACAGAGGTGAGCAGCAGGCTGTCCCTCAACCCTAACACCAACAGTTGCCATAGCAACAGGAGGAATCACTGGAAGAGGCTGGGATTGATCTTTCCATCCCATATTCATTGCCATTTCTTCAGAGTGGTCTTACACAATGCTACTGTAACCAACACCACTGCACATACCCAGGTTCTAAAATTAATGGGAAATAATAGCGATGAAAAGGTGACAGGGAATAAATTACTGCTGTGTACTGAGTGCACAAAGAACAAGCAGCAGAATTTCCATCTTAATGCAAGCAGTGCAAAGAGAAGGGTGGGTGAAGCACGTACGGGCATGTTTCACCATGTCTTCCATCTACATTTCAAGTTTTCTCTGCATTCTCCTGCAGAGCAGCATCTGCCTGTTCTCAGCATCTGTAACAAGACAGTCAGCGATGCCTAGGGCAGGTATTGCAAACAGTAGGATATAGCAAAGGTTATTTTGTGCTTAGTTAAAAAGCCTGTTACATCATGTCAGCTTACTACAGAATGACACAGAGCCAAAAGGGTACAAAAGAGACTTTACAAATATGAAAGAAATTTTTTGGGTTAACAATGGCATAGCTCCAGAGTCCCTCAAAATATATTACAACACAAACAAGTTTTGTAAATGTGGGATATACATTACATGAGTATACAAGAGATTTCAGTAAAGACTAATATTGATTCCAATAACACACAGCTCAAAATTGCATTTAGTTTGCAAATTACAGGATGGTTTTGTTGATACGGCCACACGGTTTAAATGAAAAATATATTTTGATGGCTTCCCCTTCACAATTAGCCTTTCTTTTTAGGATATGCAAAATGGTAGAAAAAGTGTCTAAAATATTAGACTGAATTAAGAAAGCCTTAAAAGACCATTCCAAACTGTATTTATAAACACTGAAGAATGACCAGAATCATTAGCAGAATGTGGCCCTAGCTAAGAGCAGAAAGCTGCATATATCAGAAAGATAAAATATTCTTGTAAATGAGTAGATCACTTCTGCTACATGCACCCTACATTGTTCCAGTTTTAAATCAGCATAATATCTCTGTAATCCACTATATTTGCATAAAGCTGAAGTAATACAGTGATAGCATGGGAAGTACCCATTATCTCCAGAAACTTTGTAGCTGACAAAGTGATTACCCCCTAAAACAAAACAAACCCAAAACCTCAACAAAACATCTAACTAGAATAGCCCTCAGAAAATGCATCATAGTTTCCAAGGGAAATACAGAAGACAAAAGTGTCTACATTAGCACATATATTAACAAAATTTCATCATTTATACTTAGTAAAACAGATCCTGAAAAAGAAACCAAAACAAACCCCAACCCCTAAACAATACCTACCAATTGTGTACACCAAGATAACAACTCCACCACGATTCAAACAAGTCATAACAGTATGTGATATTTAAGAGCTCTGGGAACCCTGTTAATGACAAGTCTCCCATCATAACTTAAAGAGGCAAATAGCCACGGGTCTGCTGAGGACCATTCAACTGCATATACACTATCTTCATGCTCTTCATAGGTGGCTATTACACTGTCCTGAAGGGGCTCTTTAATCCTAAAATTTGGGAGAAAAAAAAAAAGGTAAGGATCTATGAACACATGATTTAAAAGGCAGTATTAAGCACCCCTAACATCTAGATATGCAACCTCCCATGTGAAGTCCAAGAATGCAGTAGTAGGCTCCAAGGAATAATTTTATACCACATGTCTGCACACGCCTATGTTTTTAGTGGTGGCTTGACAAGGATTGACTTCTTTGTGCTAAAGACCCCATTTGCAGGAACAAAGTATCACTTATTGTCAACTTCAATGTATTTCCACGTCTCTCAGAACCTACATTAAATACCTCTCTAAATCAAGTAAAACTACTGGGTACGATCTAAATGCACTTAAACACACATTTTTACCAACATCGTTTCTCTCACCATGCTCCATGCCTTCCTTTCCCCGTTTGTTGTTAACTGAATTCTTAAATAATATATATTCTCATTAGAGATGTGTAAAGAGGTAAGAAGCTGCAGTCCTTAATATCACAGTCTCTCCTGTGCTGCTATCCTCGACCCATTCTCTCCAGAGTACCAGAGGGCAGATGGAGGAACCACTCCCAAACACTTTTATTTTTATCTCCCATTGCTAGAGTTATAACAACACTGGATTCTCATCTATTATTGTATACCTCACCTCTCACTGAAACACCCAAGCTCCTGGTCACCTACATCATGAGACACAGATTCTCTTTTGCATTGCAAATATTTAACAATAGATTCAGGCATTCTCTGACATCCAAACCACCCAGGAGTCATTGACTGTGCTCTGCTAGCTGAGAATAGCTCTTCTTCCCTTCACTCACAGCGCCAGTCCCTCCTCTCAGAGCAACACTGCAGCACATTATTCTGTAGCTACAGGGTAGCTGAGTTTTCAGAGGATGACCTTAGAGCTCCTTCACCCACAGAGGATCACCTCTGCTGACAGGAATCAGTCAGCCTTTCAGAAGCATCCCCCTGCCTCCCAGAAACAGCCTTGTATTACAGCTGCAATCCTCCTAACAGAACGCAAAGCCAAAGAGCCTTGTGAATGCCACTCAATCATTTAAACAGATGCTGCTGCTACAGAAATGAAGTGCTGTTATTGGCCATCTTTGCCCTTTACCACTGCTCTCTGAGAGCACGCGTCTCTGCGATCACAAAGCGTATACGCTATCACATTTGAATTGCTTGCGGGATATTGCTGCTCCACCTAGCCAGCCTAACCAGCTGTGAATCTAACATCGCAATTAAAATTCAATTGAATTTAATGAATAAACCAAAAGCAGCCTGATACTGCAGAACAGCTTCAGATGTTTAGTTTCAAGGACTTTTACTGTTTACTTATGCTACGTTTAAGGTCAACTAACAAAAAAAAGGTCATAGCACAAATGACAGGCAGCCCCTGGTTAATTGCAAAGAGCAGGCTTGTTTTGCAGTTCTCCTGAATATGTACTTTGATACAAACCATCTAACAGCAGAGAGCTAATAAACACACACACACACACTTCATCTCCTGCAATGTGTTTTTCTAACTTCCTGCTAACTGACATGCCTGGTTAAGCGAAAGTTGGTCATGTCCCCAGACAGCAATGTGCTTCACGCAGTGCTCACCCACTTACCCACAACTCCATTATTCCGAAGGTTTCAGATGTCTCTCCGGATAAGCAGGGGAGTAATACACAATGCATATGACTGTCAGGGGACACGACCAACTTTCAGTTAACCAGGAGTTTCAGTTAACCAAAGGTTGTATAAACAAGGACAAATAGACTTCTAGATTACAGTCTTTTCTGTATGCTGAGTTGTTTCAGTGTTTCATTTAAGTAACACAATTCATCTAATTTAATTTCCAGAGCTCATAAGGGAATGGGTATTCAGGAAAACAGCCTGTAGGTGAGCTTCTATTTGGCATTTCCATTTATAAGAACAATTTTTAATTGTTCTTTATTATTGTCTATACAATGAATTTCTTCTTGGGTATGAAAATAATGAGCCTTCCAGAAAAAGAAACCATGCTCTTCCATGTGGTTCTTCAAGGCCAAGTGAGTTCAGGATTCAAAGGGGATTTTTTGTTGTTGTTTTATATAGCACAGATCTATGATAATATTATGTATAGACTACTTGTACATAGAAATGGCACAGCCTTGAAGAAGTCATTAAGAATAGGAGAAAACCCTTATGGAAGTGATCACTTGGTATAAAACAGCTAGATACTACACAAGATAATTGGGATGGAAGAAAAGTCATCTCAGAATGGCATGTCTCAGGAACAACACAGAAGATCCAAAAGAAACTGTCCATGAACATCCTTTATAAACACTGAATTAAAACAGATTACTCTTTAAATTACATAATGGGTAATGAGCCCAGAAAGATTCTGCCATCAGAATAAAGAGCAGAATTTATTTAATGTATGTGAAAGATTGCTCAAAATAGTAAAAAAAACCAACCCAAAACAAACCCTAAAAAAAAACAGGAAGAGCAAGGTTGCTTCTGGTGGTGTTTTTCCTCACAACAGGAAACTTGCAAGAGGGAAACAGACCATCTTACGGCATTGTAAGAGATTCCAAGAAAACACCTCATTTACCTGCATTTTGGCTGTGTGCATGCTTTTTTTGGCAATCCAGGAACAGGCTGAGGATACTATTTTTGAATCTATACAAATCTAGAACATTTAGTTTCCGAGTCCCACAACTATTTATTCTCAATGAAATTTTACACAGCTTTTACACATTTTTATTTATTAAAGAACCAGCTCAGACTTTCTAACTCCCCAGATATTAAATATAATCTGATTAATGCAAGAGGTTATGGACTTAACAGCTATGACACTGACATTTATTTAAGTGAGGTAATAAATAACTTGTAAATACATATATAAACAGAGTCTATGAAAAAAGATAATTTTGGTTACAGCACATACTAGTGGAATATATATAAATCAACTTGTATTTAAGATTTTTTTTATTTAGATATTTTAATTATCCTTCTGTTTTTATCAGTTGCTACAATTTTATTTCTTCTTAACACATAGTAGGTAATTTCAGAGCCTAATTTGTCATAGCACTCTTCATAATGTTGCAGTGCTTAAAAGAATACTGCTATATAACAATACTTTCACATTCCTTACATCAAAACCTTTCAATACCTTTCAATTTTGTAGCTTTGAACTCCTGATGACAATACCCAGGTTATTTACCTTCTAAGGTTAGATGCATAATACTGGACACGGAAGAGGAGAGTGTTCAAAGTAGACTGGATACTGATCAAAGTCTGCAGATCTTTTGCAAATTTTGGAATAGGGAGGGACACCTAAATTTCATACCAGTTAGAGAAGTTCAGAAATAGGAAAAGTACCTATACAGAGGTGGATATGAAGTAAACTTCCCCCTATGATACTTTAATATATACAATTCAGGTTGTTGCCAAAGCACAGATACTTCTGGTTTTGCATAAAAGCTGAAGGTTATGGGTGCAAAAATATAATCGCTATGATGTAACTATTTTAGTGTACCACAGGAGAAGATGCTTGGCCCATTGATCCTTTCATAGAGCAGTCTGACAAGACGATATTTGATAAGCATAATTTGTAATCACTTCTTAATGCCAATCAAGTTTTGTAAGTTACATTCTTTCTTGCCCTAAATTTACCTGTGCCTTATAAAGTTCCTTTAGTTTCTTGTTTTCCTGTGCTATTTTAAAGACTTTTTCTGGCTAGACTAAAACACCTTTTTTCTCTCCTTATATGCTCTTGCACTGCATCAATTTATAGTAAGAGATATGTAATCTCTATCTACATCCTGCATAAATTTAAGACCTGTGCCACACAGAGTTGAAACCGGACTGCTCTCTCATTCTTATTTCTCTTTCTTATTTTTTATTCTCTTTCTCTTATTCACATAGCATGACCCTTACCAGCTTCTTTTATGACAGAAAAGAGCTTTCATTTTACTAGATAACTTTGAGGTTAATTGCGTTACAAACTTGAGAAAGAAGCCTCTTAAGCTTTGGATAATTGTTTTCATGTAGAGAGCTGTTATTTCCAATTACTTCTCATGCTAACAACCACTTAAGTTTGCAGTGCTTGCAGTTCTGTTTTGTCACCACAATGTTCAATAAAATATGTGTTTTGAAGTCATCAAAATCATTAATTCCTCATCACAGTCAAAATTAAATTCTCTTTAATCTAAAAATACTATGAAATAAATGTGACTTAACAGAGCGGCAACATGTGCTGCAGCGTCCAAGAACAAATCCTGAAAAGCCTGCCACTGGATTCCAGAATAAGCCCCTCAGATGCCCTTTCTCTTTAACTGCAGAAGAAAACTTAGCAACTACACAGTTTTGTTTCTGGTAAGCTTAGAAAAAAACACTACTTCCTTTTTCATTCTCTTATGGAAAATAGAACTCAAGGATGTTTATACTGGAACATAATTTTCATATATAAGAATTGACCATTCACATTATTGTGAAAGCATTATTTTTTTTACTCATAAACAACCTCCTGAACTGCTTCTACAGGAAAATGTCATCTTTAAAATGTATATTTTAATATAACAGGTTTCATAGTTGTTCTAATACACAAATAAATTAAGGAGTATGTGTCAGATGAGGGTTAAAGAAAGAAATAGCAGTTTTTAAAGCAAAATAGTCTGGGAATTGAAAGTGCTGCTGCACTAGATTTGACCCAGCTTCTTAGATATTTAACCGACTAAAGTCCTGAATTCTGAAATTCCACAAAACAAAAACCATTTAAACTGTTTTAATTGAGTCTCTTGGTTGATTCCATAGTATAATCCTATGATTTCTAGATTTCTCTGAGACATAAATACCTCAAACAAAATATCAACAAAATTAACACTATTGGCAAATGTGTGAATAGATCCTGGAAGTCTGCCTCACCATGACTGCTTGGCAAATGTTTTTCAAAGTATCAATGCTGACAATCATTCTCCTGAAGTCATGGATATGTATACAAAGGTGTTATATTAGATCACACAGTTCATATGTATTATCATGAAACCATATGATTTACTATTCAAAAGGCTCCAAACCACATTTTTACCACAAAAAGTAGAAACCATTACCTCCTTTATGTGGAATTTCGACGGAAATCTCTTTCTACAGAGAGGCCAGCCATCATTTTCTCTCTGGTCCATTACAATTGCTGAAGACATTCCTACACTTAAAATCTCATTAAAAACTTCACTATCTCAATGAGATATTCTGTACTCAGAGGACCAGTCCTTTACATCTCTCAGCCTCAAATGCAAAATGGTGAGAAGCGCTTATGTCATATCTCGTTCTGCTTGTATCAAAGAACAGTCTGGCTAACATCCACAGCAGAAAAGATGGAAACCCAAGATTTGAGGAAAAGACTAAATGAATATATTTCCTAATGTGAATTGTTGATACAATCTTCAATAGATACCAAGGATAAGGATAAGCTCAGAACATATTGTCAAAAAATGAAGCATAAGGGAGAAGGCAGCATGATATTAGTAACCGGTTTTGCCACTGAAAACACAGCAGACATCTTAAGCCTGTAAACCCCAAAGAGATCCAAGGGAGCTGGGTAGCTCATTCTGTAAATTAAAAGTTTAATGGCAACTTCCTTTTCAGGACTGATATGTAAGCTCAACATGCTATGGACCATATAAATCTTTTCATTAGTATGGGTATCGAAAAGGCTTTTTCTCTTAAAAACAAAGTCCTTAATTATCAGTTTAGCCTTGTCATGAAGTTATGGCCATAGAAGTCATGAAGAATGGAAACACTGCTGTAGATGTAGCATGTAGCTTTCTGCTCGTGATCCTAAGGTAGCATTTTGTTTATTGATAGAAATAGCAATGTAGAATTAAAATGACTGACAGACTAGTTTAATACAACCAATACAGACTCAACTAACATGAGAATTTTGGGTAACCAAAGAATGAAGAAATGATATAAGACAGTCACCACCCCCCTTGAGGAGGATAGTTTTCAGTGCTCTGCAGATGTCTAAAGGGAACTGACAGACACCTTCAGGAGTTTTGGAAAATTCAGTGTCGTAAGGATGAAGTCCTTGCAACTCCAGAGTGCAAAGCCATTAAAGAAAGAGAGGCCTGCCTTAATCAGCTGTATCCATAGATGTGGAATGACCCCATGATTTAAACATTTTATTCAAACTGAGGCACTGAAAAGCATTCCCTATATTCTTATCCCGGCACACCAGCTTGTTTTGGGGATGAAAGTTAAATGCGCCTGAAATACACACCTCACCTGTTCTATTTTCATTTATTTTATACACTTTTTTCTACCTCTGGATCAAAGTGCTAGAAATTAAGCTAGAAGTACAGCATTTCATTCCCCAGTTCTCGATATTTTTTTCTGTATTTGAACTGTACATTAAATTATCCAGATTAGGAACTTGATCAAAATATACCACAGCTGTCCTCCAGCCACATGCCTACACCTTCTCTCTGTGGGTAGCTTGATCCTTTTTTAGACTACCTACTTTCAACAGAGGCTTTGGGCTTCCAAGACAGAAAGCACTGAAGCCTCCCTTTATTCAGAGCAAGCAAATAAATGCAGCTGACATACTTCTCCTAGACACACTTCACAAAGACAGTGCATGCATAGCTAACATATTTTGGAAGAAACAAAAACACAGTTAGTGAGAAGAGATAAACTTAAAAATATGCCTCATGGCAATAGAAAACCCTAAAGGAAGAACCAGAAGTCTCCAAAGATGATTCAGAAGGCAGTAAAGGTCCCTGAGCTGCAAACAGGGGCTAGAAGCATACCCAGGGGAAATATAATCTCCTTTTCCTGTTTTCACAATCTTTCCTCATAGCCACTATCAGCGACATGATGCAGGTTAGGGAGACCTTTGATGTGATAAAGGGTGGCTGCTTTTACTTTTTTATGATTGATGAGAGAAACAGTATTAGCTAAAAAGTAGGGAAGAGACTGAAAACTAGTTGCTCTGATCCGAATCAGCAGATAAGAGGAACTGAAGGTCACTCAATTGTAACAAGAGACTCACGGAATAGTCCTATTTATATTGTTTATTCAAGCATGTTCTGGTCTCCAAGATGGGAGCATATAAAGTCCCAAGATGTCAACACATACATGGACGAACACCAATTATTCAATGAACCTGCATTCTTTTCCTTAAAAAAAAAAGTTACCTCCAAATAATTAGTTTTCACTTGCGAAAATTAAAAGATAGGCAATTATTACAGAAAGTAAATGTATGGACTACAAGAGTTGAGGTTGGAAAGGACCTTTGAATGCCATCTAGTCCAACCCTCTGCAATGAGCAGAGACATCACACACAGTTCTATGTGGTTCAGCACTGAAGGGTTAAATTGACATATTACTTGCTTTTGTCTCCAGCCAAGAAATACAATAAAAAAGTTTATTCCAAAATATATTAAAAATTAAAAGAGAAGGGGTAATAGGCACAAGTTACTCCTGAGGAGATTCTGACTGGACACAAAAAGGAAATTTTTCGTGAGAACAATCAATCATAGGAATAATTTCCCCGGGGAAGTGAGGGATTCCTCAATTTTGGACACTTTTGAGATTCGACTGGACAAGGTGCTTTCCTAGAAAGGCTGGACCAGACAACCCTTGAGGTCCCTCCCAACCTAGTATTCTATGATTCTATGATAAGTATTAACATGAGTGTTTAAGATCCCAGAAATCTCAGCTGTGTAGAACAGTATTACAATCAATATTTTTTAAATGATGGGTCTTCTTGTTAAAGTAGGGGAAAAAAAACCAAACAACTAAAACAAAAGCAAAAACCCAACAACAAAAACCAATCAACCAACCAACCCCCCCAAAACACCAAAAACTTTGAAGATGCGACTGATACACATTCTTCGTTTTTATACTTAGTCCATGGAGTATTTTTCACAAGTCATTATATTCATAACATGAAAAATAGGTAGCATACAAGGAAAAGAGTCTTCTTACAATCATAGAATTACAGAATAGTTAGGGTTGGAAAGGACCTTTAAGATCATCTCAAGCATGTTGAGGTCCTTCTGGATGGCATTCCTTCCCTCTGGCTTATCAACCAAACCACACAGCTTGGTGTCATTGGCAAACTTGCTGAGGGCGCACTCAATCCCACTGTCCATGTCAGTGACAAAGGTGTTGAACAAGATCGGTCCCAACACCGATCCCTGAGGGACACCCCTCATTACTGGTCTCCAGCTGGACACTGTGTTACATTACAGAGAGTATGTACTGTTGTTGTGAGCAGCTTTCTAGGTACTTAATTTGATACACCTTGATTTTCAAGGCACTTATATCACCTTATCACTTCTAGAGACATCTTGCACATGTAAAATTAACTATTTCTATATATGGGAGAGCTTCCTTATTTATTATTTCAAAAATGGTTTCCAGGTCCATTATGTGAAACCAAAATGTCAAAACTATTTGCAGCAAACTTACATCATTATTAATAAAGGAAAGGTGCAAGACCAACCTTAAAATTGCAACTACAAAACTAACCTTATTTAGAACTGCAACTGAAACATCTAGCAGACACAGCTGAACAACTGGGGATCTTTTTTGTGATTTTCCTTGTTCCTCATCCCATCGGGCTATTCCATGTAAGCTAGTTGCAAAATTAGAAAGCCTCAGCCCACTCTAGAACTCCCTATATGCATATATATATTCATAAAGAAGTACAGAGAGGACAACAAGCACCATCTATTACACAGTGAAAAAGTTGGAAAAGCAGACAAAAATGAAGGATGAAAAATTATTATTTCAGCGTTTCAGTTAACTCATTACTAAAAATCCCATCCCTCCAAAATTCACATGCAATATACGTGATTCCTTACACACCCAAGTGGATGATTTTTAGAAATGCTTGCAGAACATGCATTATTTTCTACCAGGAGTGTCAGAACCAAACACCTGGTTTGCTTGAAGCAGGTCTGATGAATTACTGGTTTCTAGAACAGTCAGTAATACTAAAAGCAAAATTTACAAAAATTTATGTGTTTACACATCTTTTTTCCACCTGTGCAGAAGCTCACCATTAGACTGCTAACAATTCCTAAAGGTTACAACACATACACAGAAAACACAAAAAGCAGATTTTCAACTCTCACTTAACCCAGAGTATTGTATATTCTTGACTTGGTCCAGAGCCCCCTTAAAGTGAATCTTTTCATGGATCCAGAGGAGTTTAGTACTGGCCCTCAGCAATCACCATCCCCTTCCTATCAGTGAACATACCGTGATCATACCAATCAGATTTAAAGAGTGTATCCCACTCAAGACTCTTGAGTAAAGAAGAAGTAGGAATTACAACTACTTACCTGAAAGGCCTGTACACAAAAATCCTAGTCAGCAAAAAAAAAGCACGTTAATCATTACAACTAAAAAACAATCTATAATCATCTTCATAAAACTCAGGAAACTTCATACTTCTCTTCTTGATGCTGGTCCTCTTGATCACTTAGCTCATCATCATCTACCATATGCCCAAATGGTTCAGAAGAAATTGATACCATATTAGACAGGATAACTCTGCTATCACTGCTTCCTGTAAGGATCAGCTGATCATGAGAATGATTGTATCTGACATTCCATACCCTAAAAATAAAATCAGAAAGAACAAGAGGCTATTCTTGGCAGGCAGTGCATCTACAGTAAATGATTTTTTTTTTTTAAAAACACTAAAACTTCGTCTTTGACTTAAATGTTGTAAGCACCCTTAGAAGTGACATGCCTTAACCCAAAGACCGTTTTTGTCATCTTCATTTGGCTTTTAATTTTCCACATCATCTGTTTTCTACGAGGTGTCTTTAAAACTCAACAAATAAGTTTTGGGGAAAAACCCCACAAACATTAAAGAACAAAACACACTATTCAGTGGTATCATTCCTTGGGGGCAGATACTAATTCATTGTTTAGTGCGACAGATAAATATTTAAGTTCTAAATATAAAAATTCCCTCAAAGCAAAATATGGATTAAAAATAAACTGTTAAACAAAAATCTCACAACATTCTTACAGAAAAGTTTAAAATAGGCCCTAAAACAAAAGTAGGATTATATTTCTCTACAATTTTCAGATTTTACATACCAAGTTAATACTAAATGTCTTATGGTTCTTGTTCTATTCTTTTCCCTTTAATCTTCTGGGGAAAAAAAAGTATAAATGCTGCTTTTGTTAATTCACATCTTCATTCCTCTCAAACTAGCTTCAGGGTCCAGATTTATTTTGCAAGAATTACTCCAACCCAAATTCTATAAAATATGAACCGCTCATCTTTTCTCAACCACTGAAGTCTGCAAACGTCAGACAAGATTCTATCCTTGCTCCAGCCAGAGGCCAGAGCAGTAGATACAGGCTCTAAGTATTATCTCAGAAAATAAAATTACTCCCTTGCATATTCTGGCTTAAGGGCTGTGAAAAGCATGAAAAACATGGGGCTGAATTACTGAGCATTTAAAACCATTCAACAACAGAAGGACAGACAGCAGCTGCTTTTCTGTACATCAGGTGCAGCAGATTAAGCTGGATTTGGAAAGTCACACCTGTATCCCAGCTGGCCTCTACAAGCCAAGTTTTGTTCTGTGTTTCTCAAAGGAGTACCCTATCTCCTAACAGTGTTAACAACAGTTCCTTGCCAATTAGACTAATATCATCTAAACTCCTAATTTACAATCACACAAGGAACATTCACATGTTGAAACCTTTCCTCTGTGCAGAAAAATGATTATTCACAATAGCACAAAACATAGTTAGCCTGCATTGTTCCTAAACAGTAAAATAATTAACAGAATAAATTACATAAGCCATCCACCCGCAAAACAGCATGCAGATAATTTGTTCTACCAGTGGGAATGCTCCTCTAGTGTCTTCACAGGTTCAGTGACATTTCTTGTGTCCCAGAATTTCACCTTGCAGTCATCTCCGCAGCTAGCCAGGTAGTACTGTTTATTGGGATTAAAGTCTAGGTCTCGTACCAGCTGTCCATGTGCATTTTCTATGCAATATATCTGTCTGTGAAACATATTAAAAAAATTAAATGGTCTATAGAAAGCTAACCACACTCCACCAACAGGAATCTGTTTCCCTGGAAACTTGCATAATCCCCTCAGCACACGCAGTCTACTGCCCATTACTAGTGCATAGGTGAGGGAAATCCCAGCTGTTGACAACAGTGACTTGTACAGAGTTTTCAGCTTGATCCAAAGCTTTGCTCTTTTCTTGTTTGCATTAGGATCATCCAAAGCTAAAAGGAAACAGTAGTTCCAGATGATTACTAGCACAGCTCTCTTAACAACTGTTATGAAATGTCTGCTATTAAACCACAATATTTTCAGATAAGAGCTTCTCCACTCCTAAGTGGTTTTACTAATTCTATATTTATAATATCTACTTCTCCCTGTATGAAAAAACAAGATGCAAGTGATGCAACAGATATGAACAACAGCTTTTCATTATTGCCCAATTTTGTACTTACCTTCCTGAGCTCTGGCATTTATCATTAATTTACCTGTGGCCCTTAAATTCTGCCATGCACATACTCATCCAACTGGACCACTTCAGAAAACATTTATAATACTGCTAACAACCTAGCACCCTTATTCAAAACACCATGTTCCGCCAGTTTGTCTCCTTATCTAGTCTCTTAAACTTGGGTTGTCTGTTTTTATTTTTGTTTCCACTATTACATTACCAGTTTCCTCAATGTCACCATCTACCAAAGTTCTCTATGGCAGTCACTCAGGATAGAAGATACTACTTAGGTATCCCATGTCAACACTCTTCTCAGAGCTTGAGAAGTTAAGGATATAACTCAGGTATGCCTTTCAACCAGGCATTCCGAGAGCTGTATTCAACATTTCCTTTTAATTTCTTGAAGCATCTTCATAGGATTTTTTTTTTAATCTCAAGCATGCTTCCAGCAATAAAACACTTCTTTCCTCCTTTATTACAACTTTCACTTCTTTCTTGCACTGCTCATGGAGATGTATGCAAGGGCTCAAAAAGAAATACCACTCTCCATCCTATTATTCAATAGTGCTTACCATGAAGGCCTTTATCTCAATTTTATTCTGGCCACTTGTTCCCTTACCTTCCCAAACATGAATCTTCTTTTCTTTCACTCTATCACCCTACTTAGAGCAATAATACCTACACTGAATTTCCCTCTTACATCACAAGATTAAGGCCAGACCACACAAACATTTTCTCCAGCTTCTGGCTCCGCTGTCTCATATTCTTCTTCCATTTTTTTTGAATCTGTTCTCGGAGTCTGAATTTTCCCAATACAATTCTCCCATCTAAATCCATTCAGTCTAGTGTCTGCTTCCTAGTGTTTAGTCTCTTCTGCTTCACAAGCCCTGTGTTGGATGAAGACTTTTTTCCCTCGTCTAATCTCAGGAGTCTTCCCAACAACCTCTTTTTTTCCTTCCCTTCTTTGTTTGCTATGTCCAAAATAATTTATCTTACAGCTATCATAATCACATTCTGTGGAAGCAGCTATTATAGTTGCTTCTTTAGAATCCCCCTTATTCTTTGCTTGTATAGCAGTTTCCTGTTCTTGATTTCTCCCTCTCCCTCATTTTTTGCATCTTGTACTGCCAGTTTATACTTCTAGCCTGACTAGTCATTATCCAATATTCACATCATTCTAGACACATTAAAGTGTAATTGCAGAAACAACTTTTGCACATATTTTTCAAGTTACTCAGAGTATTCACTTAATGAAAGACAAAAAAGCTTTTTCTAATGAGACAAATCATGAAGCAGAGTTGACAATAGTTAACATTTTCTACTTGGAAACATAGGTTTTAATCTTAAGGTCTGCCTGCTATGTGTTAAAAAATAGAATTATTACAGAAATATCATAAAAAAATCAAATTAAAAAAACCCAGCCCTTTCTCCTTTCACCTTTCCTTTATCATATGTTTCCTTTAAAAGCACCTTCATGAATGAAATTACCCACATATATATGAAGTTAGATTTTTATATATTCTTTTACAAGGCAAAGAACAGGACTTTCAAACCTGATAATAAGCTTACAGGAACTGACTTTTAATTATTACATTTGTACTTTTAGATTTTGTTTCTTGAATTAAAAAAAACCTTTTTGGCAAAACCATACAAGGCTGGCAAGCATGGGGATTTATCACTACACCCCTGAGCTGGCAGCAACCAGAGAACTAAATTTAAAGTCATCCCCCTTTAAGGCAACAAAAGTTATTACAAGACATCAGCCTTCTTGGTTTAGTGATAAATTACTATGTGCTAAAGGGATAAAGCATATCTTAAAAAAGCTTGCACAGGCTTTAGTAGTCATAGCAACAGATGTGCACAACATCACTCCTTTGCTTATCAAAATCACAACTGAGCAGGGGGGGAAACACCTTATTAGGTATATTCAAAGCTTTGATTTGGTCATGATTTTGATAGATTCAGTAGTTTCATAGGACTAGCATGCTAAAATCTTTAATATAGCATAGTACGCTATTTGTTAAAATAAGAATATTGAGGACTGAACTTAACCTATGATACTTTCAGAAATTAAAGTTATCTTTAAATAATATGCTACCAAAACAGTTCATAGCATAGTCAGAACTGCTGTTAAATCATTCTCAAGTTGAATTAGAGAGTAGCTTCATTCAGGTAATGCCCATGTATTGAAAAAATTATCCTGAGACTACCACATAGTTCATTAAAACTCAATATACAACTTAGAATTGAAGCTGAGAGAGGGAAACAGAGAAAACCCTTTACTAAATATATCAGTTATGCAAGCCCAACCATTCCTTTAAAAGTGATAGTTTTGCCACATTACTAATCCTAAAAAAAAAAAAAAAAGTTAGGAGCAATAAAAAAAAATTATCTCCAAAGGACACTATCTTTCTTAAAGAACACAACTGTGATTTCTCATTACCTCATGCTTCGTGTATCCCATCCTCGAACAGTGGTGTCATTGGCTGTTGCAATCTGTGTGCAATTGTGGTGTGGACTCCATCTTCCAGAAGTAAATTTTAGTTGTCCTTTCCCTTCCAAAGCTGCAGAACTAGAGAGCTAAAATAATGAAATAGAGCTGGCAATGTTTCTAAATGCAATGCTAAAATGAAATTAGGTTCACTAAAGACAAAACCTGCACAATAGCCTATTGTTCCAAGTGTAACAGACTACCAAAATCCTAGGATTAAAAAAAAAAAAAATAAAAATAAAAAGCTAGAGCTGATTCTGTATCTCACTAAGTAATTTTTACAGAGGCTTATGCAGTGTAATGCATTCGGAAATATTAGAAGTACTGTTCTACTTTAAAACAGTTTCAGATCATTCGTTGGAACAGGAGATAGACAATATGGGCACACTGCACAAATTTGTGCTGACAGAGGGGAGATTTAGATATCATGAAAAAAAAAAAAATCTTCACTGTGAGGGTAGTGAGGCACTGGTTTCCCAGAGAAGCAGTGGATGCCCCATCCCTCAAAATGTTTAAGGGCTGGTTGGATGAGGCTTTAAGCAACCTGGTCTAGTGGAAGGTGTCCCTGCCAACATCAGGAGAATTGAAACTAGAGTCTTTAAGGTTCCTTTCAATTGGAACCATTCTATGGTTATGTGACTCTGAATTTATCCAGTTCAATTCCTCCAGCTGCAGGCAACCACGTAGTCCTTTCATACCTGAACCTTCCTACAATCATTCATGATTTCAAATAGCCTCATCATACTGGCCGAACAGAGTCATTCTCAGAATCCACACATTTTTAAATGCTGAGTTTCCACATCACAGCAAGAAAATATTTTTATTCCTTAAGCACAAGTTTTCTGCTTTATGCAACAAAAATTAAACATCAAGTTCATCCTCTGAAATCTACCACTGTTCCTACATACTGATGATGGGTTCCAAGTTTCTGTCATCAACAATTTCCATCATTTCATTCCTAATTCTATATTACCATTAAGGAGACCATTAAACAAAATGAATCCCAACACTAACTCTTTAAAAACTGGTCTTCTATCCTTTTGATCTAGTAACTTCTCTTTCATGTTTCTTCAGACATTTTTGCCCTCCTTTAATTGATCTATGTTTGTTCTAGTTACAGTAATCATGGGGCACTCTACAAAGTTCTCCACTGAAGTCCACAATGTATTTCCTGCCTTGAGGAACAGAAGACATCTTGCCAAGGAAGCATCTCACGCTTATTCCTAACACCTTCCTATATTTGGATACATTATTTTTATCCAGATAGACTGTGAAATCTTCACCCACAAGATCTTCCATCTTGCCTGGAATGCCACTGCCAGATATTCCCTGTTGTCATAGAACAGAATAGCTAGGATTGGAAAGAACCTTAAGATCATCTAGTTCTGACCCTCTGGCATGAGCAGGGACACCACACACTAAACCATGTCACCCAAGGCTTCATCCAACCTGTCCTTGAACACTCCAGGGATGGAGCATTCATAGCTTCTTGGGCAACCCATTCCAGTGCCTCACCACCCTCATAGTAAAGAACTTCCTCCTTCTATCTAATTTAAACTTCCCCTGTTTAAGTCTGATCCTATAACCCCTTCCCCTATCACTACAGTCCCTAATGAATAGTCCCTCCCCAGCATCCTTGTAGGGCCCCCTTCAAATACTGAATTAAGATCACCTATACAATGCTACTAAAGAATCCAGAAGGCACAAGAAATCTAAAGGAAATCTAATTCATCTTTTGGATTAAAATTATCAAATCTGCACATCTACTCCTCCCTTTTGTGAAAACATAAGGCAAAGAGAAAAATATCTATGTTTTCACATATGCATTTCATTCTGTAACACTCATCTGCCATTCCAAACACAACTCATTTACCCAAGAAGGAGTTCTAGAGATTTGGTGACATCTGACCTAAAGTCTGCATACAGAAACATTAACTGTCATATTTTCGGCACAATCCACCCAGACCTTGTGGATTGGTTGGGCTTCTCTTGGGTTCAGCTAATGATTATAAATGACAAAGAATAGGTAATTTAATTGCAAAAGGAAATGATGCAGTGAGCGTAAGATTATTTTCACCCCAGAAGGTAAAAGTAGTGAGCAAAAGGACAGGAGAAGCTTGTCTTAATGCAAATACAGGCAAATATTCCTGTATTAAATACTGTAATGAGGAAAAAACTTAAGAAAAAATGCTGGGGTGGAGGGAAGGGAAGGAGGAGAACAAAACCCAACAAACCGACAAAACCATAACTTAGGGTTAGTAAATGTTACCTATGACAGGTTGACCAGATAACTTAGAAAATGAACACACCAGTAATTTTATTACAAAAAAAAAGCTCTGAAAATACCAGTAACCCTAAAATTCTTCATGCTAATTCTAATTAAACATGCGTCTTGTAACACCCAGGCAGATAGAAGAGATGCACTCAGTAAAAGACTCCGAACTTTTGATCATTGTAGGCAAGCACAATTTTTGCCCTATGCAAAATTTAAAGGCAAATATCAGACCAATTTTTCACCAGTACTACACTTGGATTATAGATGAACTTTTTCACAAACATGAAAAGTCCATAAAAAGTGGCACTGAGTTTACCTCTTGCCATGGAAATTAATACTGGCTATAATACATACCTATCCAAAAAGTAAGCACTTGAAATGTGTTCATGAAACAAGAGCAGTGCTGCACCAGGGTAACGAATACCCACTTACTCCTATTACGTGGTACAGATTCAGCAGATCAGATCCTACTATTAATGATGATAATGCCTTCAACTTGAACACTATCATGGTTTTGATAAGAAGGGAAAAATTGAAAGCACACAAATATTTTCATTATTTTCATCCTAGGCTACTGATTTAGTCAGTTAAAATAAAGTATACATACACAGGTACATGGCTATTTCTGTAACAAGTCTATAGCAACAAAAATATTTTGTAAAGACTTTCTTCCCCTGAACAGTCCCTACAGAACATGCAAATTTATTAGCTACTTACTGCTTTGTCATCATCTGCTAGAACCAAACAGCAAATTAGGCAAGACATCATGTAGCTAAGACATGCCAAAAATGGACAACCTTTTATCCTAGTGTACAATAAACACAATGTTTCTTATTTAAATAATCTCCTTCTGTACCTGCATAGAAAAAGATAATGTAAAATTCCTGGCAAGAATTTCTATATAGCACCAACTGATGCCTATAATCATATATAGAATCACAGAATCCTAGACTGTTTTGAGTTGAAAAAGACCTTAAGATCATCTAGTTCAACCCCCCTGCCACGGGCAGGGACACTGCACACTCAACCATGTCTTCCAAGGCTCTCTCTAACCTGGCTTTGAATGCTGCCAGGGATAGAACATTTACAATTTCTTTAGGCAACCTGTTTCAGTGCCTCACAACCCACACAGTAAAAAACTTCTGATGGTTTCCATAGACTCTCTTCATAAAACCTCTCTTTTTTTTTTCTAATACACGCCCCCTTTTTTAATGCTGGTGAGAGACAATTTTTTTTTCTGTAGGCTGTTCTATACTTGTTTTCAAGGCAAAAAAAATTCTTTTCGTTAATATCCCAAGGAAGTGTGCTTTTACAGCCACCAAAAATGCATTAAAATACAAATCATGTGCTTGTTAGGGTTATGACATATTTTGCATCCAACAATCCTGAATAAACAGGATATACACAGAAAGAAATCACTATTTCACCAACAGCTGATTGGCTTACAACCACTCCTACATGGTGATAGCCAGCTGCCAAGTATCTTTATTGCTTAACCCTACCAGTGCTGTCTTCTAACCAATTTGTTCTCACAGATTTCTCTCTTACATTCTAAACACAACAGCAACCAAAGGATGGGATACAGGGTTAATTTTGTTTGATTTTGCTTGTTTGGGTTGGGTTTTTTTGTTGCTGGTTTTTGGTTTGTACTTTTTTTAACAGAAAGCCATCTCAGTAATGAACCATTTCTTATTTTTTCTCATCACTTGCTGTAATCGTCAGTTCTACATCATTTTTTTCAAATATAAAGTTGCTTCACAATAACAGTTACTGGTTTTCAGCCTTCTATGGATTCTAACAGGGAGGTAACTTCTTAGGCAGGAAGGAATCTTCAAAGATTTCAGAAACACAGAGCAGTTGATTCTAAGCCTTAAAAAGCCTATGATACTAGACTTCAGGTTGTCATCATTTTAATTAGTGGAAAATTTATGGTAGGCATTTTAAAGAGATGCTCATGCTCAACTGGACACTGGTTAACTCAGGAACCTACAGACATGTTTGAGACAATTTTTTCACAGACAAAAATTTGTCTGGAATGCAACAATACCAGTCATTTTAGATGAGATTCACCTGGCTTAAAATCTAGATACCTGGAGTTTTGCCTCTTGACTCGATTTCCAAGAGCCAAGTTTCCACAGACTTTCACTATTAAACTTCACTTTAAAAGTGGTCACAGACTCAGTGATAAAGTAAGTACCATTAAAGAGTAATTCAAAATTGCTGCAGCAGAAGAGTGATAATGGTAAACAGTTATTTCCAGGTAAAATTTTAACCACAAGAAGTACACTCACATGAGATACTAGATTATTTTAGACAGAAATACAGAGAACCAGTCAAATTCTATATCAGGTCTCTGAAGAGCCCAACTGCAAAATCTAAGTGACATTCCTAACTTCTGCAAACTAAGGTTTTATCAAACATTTCAGAATGATCCTATATGAAGATGTCAGTCAGGGGTTGACAGATCTACTTCCATAATCTTAGCTTTGTTATACAAAACAGGGTTTTTGATGCAGAATCTCACTTCTTTTCTTGTTTTTTTTTTTTTTTTAAATCAAATATAAGCATATAACAGATGTTGCAGCTTAAATCCCTTTAGCTCCTTTATCATTTACTTTGCCTTCTGGATTCCTTATTTTGGCATCAACATTTGATGAAGTATAGGCATACTTTAAAAGTAGGAGAATAAAAGATATTCTAGTGTCCTGGGTTCAGCAGTAGCAGTCATTTTTCTCCTTCTTAGTAACTGGTGCAGTGCTGTGGTTTTGACTTTCAGCCTGGGAACAGCACTGATAACACCAATCGTTTTAGTTGTTGCTCAGTAATGGTTACTCTGACCAAGGACTTTCTGAGTTTCGTGCTCTACCAGGGAGGAGGGGAAGCCAGGAGGAAGCAGAGACAGGACACCTGACCCAAACTACCCAAAGAGGTATTCCATGCCACAGCACGTCATGCCCAGGATGTAGAACTGGGGGCAGTTACCCTGAAGGGCAAGATCACTGCTCGGTTGGGCTGGGTATTGGTCGGCAGGTGGTGAGTGGTTGTATTCTCTTCCCTTGTTATCTCCTTTATCATTATTATTACTGGTTGTAGCAGCAGTGGTTTGTGCTATACCTTAGTGACTGGACTGTTCTTATCTCAACCCATGGGGGTTACATTCTTTCAATTCTCCCCCACATCCCTCTGGGAGGCAGGAGGAAGGGGGGGAGTGAGAGAGAGACTGTGTGGCTGAGTTTAAACCACAACATCCAGGTAAGGAACACTAATTGAAATACTGAAAGGATTGGCAAACTGAATATTTCTTTGAGGACAGAAATATTTATTTCCAAATTCATGCTGAGATTAAATTGCTGAAGATTCTAGTCCTCTCCAAAATTAGGAAAGAAGGAATGGAAAGGAAAGAAAAGAAAATGGAAATAATTCACAAATATTTGTGTGACAGAGTGAGGAGGTTAATTTTGAGGAAAGGAATAGTAAAGGAAGATGTAACATGCAAAATTTTAATAAATTATGTAAAATAAAATAAGAAAAATGGTATTCACTGGAAGACTCCCACATATACTTATAGAGAGACTGGTAACATACTAGACAGCATCCCACAGGACATCATATTTTGGTCTGTGTGTTATACAGGCATTAGGAAAGGAACACTGACAAATTTAGGAGTAATACAAATCCAGTGGATACAATGCACAGACAAGTTCCTGAAGGCCAGCCTTCAGAAACTTTAAACATCAGTTCAACAACTGTTAACAAACAGTAATTGGAAGAAGCCTTGGCAGGTAGCATAACACTGACTGATGTTCCAGGTGGAAAAAAACAAATTTTAAGTTTTCTCATCTAGTGAAGTAACCCAAAGGGTTTAAGTATAAACACAAAGGATTAACCTATATTATGTTACACTAACACTATGGAAAATCTAGCAAAATAATAACAGCTAAGCCTTCACCTATTTGTACACAGTCAGATAGTACAGCAGTGAAGAGGTTGTGGACACAGTGTCTTGACTCTTTAAGCAACTGCTAAGAATCTGATTCAGTAGCATCTAAGAAACGAAACTAACCCTGAACTGATGAGTTAATTCAAGAACTGGCAAAAGATCAACTGAATAATAGATGTCCTTGACATAACCAATTTTCATTTTTAAGGACACTGACCCAAATGAGTCTGTACAGAAACATTTAAAGTTTTCTATACATGATCCACATCAATATAAATGAATAAGCAAACATTTTTATCTATAATAGGTGTCATAATTAAACAGAAAATTATGCCAATGACACGTTTTTATATATGTTCCTGAATAAGAAATCTTTAACAGAGAGTGAAATAATCTGAATAGGTAGTATTGTATTAAATTCAATTAATAATAGAAATCAACACAGTGAATAGTAGATAGAGACATCTATATTATGCCTCTGTATACAACAAAGACTGTAAGTTACACAGAGGGCTGTATGGTATTAACCAATGAGTTAATATATTATTACCTGAATTCAATAACTTTTGGCTTTAGTGACCACCAATTTTCCCTTTTACACATTTACCAAATTAGCATTGCTTTATTTTAGATTGTTCACTGTAAAACCAGTAAAGTGAGGGGAACTCTAGAAAAAGGAAAATATTTACACACTAGCAACAGATACAAAATACCATCCTAACACGAATATTCTATCAGGTGTCTTGAATAGGAATTTCCTCCACCCACATTAAAAGCAACAAGGTATTTCTAAAGAATAGTTAAAATATTAGCAAATCATAAGCTAGCTTATAATTTTATAAACTAGCTTATAATTTTAGCTTTAGAGCTAAAGTGATGCTGTTGTTTGTACTATATTCAAGTATATCAAGCTTTGTTTAAAAAAAAACTTAAAAATTAAAAATTCTTAAATTCTTACCACAGCTTTGGCTGAACTTTCCTGCAAATCCCACAATAATATGTTATTATCAGCCAGAGAAATCACCTTTTTACCGTCTCCCATTGGTTCCCACATAACACTGTAAAACAGAAAGAGAAAACAAACACCCTAACATTAAAACCAATCAGAATTTGCACTAGCAAGCCATTTTAATGCTGTGGATCTCATCTACTCCAAAGTATATTAAAATATTAAACAGTATTTCTTCAGCTGAAATCTGACTCATATTTTAAGTACAAATAGCAATTTTTACACATGCTAGATGAACATTACTGCAGCATCAGTTACTTAAAGGCTATGTGATACCAAACTTACACTTGTTTATCAAATCTTTTAGTCCGCACTAATGTACACTTTTTGAGTACCCTCTGACAGCCTGCCCAAAACCATCAGAAAAAAAGTAATGCTACCCAGGTTCTCTAGATGATCTAATGGTAAAAAGATGGCTTCTCGAAATCCTTACTCCATTTGTTGTCCATTCTGCATACTGAATCAGAGATTAAGCAAAACAGAGTTTATGCCATCATAGGGGGTTGGAAATAGATATCTTCAGGTACTTTCCAATCCTAACTATTCTGTGATTCTATGCCTGTAGCAAACATTTTGCATACATACACAGCAAGAAATGAACCTTGACATACATTCACTTTCAAGTGCTTTAGCTTGAAACCTCAAAGCTCTTCATATGTAATGTTGTGCACTCTTTTTAAAGATGCACCATAAATCATAAGCCTCATAGGTTTGATGCAACCCTCTTCCAGTTCAGCAGCTGTCATCATGTCTCAGTCAACACACACATTTTACCTGTGATTCACCAGTTTTGTGCTACACATGAAGGAATGCAAGAAATAAGTCCTCATCCTCTAGTTCTACCTATGTGAAGCAGCATATTCAAGCTAGTGAGTATGGGCAGCACAGCAAAATATATGCACTATAATGCTAATAAATTCACCGAAGATAACAGTAAGGTTAAAAGAAGACTCCTTGTAATTTGATGAGAATAGGCTTCCACACCCAACACTTTCAAAAGAAAGTTGTGCAACCTCCTAACCATCTTATAGTGAGTGACACAATATAGCTGAGTGCAGAAGATCACAACTTCAGTATCAATAGCTACATGGAGAAACTTCTTCCCATCTCCAGACAAAAACTTAAGCTATTCAAAGGCATTTGCCATGCTGTTGTCATCCTCAGTATATATATGAAGTACCACCCCTTGACGTTTGTCAAGAGTCCATCACTAGATGTAAGTTCTTTAGCCTGTTTAATTTTTCATTATGAATCAATTCAGTATCTGGACTGAGGAGATGAAAGGAAGTTGCATGAGAAGATGCAGCACTGGGCAACTGAGCCCAATGTTAGGCAGTTGTTAGCCACCTTCCTAACTTTGTGCTGCACAGTATGTCTGCTCCTGTTTTATCCCAAATTTTGCATTACTCCTACCCTCCCCTAAGACAAGTTCTTCTGTGAACAGCTTAATTGCTTCTTAACCTGCACTTTCACTAAAACAAGCATAGATATACAGGCAAAAGACTGCACCTGTTTGCTGCCACAGAGAAGCACGAGTATGCAGAGAAAACAGAACTATGCTAAAAATAATTAAAGCCAAGTAGATGAAGAAGCTTGAACTATACTGAAAAGGGTGTGTTGGCTGACCCCCCACCCACCAAACATTTCCCTACTATAACAGAGTAGACCAAATAAAGGATTAACTTCTGCATCTCTCTTCTGCTGGAACCATGACCTGCATCTTTATTATGTTGTCAATCCACGGAAATGAACAACTTATAAAAGTTAATTTATAATGAGCTCTCCTGAATTAGGACAAAATCACTTCATTTAGCCCATTAAGCTACCACCATGTTTTTAAATGTGTTTTAACAGGGCATGGAACTAGAATGATTCTATTATTTGCTTCAAATTGGGCTGGTTTGTCTGTAGTATTTATCTTGTTAGTAGTGTGTCTGTATTATGTATCTTGTTTTTAAAGTGTTCCTTGTTAAAGTTGTATGGCACAACTAGGAGAAAAGAATCCATCAACTAGATCCTTCAAAGACATACAAACATTTTACGAACACATGTAACAGGATAAAAAAACACCTGTATGTGATCACAGCTAACTTTCCACAATCCAGTTTTCCAAAGCAAAATTCAAATACTTCAAGGTCATCACACAACTGAATGGGTAACTAAAAATTTTCAAGTTGATTTATTTAACTCCATCATTTTTCTTACAAGTTGCTGAAAGAATAAGTGGTATTTGTGTGATTTATGAGATAGATTTTTAATTATAGACAATGATATCTGGTTTGACCAATTAACTCTTAAGAATTCTTCCAGTCAGAGCTCAATACTCTTTATGCCTGTTGATGTATTTTCACCTTTTCTGCACTGATCACTGAACTTCCAGTTGTAAAATCTAGGCTGGAAGCACTTTCTTTGATGTTTTCAAAGGTAGGAAGCAATTTCACATCTTTAAGTGTCACTGAGCTTCAAGGTAAAGAATTATTATAGCTGAATACAGTGTGCTAATTAGAGCCAATTATAAGCCAGCTGACATACATTGCAAGGAAAAGGTCTCTCCACATTCCCTCTGTCCTTCCAAGATGCCTCCTTTTCTTCTATTTAATTTGCCTTTTATGAAAGTTCATTGTTTTACAGGTGTGGCTGATCATTCAGATTTTATAATCTAAGTGAAGGTTATTCAAATCACTCTTCATAACACATTCTGCTGCATTTTGTAGCCATGACTGAATGTTAAACATAAAATATCATGGAAAAGAGGAAAAGAAGCCCACGGAACACCGGTGAGTGAAAAAAAACCCTGGTTTTCAAAGCAACATACAAATTTTAGAAAAGCTGAAGTTTTCATTTAGAACAACTTTCAACACAGCAGAGGTGGTGATAATCTTTAAAAAAGGAAAACAGATAAACCAGGCAATACCATTTTCCTGAGTGTGCCAACAGTTGCTGATGCTTACAGTTTGTGGAAATGGACAAGATAATTGTCAAATTCACAGCTGCCACTCAGAAACTGAGTGTCAACTTCACGGCTGCTCTTTAGATAATCTACAAACAGCAGACAAGCAATTATATTTGTTGCCTTTTACCCTATTTTGTTATCATTTGACTCCTGATACTTCAAATTAGCTTCTAGCTAGTAGTTCTTAGTAAAAAAAATTAAATCCTACAAAGAATGTTTTCTTAATAAAGAAAAAAGAGAATTTAAAATATTCACTCAAATGCGCACATGAAAGGACTCTATTATCTGTGTTTTATGTGAAAAGATAGTTAACACCATCATTTATTAACATACTGAGCTTTTACAAATGAACAATTCAAAGTTCTCTATTATAGACTAAAGAAGAATAAAGCAACATGCAAACACTTTCATAGATGTGAACTGCAGTCAGCCAGAAAGTGTTGGACAAAGCAAACATTAACTACTGCTTAACCATAATTACAGAAGTGACAACCATTTATTTCTAGAAATGCAAAAATTCTGCTAGACTGAAAACCCTCATGCACTGCAAAATGGAAAATATGCCCAAATGGTTGGTAACCCAGCAGAACATCCTGCAGCCTCAATGCAGCCCATCAGAAAAATTCATCTGTTATAGACTCAAATATTCTGCCCTCTTTGCAGCACAATGATTCAAATGCAAAGGCAATTCTGCTAAGCATATGATTAGAACATGTATTCTAAGAGGAAGGCGATTAGACTGAGGACAACCTGGAACACACAATTCTTAAGCCTTGACACAAATGCTCTACAGAGGAGCCACATTTAGTGTGAGGTGTCCCTGCCCATGGCAGGGGGGCTGGAACTAGATGATCCTGAGGTCCTTTCCAACCCTAACTATTCTATGATTCTGTGATTTCTGAATGAAAATAGTTCTGGCTATTTTGCAGTGTACTGAAGTCCATGCTGCAGGAAGCACTTGTAAATTTTGCTTTATCTCAAAATTCTCAGCCACTGAGATATAATTTGGTGTCCAGCTTCTCAAGACACGGTAAAACAAAAAGCTACGGCTTCCTAAAAAAACCTGAAAGACAAGGTGAATTTATATTAGATGCCTTTTTAGTTAAGAGGCTGCTAAGGAGAATGAGAAATAAAGTTAAGGATTATTTTGGACAAGAATCCCAAAGACAGATGGGCTTTATTCTGACTTTTAAATTATTTTTACACTCAGAAATACAAAGAGTATCCAAAAAGTAGGCAACTCAGAATAAGCACTTGTCTCTAAATTTTTCCCTAAATTGTCATACTACAGTCTTAGCAACCTCCCAAAGTCTTTTTGAAAAAAAAATCATAAAGCAGAATGCAAAATAATAAAGGATCATCTTTAATATTTGTATTTACTTCACTTAATCTCCTTGCCTACTACAGTTGCAATTAAATACATTTATAGTGAGAAAAGGAAGTGTGATCCTTGCTTTACAGGCCAAATAAATGTCAGCATTGAAAAGGTATTTATGTACACGTAAACATTATATAGACAGCCTGAATCACAGGAGTTCACAATCTAACAGAAAGCATGGTAGTGAATTTGTTACAAGAAAGCAAATATAGGAGGTCACTGATTTTAAGTAGGAGCTCCTAAACATCCATTTTGTAGAAGCAACTATTAAATTCCTGTTGAGCTATTCATGATTTAAAGTGTTGATCAACAGGTGAACACCTCCATTGTTCATAACAATCTCAGACTTCTGGCTGGCTAGCCATGGCTTTACATAATAATGCTTAAAACAACAAAGCAAAATCATGCAAATGTATTATACAGATTCAACATATGAACTGAACTGAGAAAAACTGACTGCAACATTTCAAGTCACAAAACATTATAGATGCGAATTAACGTCTCACAGTATAACCAAGTTACCTACATTCTGTACATACTTGCAACACAGTAAGAGTAATTACTGGTGGATGCAAAGCACAACCTACTCAATCAAATAGGTCAAACATTAAACAAGACCTGCTTTGTAGAAAGCAAGCTGTAACTAACCATTTTCAGACTTAAGACATCAGTCAGCCATTTTTCTCTGTTTATTTTTGAAGCAATAAAATATACACATTCTATACATGGAGAGTTCACAGAATCATAGGATACTTCGGGCAGGAAAGGACTTTAAGATCATCTAGTTCCAACCCCCCTGCCATGGGCAGGGACACCTCACACTAAACCATGTCACCCAAGGCTTCGTCTAACCTGGCCCTGAACACTGCCAGGGATGGAGCATTCACAGCCTCCCTGGGCAACCCATTCAAGTGTGCAGCAAAAGCTCTTAAATGTGCAACCTACAGTTCTTCAGATTGCAACAACCCAAGAAATCTTTAATTCCTTCCCACTGACTTGCAGGTGAAGCCAATTATTTCTTCTGTGTTCTGAGAGATAGCCCGTATGAAAATCCCACAGAGTAAGAAACTCATGGGTGGGACTAACTGGAATCCATACTACAAAGCAGTTTTGCAGCACATTGTTATCAAGGTCATAAGGGTTCTCCATGGTCATTTGGTATTGCAGACAAGTCCTTAGAGATGATTAACAATATTATGAAGCTTACTTTGCCCATTTGTTGTCACACGTATTTATTCCAGACAGATGAGAAACGTTAATTCATCTTTCCAGAAAAAGTTCTGCTTTCAAAAATACAAAAAAGTATACTAGATTTTTTTAGAACACTGCAGTCTCCTCTAAAGTCTGCCTCTTACTAGCATATGCAGCATATTACTATATTTTCACTCAACTTCATGCTTGTTGGTATAGACTGTTTTTCAGCTTGGAGGAAGCGATCATTTAGTATTAAACAGGTTTCTTGGACCCTTCTTCCCTCTAGGATCCTGTCACATGGGACTTACTCAAGCTGATCCCTGAAGAGCCCAAAGTCTGCTCAAGGATTGTGAGCTTGGTTTTTGCCCTACACCCTCTTCTCAGGATCCTAAATTCCACCATGTTATGGTCATTGCTGCCAGGACATGAATACTGGATTATTTACAACAAGAATACTTAAATTCTATGGCAGAAACTCAGAAACAATACTCTAAGGCAAATACAAAACTCATTTTAATTTCATTATATTTCATCCCATATTGGTCAAGTGCTAAACACATGTCTACGTATACAACATGTCTATGTAAACACGTTTTGTTAAAGTTTCTGTGACGTTACCATGATGTATATTTTACAGTAGCATTTTAATTATCCTTTAATTATCCTACTGTTACTGATGGTTGAAATATCTGAGGACTTAATGGCTATTTAAAACATTTTGGAAGTTCTTTTTGCCTTTTGCAAGTGTTATAGACCAAGTTCATGTAACATACATGTGCTCAGAGAGCAAAACGCACTATAACTGTAAGGTTTTTTTAGCGACATATCTACAACAACAAAAGGTCTATATATGCAGTTAAATTACTTCAGGAATGTACTGTTTTGGCAGCACAGTTTATGGCACCTGTTGAACTCTATAACCCAAAAACATTTTACTAAGTGTAAGGCCATGTATCTGCTTGTAGGATTTGCAGATACTATTGTACAGACAAATATTTTTAACTGGTTTAGGAGCAACTTACCCAGGAGCTGAAACCCTACCACTGATATGAAAAAGAATCAATTGACAACATGCTTTGGATATGAAAGATGTCCAAAGTGTGAAATAAGAACTGTTTGGGAAAGCATGTATGGTTTAAAGATCTACGTGAATATTAAAAGTTGTTTCCACCACCTTTCTTAACAACAATAGGAAAAAAGCTTCAAAGTAAGGAGTTACACATTTCACATAAGCATATACTGACAATAGATTACTGTCACCCAAAGTTAACTGCTATATACAATGAACAGCACATACAGAAGAATGTAACTTCCCAGCAAATATCTTGAGTTTTTTCAGTGAAACATGAGGGAGGTGGGGAAACTGCATGTAAAAGCTAGGATTCATTTCCAAAGCAGATGGACAAAAGTCACATAACCTCTATCGTTCTACAACATACTGCTCATAGACCAGCTGCTGTCACAGACACCACTTCCATTCTGTTCAACAGGGCTTAAAAAAACACAAAGTGGATATTATGGATATGTGACATGTCAGAAACATTTAACTGGCTTGTCTGACAGAGATCAGTAAGGTGGTAAACCTAGGAAAAACTTTTTAATAGTATGAATGGCTGGCAGGAAAGCACACAGGGAGCTGTCACGTAAAAGTCTTAGTCTCTGGAGGCCACATGATGCCAAAAGCTCTTTCCATGTACTAATGTGAAGATTAAGGGCTGAAACAAGCTTATTTGTGAAACAGCTGGAGTCTCTGCAGACTCATTTTAGAGGGAACACGTATCTACTTTTGGGGGGACAATCTGAGATTTTCCTATGGGATTTTTCAAAAGATGGCAACATGGATATAGCAAATTCTTGCTAATTTATTGCTGCTTGTGAAAAACAGGACATCTGCATGGCTAGACGGGGGTGGGGGAAAACAGAATATTCCTCTGAGTACATTTTGCCAATGAATTGAAACATGTGAGAAGAAGAAAATTATGATTGCCTAGGATCTGCATTGATAGTTGGGGAAAATTACCACTCCTTCTATTCAAAAGGAGCAAAACCAATAAAGGTTTACACAGACCTGGCACAGAAATACCCTCTAACAATCTTAATCCAGTGACAGTGGATGTGGATACTTGAGAGTATTTTAGGTAAACAGGTAAACTAGCTGGCACTCTAGCTAGTATGGCCTCGCTGAACAACCTCTCCATCACCACTGCCCAAGTCTGGATGCACTGCTCAAGGCTGCAGTGCACCCATTAAGTTCTCACATACATTTTACCAAATAGATGTACTTCATTACAAATGTTCAAGGATCATTTTTTTCACCCAGCAGACATCCAAAAGACATTTCAAAGCCCTGAATGTTTAAGTACCATGAAAGTAAGTGTCAGTAATATTACTTCATCTACAGTCATCCCAGAATGTTATGCTAGGGAAGCACAGTACTTACAGGGAAGAATTCTACTCTGAGGAATAAATATTCTAAATAATAAATGCTTAATGGCATTGTGGAGAGCAAACTGGAGTCTGAGACAAAAAAAAACAGGGACACCTGTTTAAAGCCAGCTCCTCATGAGCATTTAAAATTCACCCGCATAACTATTTTTCTCCACAGTTCTGTAACATAATTTTTAACTTATTTATTTATTTACTTTCATTTCCCACTAACCTTTTAAGCAAATTGTGAATAAAATCAGCTGGTACCTATTTTACCTGCAAAATCTGTTGAGGCAGACTGCAACTAATTCTTTTAGGGCTAAGAACAGCTACAGGGGCATTACATACAGGGGAAAAAAAGAGCCCAAAACTTTTAAAAATAGCTGGGTTTTCTTCTGGTAGGGAAGAATCTCAACTAATTTGGCAGTAAGACTAGGGAATATGACAGCATGGTGAAAACTGAAGTGAAAAATTACTTTCAAGTTGGGAAGAAGTGAAATTGTACTCTGCAAGCTCATTTTTTATTTGCAAAGTATCAGTTTCTGTACCGTTTTCTGTATTGTGATTTACAAATCCAAGGTAAACACAAACAACTGTAAAGACCTCACCCAAAATAATTTTCATTTTAATGTATGAAATCTATTGAATTTATCAGAAGTGGTCATAAGCTAACTGAATACACAGAGCAAGTTTGCATACATTACACACAGCATATGTTTCCCTTACTACTTGCTTCCATGTGAGATTTTGCTTTACAAGACTAGAGTAAAATTCTGATGAAAATTTAGCAAAATAAACTTGGCACACAACACAAGGGTTTACTATTTTACTATCCAATTAATGAATCACAATTATTCCTTAGTATATACTATTACATTGAATACCTTAACATTTTACACTTGCACACTACTAACTACTCCAAATTACTAAAAACATTCAAGGGAATGAAAGACATGAATGTTACAAATTACTCTACTGGTTCCAGACACATTTTAGAGGTGATAAAAGGGGAAAACTGAAGAGAAAATGTGAAAAAGAGACAACAAATGGTCGAACATATGCAGTTATATATAATACATGGATTTATTTACAATAAAGGATAAAGATTCAAAAGAGCAAAATCTTGCAAAGAATTGAAGATACCACACAGAATTAAGAAGGGAGAAGCAAAAGTAGAGGAACATAAGATACAGTTAAAATATTTACTATTTCAGAAAGAATGAGAATATAGATGGGAGAGTGACTGATAAGCTTAATCCACGACAGCATCCCAGTGGAAATACTTACCATGGAGTAAATGTTCCCAAAAAACTTTTCTGTGTACTTCATCTTTGTAATATCAGAGGTGATTGATGGAGAACATAAATGCATGGAATGAATGAGGTGTGGAAGAGTGATTCTTAAATGTTGACATTGTTTTGAATCTGTAATTAATTGGCTTCACCAATATGTTTCTTCTGACAACTCTGAAATTTTATGCACTACGTGAAGAAACTGAAAGGCCTACAACACAGTACCAGAGCTGGGCAGCTGTTACAAAAAAACTAAACCTCCCTGGACTTCAGTTTATATTCCAGGCCATGCAACTGGCACTCCTGATGCTTTCAAAGAAACCTCCATATACAAATATCAAAGAGATCCCTTTCCTCACAGCTGTGTTGCTGGTACTGGGACACATGAAGTGTTAGGATAAGGATTTCATAAAAAAAAAAATTGTGATTACATTTATTACATGCCTTTGCTGTAAATCACATATAACAATTAATATATATATTAAGACCATATGATCCTCCTAAAAAGAAGAGTTACTTTCAGATTTAAATTCATTAGATGTAAACCATTAATTGTTTTGTACTTTTTTTTTTCTTTATGAAACACTAAGGTAGAATTTTAGACATATTATGATGCCTAACAGAGGGGTACTATAGAAGAATTAATGTTACCAGCATCATGACAGGGAATTAAAGTGTCACCTGAATGCAATGTGAAAGTGTTAAGGGCTATTAAAAAGACTACTTTCACTTTTCTTACTTTTTGGCTTTTTTACTTATGACAATGTTATGGGATGCATTTGTGGTGGTTTTGTTTCTTTGTTTGTTTTAAATACTATTGTAAAAGCCAGAAAGAATAAGTAAAATGCTTCTGGATCTCAATTCTGGAATGCACTTACCTGTCTTCAGGGCATCAATTACAGATGTATTTAACTTTCATCAGGTGAGAGCTAAGCATGTTCATTCCACTGATGAACATGATGAACACGATGAAACTGAAGAAATAATGTTATGCATAGTATAACATATATAGTATGCATTTTAAATAAAGTAATCTTCCATTCAAGCTGAAAGGACTGTTACAGAAAATTTGTGCTTTGGTACAAAGCCGACCTTAAAGAGGTTGCTCCATACTGTGCAGTCACACAGCCAAGGTACTTCTTAGTACTTCTTTATTTGGAGACCATGGATGAAATATACATGGGTATATTTAAGTACATACAAAACCTGTGGGAATAGCTCATTTATAGTAACTTCCTCCTTTGTGAATTCAAAATTCCAGTTTAATATTTTAGTGGTAAGCAGCCTGGAGTTCTTGAAACACCTGTGACTTCTAAAAAAAAAATATAATTTATCTTCCTCTCTAACTTCTCTTAGATGTGGTAATACCTGCAAATCCATACTCAGGATTGATTGAGTGGGATACAAAAAAAAAAAAAGTCAGCTTCAGCAAGTAGAGGAGCTTAATGAAGTGATCTATCTTTATTCCTAACACCCTTTCCAACTCTTTTTGGCAGCTGACTATTGTTTTCTATACAAAACCTGAATCCTTCATCCTGCACCTTTCAGGCCTCCCTTATTTATTTTATTCCAAATTTACTCCATGAACCACCAAACTAGTTCACTTGTTTCTCCTCTCTTTTGAAGCCCATACTTTGCTACTGAGCAGCAACAGCAGTATGTTATGCCTGCCAAACTTGGAAAGCAAAAAGTAGGATATTAAGCAAATATAGGCATGCCTGTCTCCAGCACATTTCAAGAGGAGAACCTCCAGCTTTACTTCTGACAAAAGAAGTAGTCCCTGCTGAGTTCCAAATTCAAGATCTCACAGATTACACAGATTACATTCTCTCATGGCCTGTAATACCCTCCGCTGAGTACTACTCTGCCAAGTCTACTATCGAAAAAGTGTGGGAAAACTGAGGAAGAAGTAGACAGTAAGTTACTTCTGAAACATAAGACTTCAGGATTTTAGCAGACACAGTTTTAGAAATTCCTCCAAGCTGCACTCAGAGGAGTATCAAAATCTCTTTAACTGCTGCCATGTTTCCTCAGCCTCTCCCATCCAGACTGTACCTTGGACTGCTTCTTACAAGATACCCAAATGGCAAGTTTCTATAATCACTGAAACTTAAAACACTGCACAAAGCAACATACCTATGGTTATATATGTGTAACACTGTGAATACATACATCTATCAGCAAAACAAATGTATAGTAGTAGCTTTTTTTTCCTTTTAAGCACAAAAATGGCCATGTATCTCTGTAGTTCTGGAAATAATTCACATGGGAATTTTGCACTCAAAATCTTTGCATTTTGGCTCACATGAGGAACAGCAGATAGGGGATGAAAAAGTCTTAGGCTTGAACCACACAGAGCAATGAACAGGCCTACTCATTTGCTTAATTTAAGCATCTGCTTAATTTTCTGACCTCTATGCCATAGAAGAGTTTGAATAAAAATTCTAGTGGGTTCCAGAGGCAAAGCTTAGAGGTAGTAAACAATCTCAGTAACTGAAAGCAAAAAGTTACTCTTAATTTTTAAACACAGTATCTCATGCAATCCAGATAAAATAGAACTGTAGAAAAGCTTATTTTGTTTTCACTTGCCTGCAGTGTCTCAGAGATCAGAGTGTATAACTAAGTGCATTTTCAATAGTTTTGCTTTCTCCTTTTAATTACAGTCAAATCTCAATTACTTAAGATCTGCAACCCAGATCCATGATCACTGTAAAACAACTGCGCTATAGATGCTGAGACACACAAAATACCTTCCCATGAGCTACTGTCTGGAATTACAGAAGTTCACACTAGGTGCCACAAAGGCCGAGATCATTACACCCTGCATCTCTAAACTGTACTGTCAGCTACAACACTCTGCCCTGCCCAGCATATAAAGATGCGATAAAAGCCCACTGTATGCTCTAACTCCCTTTTTTACCCTCCACAGGACTGCAGCTCTCCTTATCTGTTCTTAAGCAACAGAAAAGAGCAGTTAAACAGGCACTATATAATATGACAGATTCTTATCCTTAACGAACAATAAATTACTTGCACTTATGCAAAATCAGTTAAGACTGAAAAACAAAGACCAAAGTGCAACATCAAATTTATATTCCATAAAAAGACTGAAATGCTAAGGATTATACCTTTGTGCAACAAAGATTTTAGATGGGGGCAGGTGGAGAGAAACACATTAAAACAGTACACAGGCTGTTACTCCATATGTGTTTGCAGGACTACAATAAATGATTTTAATCTGTGAAACATCTGGGGCTAAAAATCCAATTTGTACCTTTTTTTTTTTATGGAATGGTTTTAAAGTGCCTAGCATAGCTTTTACAATATAAATCTGCACAAAACTAACAGTACAGGTCTATCTGTTAGGCTTTTTCTAGTACTATAAAATATGCAAAATCCTACCAGGCCATATTGCCATGGGCTGTGTTGTCAAGGTGACAGAGTAGCTCCAGGGTTTGAGTGTTGCTTGATGAATCATCAGGGGATTCATGACTGCCTGATTCCAATTCCTTCGGCATCCTCCAAACAGCAGCACATGTCATGACTTTACTGTCTGAAGCTAAGCAACAGAGAATAATGTCAACAGATCACTGTATTGGAGACGTATTTTGTATACAGTGCATCAACATTTACACAAATCTATAAGCAATGCACATCTGCTGTTTAAAACATTTAAAGATATACCTAGATGAATTCAAAGAATGCAGAATGTGGATAAGGAGAGAACCTCAGGTTAGCAGTCAAGCCACTGCAAAACTCATAATTAGCACACATTTAGTGTGCTTTCCCTGTTTAAAGGCAAAATTCAGTGCTCATGAAAACTTAATTTTTTGGTAGGCAACTTTTCCAAGGTTCATTCTACATATTGATGCTAATAAAAATGACCAAGTTTCATTTCTCGAGTCGTTCACAATAAGTATTTAGACATCATTTTCATGTTTTCCTTTTCAGGGCTATCTTCAGCTGAATCTACAGCATTATGTCACATCCTTTACTATCAATAATTGTTTAGAAATATTGCATGTTTTCCATGTAAGTACACATCCCTAATTCTAGCAAATAAAAGCAGCTTCCAAAAGAAACACTGAACTTCCACACATATAGCAAAATTTTACAATCTATGATGAATACGCCAACTGTAGATTGAGGAGAAAATACCATATGGTCTATGCACATATGGCATTGCCCATCACCGAGTATAGCAATTTGTAGCAGAGCAAAATGTGAGGAGACCAGAGCAGCACTGCATATGCTCATGTTGTTCCAGCCTCTGGTCCAGGGTCTGCAGAAGACGAATAGGTCAGTACTATCCACTACCGCAGGAACAAAGAAACCAGCCACAGCTACGTTAAGCAAAAGCACAGGGAGCGACTACCTGCTGGAGGATGTGTTAAACATGAAGTCCAGAGGATAAGCAGCAAAGAATGGCATGTTTTCTGTTCTTAGGTCATTTTGCATGCCTTTCTCTCACAGCTCTGTCTCCAAGTACATTTTAGCTGATTCTAGTGCTGAGCGCCTGAATACAGAGCCATGAGCAGACATGATCAACTTACAACAGTTGAAACAAAAACAGGAACAATTTTAATGAGAGTGGTTTTAAGAGAAGGACGTAACTCTGAAAAAGGCCTTCTTTAGCTAAAATTATATTAACAGGGTTAAAAACGTCTTTATCATAAAGGTTGTGAATCTGGATATTCTATATGGGGAAAAAAAAGTACCCAAAAGATAGAGAACAGGATGAAAAGCAATTGATGGGTAGTAAATAACCCCAGAATGCAAGAATGCACACATGTTTAAAGAGTAGCCAAATGAAATAAAAATCATAAGTAGCTAGGTCAAGCCAGTAGAGAAAAGGGGCACTTCTGTGAGAAGGAAACAGGGGTAGGAGGTGGACTTTAAATTCAAGCATGGAATTCAGAACACACAAGCACTGGGTATTTGATAGACTGTACTAAATATAAAATATACGTATGATGCACATAACTGTAATTTTGCATATATAACTTGACTACAGTATCAGGAGACCATGCATCTAAAGATGATGGACAGTCCCTTACTTCTTAACATTTAACTGAACTTTTACTAATTGTAGTGAATACTAACTAAACAGCTATTTCCAAATCATTTGAGGCAAATCCTTTACCTTAAATCCATGTGCCACTGACTAAAGAGGAAAAAGCAACAACGAATAGCTGCCTTTAGCAAAGGGCAAAGCAACATGCAGCATGCATTATATACTAAACAAATAATAAGTAAACTAAACTGAAAGTGCAATATAGTTAAAGAAGGTAAGATCTATCCAGTGTTCTGCCTCAATAGTCGGTATGTGACAGAACATTAAAGAACACCACAGAAAAGTTTCTAGTAAATTATGATTACCAAAAGGTCTGCACCATACAAAGCATTAGCTTTTCTACTAATAACAAGATCTGTGTGGAGAATCACAAAAGCAAGTAGCAGAAAACAAACTACATGTTTCTCAAGCCATCATTCCTCTTAGCACAACACCGTAAGTCTTAAAACAGCCTGGAAATGTCATGAATAAGTTCAGTGGTCAGGAAGCTGAGATTTTAGAATAAGTAGTCCACACAACACACTTCTGAATACACTGATACATGTAATCTTCTCCAAGAATTGCCTAATAAATATGACCTCCTGTTTACTTTTTTTTTTAGTTGAAATTTAATCTACAAGGCTCAAATCAGAAATCAGCAGCTAGAAATAAATGCTTAAAACATACGGTACAATGCACGACAATTTAAAAATCAACTGAATTAACTATTACTTATAAAGTCTACTTTTTCATTTACTAGCTAGTTAATGAATAGAATTTTTTATGCAGAATTTTTAAAAAGTGAGACTGATTTTAAATTATATCAAAAGGGAACAATACTTAAAGTTACTCTTACAAGAATATATTTAAGTATAATGAGATTATGATGGATACCTTACACAGCAGGTATCTGAACACAGAAACCAAAGAGACTCTTTCCACTCTTATGTGAGACACTTACAGCAATATCCAACACTGATGTTGCATTATCTTTGTTCAGATTCAGTTCAGAGTTGTCACATTTCTGATGTGTTACTCCATGGTTTTTAGTTTGGTTTTTGGTTTGGGGTTTGGATCTTTTTCCCCTTTAAAATTCTCTGGTAATTGTGAAATGGACAGTACAACTTTCATGATCAATTCCCACTCCATATTCTAACAGACCAACATTTCTCAGACTACAGCAGATCATATTCATATGGTTTCAACTTTTCCTGCCAGTGGAAGACGTTCACATGCTCCAAAAATTATATCAAACACTGTAGTTGCTAAAATATGGACTGAATGTATGAACATTTGGTTGCCCTGCATCTGTTCAGAAAGCAGTGGGAACCTATCATATACATACCCATAATGCAAAACACTTGCAAATACATAATGGACAAGTTTAACTTTCTTTCAAGTAACAGAAAGGAAAGGAAAACAAACCTCTGTAATACCCTCTGCAGGACTGCAGCTCTCCTTGTCTGTTCTTAGGCAACAGAAAAGAGGATTTAAACAGGCATCATATAGTATGACGGATTCTTATCCTTAACAAACAATATATTACTTGCACTTATGCAAAATCAGTTAAGCGAAGACTGAAAAACAAAGACCAAAGTGCAACATCAAATTTATATTACATAAAAAGATTGAAATGCTAAGCATTATACCTTTGTGCGAAGACTTCAGATGGGTGCAGATGGAGAGAAACTCATGCTCAAGCCATCTTTTCTCTCAGCACAGAACCACAAATCTTAATACAGCCTGGAAAAGCCATTTTAACTTTGTAGAACTGTACCATTTTGAAATTCTGATGGTGTGTTCCTATGAAGTAACTTTAAAAAACTGTTCAGTTTCTTGCACAATCAGTTTTCCAGATTGAAGACCCTA
The DNA here is from genome assembly GCF_012275295.1 of Melopsittacus undulatus. Lineage (NCBI taxonomy): Eukaryota > Metazoa > Chordata > Aves > Psittaciformes > Psittaculidae > Melopsittacus > Melopsittacus undulatus. Next base: position 31,617,625 of record NC_047529.1, on the reverse strand, counting down.
AAACAACTGAACAAGCACTGGCTAGAAGATTGAGCGAGGCCAAAGGAAAAAAAATCAAAAGGATCATAGAACGGTTTGGGTTCAAAGAGACATGAAAGACCACCTAGTTCAAATCTCCCTACAACAGGCAGGGACAACTTCCACTAGACCACTTCCCTCTTCCCTTCAGGGGTTTATCGCATGGTACTTTACCAAGCAGATGTCTAAATAGCCCGAAGTCTGCTCTCCTGAAGTCCAGGGCAGTAAGCTTGCCGTGCACACTCCTCACTGCCCTAAGGATATGGAACGTCACAATTTCATGGTCACTGCAGCCTTGGCTGCAAAGTGAAGCTTTGCACTGTGAACCTTTGAGCTTCATTCACATTCCCCACCAGCCCCTCCTTGCTGGTGAGAACAAGCACCTCTCCTCATTGGATCCTCAGTCACTTGAAGGAAGTTATCATCCAAGCACTCCTGGAACCTCTTGTATAGTTTACACCCTGCTGTGTTGTTTGTCCAACAGATATCAGGATGGTTGATCCTGAGCCATAAACTCTAGGTCATCCGTCCCCAGAAAGAGCTCCATGCACTCCAGCTTGTCATTGGAGGGTGACACCCCATCCTTGTCTCCCCTGTGTTCCTTCCTGAAGAGCCTATATCCTTCCATTCCAACACTCCAGTCTCCAACACTCCAGTCAGCAAAACTCCATGATGCCAGCAAGACTATAGCCTTTTTATATCATGCATACATACTGAAATCCCCCTGAAACTTGATGTCACTGAGGCTCCTATAATTCTTTGACATTTTGAAAATCGTCAGAAGCCAGCAATGAAATGAATCTGCCTGAATTTTTAATGTGAAAAGCAATTCTACATAGGTTCTGTGTTTGTTTTCAAATTATTACTACAGATGCTGCTGTGGAGCAAGACTGAAATGTACCTTGATACTCCAGGCAGAAGATATTTGTTACAGTAGTGAAAACAAGTAATCAGTTTTCCAGATTTTGCAGGCCTATCTATGCCATTCCTTGTAGTCCAGCATATTGTGTCCTCTCTGGAAAGCTGTTCAGCTGCTCTGATATGATGTGTACCTGATGCCATTTGCTTTTTGAGAACGCAAGAGAAGTTTATCCCTTTGAAATGTAATCTGACCACACTAGATTTCTGTATTAATGGCTGTTATTATGTAGTATGGTAGGCAATTATTTTTTATATTAAATTTTTATCATTAAAAAGATTGCTCTAAGTCTTGTATATTAGCACATACCTTGAAAACACAACTTTAAAATTAAGGATACCTATCAAACTTACTAGGGATCCCAACAGCACAATAGTCATTCATTCTTTCTCAAACTGTGGAATTAGTTATTTTTTTCAGTCCACACTTACAGATACAGAAATTAAAAAATACCTACCTATTTTTAACTGAGAAATGCTCAGTGAGATCTGAAGTACAGGTGGGCACAGAATTTCACAAGCAGAATTTTGTTCCATTCCATGCCTGTTTCACTTCAACAAGACTAGCAGTGAAGGATAAAATTCACCCTGTATCAGAAACGGGCAACACTAAAAGCCAACACGTACAACCCCTTTACACTCAGCACAGACATTATTCTCTGCTTTCAGCTGGCTTTGAAGATGCTCACAGAAAATGACAGACTGCTTTCCAGCAGCTGAATGACCATCTATCATGAACAATTGTATGTGCATCGCAAATCTTCAGATTCTAATTTTAACTTTTGGATGAATTACGGAATTAGATACATGGCTGAAATCTGCAGAGCAGACTTGATTCAGAGCACTATTAATGTCTTCTTTCACTTTTTATGTACTTATCTAAAGTTCTGACACTTTATTAATTCCCAGATGTGTGAAACCAAAGTGGAATTGCCGTGGCCTCCTACAGAAGTAATTTTAGATATGGCTAGCCTTAAGGAAAGCTTAATTTCCTTTTATATAAGGATTTTTTTAAAGATACCATTTTTCCCTGGTAAAAGAGCAGACATATGCTACTGCTGAGTGAATGTGTCACTCTTATGACAGACGAAGTGGAGCCTTCCTGTGTGTCACAATTCCTCTTAATCAAATAACCACTGACAACAAATCTACATGTATCCACAAGGACAAGATAACTCTCACTGAAGAGAAATCCAAGTCCCACAACAGGCTGTTCACGGTTGTATGACAAGCTTGCTAGCAGTGTATGGTATTGCTGGAGTTACTTGCATAGCCTTACTTCCCCAGTGATATTACAATTTTAAAATCCAGCATTCCTAAGTAATTTCACTACAACCACTGCAGTACCACTGCTTACCTACAATACCTACAAGCAAAGAGAAACTCCAGATTTTCCCATCTTTTACTATCTTCTCATCACTCTACTGCACACATACATACAAAAATCACATGGTAGATGTAGAGAGCTAGATGTACTATTCCAACTACAACAATCCCCTTTTAAGCATGGTTTCCCAAGTTCATCAATACTATCTCCTGGGTAGAGAACACCATTTGCTACAACGATTGTACAGTTTCATCTACCTGGTTCTGTTGAAATGATCCAGGTTTACAAACAAGCAAACCAGAATTCAAGAAATAAGCAAATAACCCTACATTTTGTCAGCACAAATTTAGGAAGGAACTACACATGATGCTGGCAGCAATGAGGGTGCAGTAACTACACGAAACAAACTTTGGTGAGTACAGACAAAGCCTAGGAGAGATAACCACAGCTACAGAGCACAACACTGTCTTTAGATGCCTACTTCACAAGATGAACAAGTGAGAAAACTCTTTGCATGCAGAGCGTGCAATTTGCAAAGGGTCACAACTTGGTCAAATCAATACCAATTTTCACTGCAGCACTCAAAAGGACTTCTCAATGAGGGCTATTTCCATGACAATTTTCAGCTTTCTACTACCTGCTGTTCCAACACTGAAAAAAACCCTAAAAGTTGCAGACAGGTGAAGCATCACAGAATGACAGAATCCCAAGGGTTGGAAGGGACCTCGAAAGATCATCTAGTCCAACCCCCCTGCAAGAGCAGGGTAACCTAGAGTACATCACACAGGGACTTGTCCAGGCAGGCCTTGAATATCTCCAATGTAGGAGACTCCACAACCCCCCTGGCCATCCTGTTCATCTTTCTCCACACACTGTACCCCTTAGAGAGCTGCTCCAACTTAGTCACCTCTGAGAAAGGAATAAGCCTCGGAAAAAAAAAAAAAAAACTGCTCAAAAAGTAGACATAACAGAAAGTTATTAATGAGAATTTGAAAAGAAACACATATAACATTAACTACAAGCACTCGTTACTCGTTTATAGAGTTATGCCACACACAATAGATCAATTCCCTGTATTGTTGCTGCTGGAATGCAGTAGCCAGCACACATTCCTTAACAACTATACAATCATTTTGGGATTAGGTGCAAAAAGAAAAATGTGTCTGTATAAGAACACAGACTGCTGATTCCAGATGGAATGCATTTGCTCAGGACAAACAAAAAAAATATCACTCCTGACCTTCTGGTAAGTTACTTTTTGTTTGTTTATGAATTTGCAGATTTTTAAGGCAAAAGGGATTGTCCATGCACTTCACACAACTCTTGATTTTGCTTCAGCAATTCATACAGTTAGAGACTCACATAATGAGAGACGTGAGCTCCATCACATTTCCAGATTTAGGGAGAAGGACCTAAACTTTTAAGTCATTCAGAATTATTGCAAAGATTCCTTAAGAAAATACCACATTCTGCAAAATTACAAAGAACTCAATTGAACAATCATATTTATACAAACTCCTTGAGTGGTACTTATTAAAGAAAATAAACTGTAACAGCTTTAAAAAGAATATTGCATGCAACCCCAATAAACACACTAAGAAACCAACTGAAATCTGGAAAACTGATGCAATAAATCAGAACAGATGCACAAGAAAGATGCAGTCTAGTTTGTCACTGTAGAGACCAAGTGTTCTCACTTAGAACTGTATTTGGTTTTACATTCTTGAGAACAAGAAGCCACACTTGGCATGTTGGAGCTGTAGGAAATTTTCTAATTGAAAAGAACCCGGTAATTTAATTGTTTTTTAAAACTGAACCCCTTTAAGAAAATTCTCCCTCCCCAAATATGTTTTTTAAGGAAAATACAGAAAGAAACTATCCTACTTAACAGCTTGATGGTTTGAGTTTTAACACACACACAAAAGAAACAAAGGCAAAAAAACCCACCTGAAAGTGGAGACATGTATTACTAAAATATTAAATAGAAAACAAAAAGATACCTATGGAACATAAAAAACAAACCCTCACTGGAAGTATGGATGCTAATCAATACTCTGCAGTTTCAACAAACAAAAGGTCTGAGTACACACAGAAACCCACCCATCAGCTGCATTTCCCTTCCTCTTTCAGGTGTGGATTGAGGCACACCCACAAAGTGGTAGAAGTCAGTAAGTGCTGTCACTTATTCATGTTCTGCTTGCTACCACTTCATGCACTGTCATCATTTCTCCAAATGTGAAGTTGGTATCTTTTACAGGCAGCAAACAGACATGTTAGAAAAAATAAAGGAAAAACTTCTTTTAAGATGAGTGATTAAAGACAAGTCAATTGTTATTATTTGATAACAAAATTTAAAACAAGATTTTAAGAAGCTAAACGTCCTCTTAAGCAAAGTTTTGAGTAGGTCTTGCCATAAAAAGAAAAATGTAAGAATAGAGTTAAATGGACACATAAGAAATACTACCACCTGCTTCTCCCACCCCCCATGCAACAGGCTGAAGTGGATTTTGATCCCAATTAAACAGGTCCTCATCAGCCAGCATTACAGCTCACTGCTGTTCAATCATTCACCTTTCATTCTTCTGGCGCCACTTGCTGAATAAAACCTATCACGCCACTGAAGCACGCTTTAACATACAGAACAACTGCAGTCTTGTCCTGTCAGAAGCTTACAGCAGTCACCCAAAGCAGACCAGATCCTGCTCTGCCCAGCACTCCCTAATTATAGAATTTTATAAAGCATTTTAATTGTTGTGTTCAATCATTCTTTATGATCTTTCTGAACTAAACACATGTGATAAATCAACCTTGATTCCTTTTCCTTCTCCCAAAATTCCACCTGGCTACTGCTAGTATCCTATTTGCTTTTTGAATAATTTCTAAACACATTTTATATGTACATTAGTAATTCAGTATTTTCAAATTTATTTTCTTAAATCAATAGCTATACACATCATATGATAGCATCTACAGGAACCATGTTTTCATTTTACTTTCTGCTGTCATTCTACTTCATTCCCCTGTGTTTAACCTTGAAACCTGAATGACAATGCTTCCTACATCACTGCCTGCAGACATTCACACCAAAGCTGGAGGAGCTGAAGTATCAGTGCCTGACAGGTTTTGCTCTTTGATCAGCTCAGGTGGTGCAAAGCCAGCTGGCTGCAGCTATTCTGTTGCCCAGGGAACAACAACTGAAGTGTATACTTCCTAAATCTGCACAGGAGGCCATTCTGCAGCACTGCCATAGCAGCTCTTGCTGTGCAAGGCTGAAGTGGTGAAGCTGCTATAGCTACAGCCCAGCTGGTGCCCATTAATGCTCTCTGTATGACAGGAACAAGCAGCTAGCGTTCAGAAGCCTCTTTCTTTCCATTGACAAACAGAGTTATCACTCTTCCTTATTAATCAATGTAAACATCCTCTTCTAGTTTAATAAAATGAAGAAATAAAACCCAAATTATTCAAGTGTGCATCTTTTATCTTTTTAAAAAGTAACAACCTTGTAGCATTTTTAGTCAATTCATAAAAAGACAAACCATCTTCTACTTAATTGACAATGTGTCCTTCACAGCAGAAGAGGGGGGGAGGGAGGGAGAATAACACACCATTCTTTTTTTGGGTTAAGAATTTCATTGTTTGTGCTAAATGCCTCTGAAGTCTTTGATTTTAATTTTTTCTGAAATACATGGGATCAGATGTATGTAATAAGGAGATGGAGGTAGTTTAATTTTTCTTTCAATCACTTAAATGCATATTTTAGCTACCAAAAGACAGCCTTTGCTTTTTAAAGAATACAAACATGGAAACAGGGCAGAATATAACACAGCAGCTCACACTGTATCCTAATAGAAGTATGCTTGCAAGTAGAGCTGAAAGTAGAAATAATTATTAGAAAAACAGTAACATGCAACAGTCCAGATATTCATACACAAGACATCTGCCATACGTTGCTGCTGTCCCATTATTCCAGCCTGTGGAAAGCACTGTATAAATGGCAGGCTTCTCATTACCATGTAGATCCCAGGTTCATATTTACTGCATACCAGTACACCACAGAGAGCAGCTTAGGTCTCTAGACAACAGGCTCCCATGTTTGCATTGTGTAAACAGATGTCTTAGGGTTTTAAAAGCCTCACATACTGGACAGTAACGCAGAGAGAATGATCTAAGAGTGTGCAAAGGTGTGGGGTATGACATGGCGAGACAGGTAAACCCATCATGTTGTACAGAAACAGGAGACAGAACCCACAGAGAGCAGGCAGTCAGCAGGCTGAAATACTCAAGCAGGAATAAATTGCCCTTTTTTTTTTTTGACAGTCTGATGTCTCATACGCTATCCAGAGGTGACCTGAGACAATGTTCCAGCACATACCTTTTTTGGGGGGTATGCTCTGCAGATATACAACTATCTGTGGGAGCTCAAAATTTACTTACTGTATTTCTGGAACTCTGCCATATGAAGACAGCCCAAGTGAAGAAATGCAGTCATCGCTATATTGATGAACTGAACTTTGCTCTGCAGGCAGAATCTGGCTGCAACACTGTAAAAGCTGCTCAGCAGCACAAATAGGCATGCCTTCTTTCTGACGCTTCACATGACCAAATCTCATAAGTCACAACGTGACTTACAGCTTGTTTGATACCTCAGATATATCTCTCTAGATATTTTAACAACATAGGAAAAAACAGAGAAACTAGGACTCACTACACGTTTTCCTTCATTTGTGATAATCTTCCTGCTATTGTCATCACCAGCACACTGTATCTGCGAGAGCAGGAGCCATAAAATCAGCTAGGTATCATCTGGTAATATAAAAAGCATTGTGAGATTTAACCCTGTGCTGAAGAGAGCTGCACAACACACCAATAAAAGTTAATGAACCGTATTTACCTGCTAGCTTCCATCATCACTAAGGCCAGCGAACCTGAACGCCATTATCAATGTTGGGGAATAAACAAGATAAGTTACAGATATGCATACACCTGCAGAAAGCTATGATATAATTGGCATCACAGATGTGGTAGGACGTATCCTACAATTGGAGTGTGGGAATGGAAGGATACAGGCTCGTCAGATAGGACATGCAGGGGGAGAAGAGGATGGGGATATCACTCTCTGTGTTCATGACCAACTGAAGTGCATAGGGATGGATGAGGAGCTGACCAAGAGCTTATGGGTCAGGATTAAAAGGGAGGGCAGGAATATGTGACATTATAGTGGGGGTCTGGTAAAAGCCACCTGACCCGGAAAACCAGGTGGATGAGGCCCTCTATACAAACAGGAATGGCCTCATGTTCACAAGCTCTGGTCCTCATGAGGGCTGTAGCACCTCTCCAATGAACGCAGGTTGAGAGAGCTTGGCATCTTCAGTCTGAAGAAAAATTACTAGAGACCTCCCAGCAGCCTTCCAGCACCTAAAGGGGGCCTGAAAGAAAGCTGGAGAGGGACTTTTTACAGGGCATGTAGTGACAGGACTACATGTCACTAGAAAGCTAGTTTTAATAACACAAGAAAAATAAATTACGTACATGTTTGGGTTTGTTTTTTTTTAGCTGAAATCCACCTACCTGACATCTCAAGATAATCAGCAGCTAGCATACCCAGAAAGTCCATAAAAAAAAGAATATCACCCTATACTAAATAGCTGTTTTCTCAACTTGGGGCATTCAAACAATACATGCTGCTGCTAGTCATCTGCTAACAACTATGCAGTTCTCCTCATCTGTTTACAGCTCAGAAGTCCTCATAGGAGATAAATCCATAGGGTTTTTTGTAATCTTAACACATGTGGAGAAAGACAAGACATATAGCTCCTCCCTAAAAAGGCTGTAATCTAAGAAGAAAAAGTTAAAATATAACCAAATAAAAACAAACCCCCAAAAGACTTGCTGGGCTTTTAAACACTAAGCTATTTCACAGTTATATCTTCAGCTCAGGACAAGATACAATTTCTTTCCTAGTACTGAACAAATACATTTCATATTTATTCCAAATGCAGAATCTACTGGGAATGTCTTTTTAGGAGGGACAGATCAAGAAGATGAGAAGAAAGAATTGCACTTTATGAACAGCAACTAGAGTGCATGGAGCTCTGTGGAGGGATGATGGCCAGCTGAGAGCTTACAGTTTAGGATTAGAAGGTAGAGCAATATGGCAACACTACAGTTGGTGTCTGCTACAGGAAGGATGAAACAAAGGATAATAGAACCTTTAGACAAGAAGAAGGAGCTTCATATTCATAGGTCCTGGTCTTCATGTAAGACTTGAACTACCTCAGTGTCTACTGGAAAAGAAATGCAGCAGGATATAGGCAATTTCCAAGTTCATTGATGACTGCTAACACCAGCGATCAATGAGACAATGGGAAAGTGTTTCTGCTATACCTCAGTTACAAATATCAAAGAACAGGTCAGAGATGCAAAGGTTGGGGGAAGCCTAGGCTACAAAAATCATGAGATGGAGGAGCTCATCTTGTTCCCTTACATAAAGGAACAAGGCAGATAGCAGAATCACACATCGCCCTGAGCTTCAGGAGATCAGACTTTGGCCTGATCAGGGAACTGCACTGAAGAATGCCATGGAAGATGGTCCTGGAGAGAAAAGGGATCCAGTAGAGAGCTCTTAAGAATCTGTCACGTAAGTGACACTGCTTCAGCCTCTCCAGCTTTTCAAGGAAGATGGGATAATGCAAGCTAAAGCAGGCTATCTTTCCACGGTAGAAAGAAAGGCACAGAAAATGGAATGCAGGAAAAATGAGATCACAAGATGTCTTAATTTTTATGGGAAGGAACGTGTATAGTATACTTGATTTCACTTACATGATTCGGGAATACCTCTGAAGTCTAATACAAACCAGAGAAAAGCAAGCTCCTAAGTTTAACTTATTTAACAAGCTAGTTGGACAACAATGACTAAACACATACTAGAAAGAGCTGACGTGTACCTGAAAAATTTTATTTAATGCAACAATAGCATTGATTGGAGATGGAGAAAGAAACATTTTCTTTCAGTTTATTATACTAGTTCAGTTCAATATTTGACAATTTTGAGTTAAAAAGATATTAAATTTGCAGAAGGAAAATCTTTTTTCTTGTTCTGAGCTAACAGGAAAAAAGTGGAAGAGGAGAAAGGAACCTTCTAATGCTGAAGGACAGAGCAGCCTGATAATTCAAGTTCTTCTCCCAGTGACAGTTCTAATTCAGAAGCATTTTATCCACTTTCTGTATTTTAGAAGCATTCTTTTCAATATCATGACCATCCTGTAATACTTCAATTTCAGTCATTTTCTCTCCTCCTTCTTCTTTCTGACAGTAGTTCTATTTTGCTTCATAGCACAAACGTTACAATTATCAGAATAATGACTGTCAAATACAGATGAAATCCTAAATCAAGGGATAACAAGCATCTGTGCTTCAAGTTAATTATATTATATATGCTCTCACAGTTCTTACACTTTTCCCTATGTGTCTGCTCTTACACACTGGCTGAGACACTACTGAGCTCAACTCCTACAGCAGTTTCACATCTTATGATTATAGTACAGACCTGAACAGCAATTAACATGGGACAATTTCTCAAGCTATTCACCACTTCTGTAGTGGTTTTCCATCATACAGCTAGTCAATCATTTCAGCTAAAATTCCTAGAAAAACAACAGGTACAAGCTACAAAGAACATCAGGAGAACACCACACACATTTATTTCTTCACTCAAACTATGGGCATAAACTGTACGTCTCACCACTACTGCTGAGAAGAACACTGAAGAATATTTAGAGAGATGCATTCAAATTCCTTCCATGTTTTAATGACTGTACCATGTCACACAGCTGGCTGTATCAAAGACTTCCCCACATAGATGTTTTCACTACAGAAAAGGAAAGTGAAGTCAGTGTCACCTGCTGGCTTCAATACTAAAGAATTGAAAGCATCACCAGAGCATTCTTTCCGATACTCTTACTGACGAATTTTCTCTACAGGAAGTTTTTTTAATACACAAGTTTACTGTGTGGTAAGTGCAGTGCACCAGAGGGCCATAATTCACAGCAGATTTAACGTTTTTAATGGATACTAAATGTTAACTTTATTTTTCTGTTCATCAAAATTAAACATCAGGTGTCTGTATGCCTTTATGTTTTGGATGTACAAACCCAATCTAATTACACTGAGTCTTCATATCTACTGCACAGTGGCACCTGTGCTGTCTGGGAAAAAAAAAAAAAAAACAGAAGACCAAGATGTGTGCTCGCACACGTGCCTCTCTCCATGTGTGAAGCTGTTTGCTCTATTCGCACTTTCTTTCGCCCTCTGGTGGCTTTGTTTGTCCCTACATGTAACGGAAGTGCAGAACCTATTTTTGTAGGAGTTGAAAACCACATTTGCACTGGGAAAATAAATCGGTATCCACATATATTTCAATAGATTTGAATAAAAATTAAATTCCTAAGAGAAGGAGGGGCAAGCACATAGAGATGATAGCAATCTAGGAAATTGTTTAGTATTTAATTTCAAAATCATCTAGTAAAGGCTTCTAACCAACTTTTAAGACTGCTGTTTTCATTAGGCAGACACTTTACAGCTCAACTATTTTTCTTGCAGTGCTAACAACCTGAATTGTCCATCATATCTGAAAAATCACGACAGTCAGGTGAAGTTCCCAATGACTGGAAAAAGGGAAATATAACCCCCATTTTCAAAAAGGAGAAAATGGAAGACCTGGGGAATTACAGACCAGTCAGTCTCACCTCTGTGCTTGCAAAATCTTGGAGCAGATTCTTCTGGAAGGCATGCTAGGGCACATGAAAAACAACAAGGTGCTTGGTGATAGCCAGCATGGCTTCATTAACGGGAAATCCTGCCTGATCAATTTGGTGGCCTTCTGTGATGGGGCCATGGAACTGATGGACAGGGGTGGAGCACTTGACATCATCTACCTGGATTTGTGCAAAGGGTTTGACACTGTCCCACACAACATCATTGTCTCTAAACTGGAGAGACATCAATTTGATAGATGGACCACTCGGTGGATAAAGAACTGGCTGGATGGCAGCACACAAAGAGTTGTGGTCAACGGCTCAATGTCCAGCTGGAGACCAGGGATTGGTATTGGGACGAGTTTTGCTCAACATCTCTGCTGGTGACATGGACAGTGGGATTGAGTGCACCCTCAGCAAGTTTGCTGATGACACCAAGCTGTGTGGTTCGGTTGATACGCTGGAGGGAAGGAATGCCATCCAGAGGGACCTTGACACGTTTGTGAGGTGGGCTGATGCCAACCTCATGAAGTTTAGCCATGACAAGTGCAAGGTCCTACACCTGGGTGGGAGCAATCCCAGGCACAGCTACAGGTTGGGCAGAGAAGAGATTCAGAGCAGCCCTGCGGAGAAGGACTTGAAGGTGTTGGTTGATGAGAAAATGAACATGGTCCGGCTTCAGTGTGTGCTTGCAGCCCAGAAAGCCAACCATATCCTCGGCTGCATCAAAAGGAGCGTGACCAGCAGGTTGAAGGAGGTGATCCTGCCCCTCTACTCTGCTCTCGTGAGAACTCACTTTGAGTATTGTGTGCAGTTCTGGTGTCCTCAACATAAATAGGAGCTGTTCAGAGTCCAGAGGAGGGCCACGAGGACGATGAGGGGACTGAAGCACCACCCATATGAAGATAGGCTGAGAAAGTTGGGGCTGTTCAGCCTGGAGAAGAGAAGGCTGCGTGGAGACCTCATAGCAGCCTTCCAGTATCTGAAGGGGAGCTATAAGGATGCTGGGGAGGGACTCTTCATCAGGGACTTTAGTGATAGGACAAGGGTTCAAGCTTAAACAGGGGAAGTTTAGATTAGATATAAGAAAGAAATTCCTTCCTTTCTGTGAGGGTGGTGAGGCACTGGAATGTGTTGCCTGAAGAAGTTGTGAATGCTCCATCCCTGGCAGTGTCCAAGGCTGTGTTGGACAGTGCCTTGGGTGACATGCTTTTATGTGAGGTGTTCCTGACAACGGCAGGGGGGTTGGAACTATATGATCTTAAGGTCATTTCCAACCATAACTATTCTATGATTCTATGAATTGAATTAAAAAATATAAAAATCACAAGATTGTTACACTTGTTAGAGATCTTGTTTTTAAATTTCATTTTTCCTCTCCCTAGTAAAAAGAACTCATCTAACTTTCAAAGGTTTTACATTTTATCAGTGAATTGTAACAAACACAGCTAGAACATGTATTACTAACGCAAGGTGAGGAAAGCTGGGAATAAGAGTCTTAAGTCAAATGCTTGGTAAGATGGTTCTGTTAGTCATGTTAGTACAGTAGATAATATATTTTCAAGTAAAGTATACATATTAACCTATTTAAATGTTCATTTTGCCTTGACCTGATTGTGCATTTCCACCAGCAGTTAAGATTAATCAGATATCAATGGACACTTAAAAAATTTTGGGCTGCATTTCCTACTAATACTTTTCTTTGTGTATCCTTGAAGTATTTCCTTCATGAACAAGACACTCTTGGAACAAGGTGATAAGTATTCTTCCTAATGATTTTAGGATCTGTGACTGTTCTCTTAAAAATAACAAAAAACAAAACAAACAGCTATGGAAAACACATGCTTCTTTCTTTTCGACCTTGCATTTCCATGTATTGTTGCGCATCACCTCCCTTTCATACTCTGATCTTGAAGGAATTTTAAAGAAGAAAACCCTAAGAGAAATAACTGATGAGCGTTCTTCTCCAAGCAGTACAGGATAAAGTATTCTGTGAAGAACTGCCTTCCTTCAAAACAGCTGCCATTTTTTTATTGTTCTCAATGAGACTGAATTCACACATTTCAAACATGACAGAAGTACCAGACAGCACATGACACCAGCATCTTTGCTCAGGACTGCCTATAGTTCCCAGTGTCATCAAGAGCAAGAGAAGATGTCAGCTGCTTTTTAAAAACAAAAGTTTTGCTTAGCATCATTCAAGTACAAGTGAAAGAATCACAAGCAACTCCTAAAACAATTCTTCAGTACATTCCATAAAATTTACTGACATTATTTAAGAGTTTTATTTAATGTCCTTTTAACTAGTCAAGGCACGAACATTTGTTAAACCTCAGATTTCTCAGAACTTCTCTGCAAACTCAGAAATTACCCTGCTGGCAGAGACCTTCGGTTCCAAATCTAATTCAGAGTTTAGTATTTGAAAGCAGCTAGGGGAAAAAAAAAAAAAAAGTACCCAAGTACCCTCTTCAGAAGCAAGAGCTGGGATAAATTAGACAATTACCATCATCAGACACAGATTTTTGCCTCAGTGAATGTGTGCATCTAATACCCAGTAATTAAATGTTCACTTCAAATGACAAGTGTGAAGCTTTTTTCATTCATCAGCATTCTTTAAGACATAACCTGCACAATACCTAGCAATTCTTATCACAACACAACCATCCCACAGAACTAGACAATGTATAAATGCTATACAAAAAGGGTAACTCTTCCAAAACATCCTCTTCTCTAGAAGGACCAAATTTATTTATCTTAATTTCATGGAATAAGCTGCACAACAGAACCATCAGACTTTCTGAGATTAGCAGAACAGAAATTCTTGACCATATATATGAAACAAGGTGTGAGAAATATCTATAGCATGCTTTTTCCCTAATTTCTCCAGTATTTGCATGTTCCCCTGCAATATAGTCTCCAAAATGAACATCCTGTGTATTGTAGAACAATCTGCAATGGAGACTCATGACAGAGATTTTATTTTTTGGCAACTCAAAGTCAGGTACATTTCTACAACTCTGAGGCCACCTAGCACAGCTAAGCTCAATTTTTTTACAGGGTAAGCTGAAAGGAGGGGGCTACACTCCAACCACTCATGATGTTCTTGGGCTACCCATGGGCATCATTGCCTGAAAGTACTAGGTGGCCCACATCAAAACTGCTCATGAAGCATCCCAACACTTTAATAGTAGGCACTACTGAAAATCAGTCCCTAGGTGAATGCTATGGCCCTGTTCACATTACTGAAACATATATAACCTAAAAATATTCATTTAATCACAGAATCATAGAATCAGCTAAGTTGGAAAACAGCTTTAAGATCATCAAGTCCAACCATTACCATAGCACTGCCTAGGCCACCACTAAACCATGTCACTGAGGGCCTCATCTAAACAGTTTTTGAACACTTCCAGGGACAGTGATTCCACCACTTCCCTGGACAGCCTGTTGCAATGTCTGACCACCCTCTCTGTGAAGAAATTCTTCCTAATATTGGACCTAAACCTCCCCTGGCACAAGTTGAGGCCATTACCCCTTGTCCTATAGCTTGTTAGTTGGGAGAAGAGACTGACCCCCACCTCACTACAACCTCCCTTCACATAGTTGTAGGGTGAGAATATCCCAAGACTATTTATTTTATTTTATGGATTGCAATTTCCAGCAAAAAAATATCATTACAAAAAAAAAAAAAGAGCAGCCAATTGTCTAATACCATAGCTGGATTATTTAATGTTAAGTTTTTTTATAGTCAGCAGATTTTATCCCCCACAAGCTAGCAGGTATGGATTGTTTTCTTCTTAAATCATTTTCAGGGTTGATATAGCTCATACACAGACACGTTCTACACCTGCTCCCACCCTGCATGACATCGTTAAAGTAAATCATCCCAAATATCAGACTTTAATGCTGTTATTTTTTGTGGCCCATTATGTCACATTCTGATTTTCAAGCTTTCAATTACATGAAGGTACTCTTGTGGCTGTGAGAATACCCTTGCAACCCAATTCACAATTGCATAAACAATCAGCATAAACATTTTGTTTAGTTTGCCAGCATAGCTCAAAACAATAAAAAGAGAGGTTTCAGTCTACAGACAACTGTTCATCTTATAGCAGCATCAACATTAAAGGTAGACAGAACTTAAAAATTTCCTAATTATATTGCTGATCATTTCAGTAAATGGCACAGAAAGGAAGAACATCAGGCTTCTGGAAAGCAGGGGAAGCTGCCACAGATAAAGAACAAAACGCAAAACAAAGCACTAATCCAAAACCAGAACAGGCAGACATTTAATCACAATAAGATTTTTTTTTCTACTGACAGACACTATGGAAAACACCTTAAAACTGCTAACACCTTAGGGCCATGGTTTACCACTAACTTCTCTACAGCATTCCACAGAACTGATTACCCAAATGCTACATGCCACCTCATACCTTCTTGCTTTCTCCCAAGTGGCTGCAGCCATATGCATGTCCTTCAAACGACCTATCCCTTATTTGGTTTTGATATCTCCTCATTTTTCCAATTACACCATTTCCTTCATTTCTTCACTTTGTCTTTCAGTAAGCATTTTCCCTATCAGATCTGTGATAGCTAATAGTACACTGGCATTGCCTACAATTATGCTCTTGAGATACGGTCATTTACTTTGGCCTTCCCTCAGCACATCCTTCACCTGCTCAGAGGAGATACAGCTATGTAGCTGCTTACTGTTACTTCCCAAAAATTCACCTTTACAGTAATGGAGATAGGTACCTAGATCAAATTAGAGGTTCAGCAGGCAAACTATTTTCTACTAATGCAGAATTTTCGAGTTGAATCATTTCTCTGTTTTCTCCCCTGTATCTCCCCGTCACTCCATGTAAATTCACCAGTATGTCTTCCCCCTTGACTTCTCAAACAATTTTGTCATACCTTCTAACCATCTGTAAAACATCTTCCAAAATGCAGTAACTAGCCAAGTAACTAGCTATTGCATTGTATTGAAATTTAAACAAACCACTGGTTTCTCACTGACATTCATTGGGATCTCAGAGCAATGCACAAATCTGAGGTTTTGTTCTAGCTTATAGGATATAATGAAAGCTGTATTCAGGTTCTGTAAAGAATAAAGCAGAAAATATTGGATTAAGAGTTCCCTTCATATTTACAGAAAAAAATATTTTAGAATGATAGTTTTTTTCCAGACATCATCATGAGCATTTGCTCCCTTTACTGAATATTCTGCTGTGCAGAGGCCAGACCCAAGTCATTCAGGAAGAAGCCATCCATTGCTGGCAAACTGGCACAGGTGGAAAACTCTCTAAATGGCCTACAGAAAAATCCCTCTGCAGTCCATATTCTTTTAATGAAATTTACTTTCTCCTTAGAAAATAGTCCACCCCCATTTTAACAGTATCCTAAAACAGTGGATGAAAGAAGGGGAGAGATGTATAAGAAGTGCAGATTAAAATGAAGTTCTGTAAGAAACAAAGCACATGGCAAGGTACACACACACTATCAAAACACATACAATCTTTAACTGCCACTATACGCATCCACCTAACTGGTAAATCTTTCAAACACCTGACAACAGTGTATTATAAACTGGACTGACAAAGTGGGAAATGCATCATTCAGAAACTGATGTATTTCCATGTATTCTCTGACTTCATGCTAACCCAGGGATCCCACATTTTTCAAACAGCCCTACGGCTGAGACTTTCATCACCTACTTTACATACAAGAACTGTATTAGACACACTCTAGTCTGCTGACTTGCTATTTCTCCCTGCCTCCATACATTATCAGAAGTCCATTCAAATGGCTTTCATATTTCTTCTCTTGCAGCCTGAAACTTCAGCAATACTGTGATCATATATGGATCACATTCCAACAGGGTTTAGGGTTTTACTTCCCAAGTGACTATGCTCTAACATGATCAACAGGGTTTTGACATTTCACCTTCTCACCACGAAAAATTTACCCTAGCATAGCCTAGGATGCTCTTTTGAAAGCTGAAGCAAGACTTTTTTCAAACTTTAAGTAGTAATACACATGTGAAATGATTTTCCCCTTAGTGTGTGAATAGAGTTCTTGGATGGCTACCAACTTCTTGCACATTTAAAGACCAATTTATCTCAATTTATAAACTTATTATTATACTTAGTGTACCATTATTCTCATTGGTTTTATCATAATTTGAAGGGTACATTCTTGACCCTCACCCCATCATTATTCTTTTCTGATATTTAAAAGTACATTTCTACTAAGACACTATAATCTCCTTAATTACTTTGTCACCTTTCTTATTCACTTTTTTAGAAGTGTCACTCCTGTCACCTTTTAATTAAAAAAAAAAGTAAAAAATGAAGAGTTAACTGACTACAGGTAGTCAGAATAGCAAAAAAAAAAAAAAAAAGGATGGTATAAAACTCCTAGAATTTTTCTGACAGGGATTTTCCACTAAATCCAGTATGCTCCATTTTAATTCTGTGCCACTCTGAAGCACACGATTTGATTTCTGTTTTGCTGAATGTAACTTTAAGATGATAAGTATCAGAGCAAATAAGTGGATGTAAAGCAAACATTAACCAATCAAAATGCAACTGTAGCACTCTAGCTTATTGCCACTTTTATCATCACCAAGAACTCTGCACCTTGTACTCTTCTCTCAGCAATCCATCCTTTCAGCTTTATCTTTTAAGCCTAATCTGTACCATACTAAACTTTAACAATCTACAGCTAGATTTTATTTTTTTTACCTACTTTAAAGGTGTCAGTAGCAATCTGATTCTTTGGCTACAGCCTGACTACTATTTGAACACAAGACAAGCACTTCATAATGGCAAAGATGACAAACAACAAAAAAAGCAGAAAGATATCACCTCTAATCAATTATTATATCTACCGACTACACATCTTATCTATTAGCAATGAAAGTCACATAGGAATGTTCTTACTACATTTCTAGCATACAATACTGCCAAGTATGTTAGATATGCACAGTATACGCAAATACTGTGCCTCCAGCACAGTAGATTTCTGATCTTTCCTGGAAGCTAGGCAATATTATATGAAACTAGTAAGCCTACCACTTGATAATAAAATAATTTTCCTTTAACATCAGTATGAATAGTATAAAATTCCCTGAGATATATATCCATCATTGGTGGGAGGAGGGACCACTGCAACTGAGAGAGGAACTGAGTAGAAAAAGTGCTCCCATTACAATTAAGTGATTTTTCTAAATCAGCGTTTTTAATGTGTGTGCATGGGGAGGGGTGGAGAGATAGTTGCACTATTTTATCTTAATATAAAGACAAAATGGCCTGCAAAATGGAATTTCTGGTTAATATCCGAAGATGTATTTGTTCCAATGCTATTAGAGCAACTATGATTCTAGTCAATATCACCATTCAGAATTAAAAGACACAGGCTTTATTAATGATGCAATGTCAAAATTAGAAATCAAAGTAGTAAATACTGATGCTAACAAGAAAAGGAGTTTTCCTTGGTTTTGACTTGAGAGAAAAAAAGCTTTTTCCTTTTTAAAAACAATACCCTGGTAAAATATCCTGAACAAAAGAATACAGAGCACCATTTAAATTAACTTTATTAATTGTTTAGAAAACATAGCCCTCAATCTGCATATTCAGCAATGATTTAAATTTCTCTGTGACTTCTTGAGAACAAGAAAGTTATCTAAGCCACCTTATCGTAATTTTTAGGGAAGTTACTCTTCTTGAAAGCATTAAGAGAGATTGGAATATATACTATTTACTCATGTATTGATTCTTCAACAGGCTTTATGTAAAATAGAACTCTTTTTTGACCTGTAAAAAAAAAATTAATTGTAAACCCCCCCAGCGGGTGACACAGGTAGATTGTTTCCACATTACCATCACTTCTGTTGAAGGAAGTTTCCTACCTGCAAGATTCAAGGGGGAAAAAAAGCCTCATAACTATGACTTTGGAAGAAGCTGCTGTATATATGTATGCATAATTGGAAGAGACCTTAAAGATCATCTAGTTCTAATGGGTAGGGACATCATTCACTAGATCAGGTTGCTCAAAGCTCCATCCAACCTGGCCTTAAACACTGCCAGGGATGGGGCAGCCACAACTTCTCAGAGCAACCTGTGCCAGTGTCTCATCCCCCTCACAATGAAAGCTTCCTCCTAACATCTAACCTTAGTCTCCCCTCTGACTGTTTAAAGCCATTTGCCCTTGTCCTATCGCTACATGCCCTTGTCCCTCCCCAGCTTTTTGTAGCCCCATTCAAGTACTGGAAAGCTCCTATATCTCCCTGGAGCTTTCTGTTCTCCAGGCTAAGCAAGCCCAACTCTTTCAGCCTGTCTTCATAGCAGAGGTGCTTCAGCCCTCTGCCAGTACTGCTCAGACATAAGAGCTGTTGACAATACCTATGACTCTTCCTGACAGCACCATCTCATTTGACTAGTACTTCAATGAGAAAAATAGTTGCCTTTAAAATAACAAAACAAATACATTACACAAAAAGGAATTTTAAATTACTACTTGAAATAAGTTGTCTGCTAAACTCAGTATACCTTATTATTAGAACCCCATGCTGTGTGCTTTCTGTTCTATACATCTCTAATTAGAGTCATCAACAATCATTTAAGAACCAGATCTTGTTTTCTGCAGCAAGTTTATGGGTGATGTTTCTAAATGAAGATGCATGAAGTATAAGCAATACAGCTTAATGTTCAGAAACCAGGTAAACTAAATCTAGAACACAAAGCAGCTAGACTAGAAAACACGCATATGAATTAACAGGTCCAATAACGGAAGTCAGAAATCTCACAGAAATTTAGAGTGTTTAGTTAGAAGCTCAATTCTAGCAATCTCAATAAGCTGTCTTCCAAAGATGATTTTCAATTAATATGCATATTGCTATAAGAAATTGCTATAACATGCAAAAAGGTCTATATTTAAGTTTTGTTTTCACCGTACATTCTAGAGCAATACTTGAACTCTAAAATAGATACAAGCAGAATGAATTATGACTGATTAACATTAAATGGCACATTACATACATGAAATACTAGACTTGATAGGCTATTTCATATCATCTTGCTGTTCAGTTATGTAGGGAAAAAGAGAGATTTTGTTAAAGTGTTTCATACTATTCTGTGCAGAAAAACATTCTTTAAGAAAAAAATGCAATCAACTGAGAAACACTAGAGAAAGAAACTCAGAAACTTGTTCTGGTTTTCTCTAAAGGAGACTTCAGACAAATTTCTCAGATTCTCCTCTAAAACTAGCCAGAGAAATTAAAGACAACTTCAGAATTTCAGGCTTGACAACTGCTTTCTCATTTTCGCTATGGGTCACTGGCAAGGAAGGGGGGTGAAGTTGCATCCAGTAAAGTCAACCAAGAGATTAACAAGTAACAAAAAAAAAAGGCAGGCTAATGCCATTTCAATGCTCTCTTACTCAAAATGCCTATAATAATTTTCAGTTTAGAAAACAGAAAGACCTCTTTATTACTTTACTTCTATAATTATCCCTAGGAGAGTCACATAATATTTGTGAAATACAGATTTTAGCACTTTTATTTCAATCAAAGAGAATTAGGAGAACCAAGTAATCCTGGAATGTTCTTCTCTAACGTAGCCACAAGGCTGAGCAGTGGGAATTCACATCTCTACAGCTGCCTGCAGATGTGCGAAGTCTGAAATTCACTACCTTATTCTTATATTCTTGGACTGTATTTCCATGAAAGAATGGACTAATATTTACTAGAATAAATAATATTTATTCCAATTGAAAGCACAGATTTCTTGCTCATCAGAGAGAAAAAGACTCCCTTTACCAAGTGTCCTGGGTTCAGCAGTAGCAGTCATTTTTGTCCTTCTTAGTAGCTGGTGCAGTGCTGTGGTTTTGACTTTCAGCCTGGGAACAGCACTGATAACACCAATCATTTTAGTTGTACTCTGACCAAGGACTTTTTGAGTCTCATTCTCTGCCAGGGAGGAGGGGAAGCCAGGAGGAAGCAGAGACAGGACACCTGACCCAAACTAATCAAAGAGGTATTCCATACCACAGCATGTCATGCCCAGGATGTAGAACTGGGGGCAGTTATCCAGAAGGGTTAGATCACTGGTTGGTCAGGCTGGGTATCGGTCGGCAGGTGGTGAACAGTTGTATTCTCTTCCCTTGTTATTTCCCTTATCATTATTGGTGGTAGCAGTTGTGGTTTTGAGTTATACCTTAGTGACTGGACTGTTCTTATCTCAACCCATGGGAGTTACATCTTTTCAGTTCTCCTCCCCATCCCTCCAGGAGCAGGGGGGAGAAGGTGGGGGGGAGTGAGAAACTGCATGGCTGACTGAGTTTATACCACAACACCAAGAAATGCAAGAGTATTTTTCAAGCCTCTCATGACAGAATATCCTCACACCTGCTTCACCCATGAAACAGAGAAATCATTAATCTCAACAGCTATGCACATAGCATTAGGTCACAGAAGAAGCATTTCTACTGGTTTTGGTGAGATACATAAATAAGAATTTATAGCTCTCTGTGGGCATATCGGCACTTAACATATGACAAATGACATGAAACACAAACTTCACCTGCCATTTTAAATAGAGCTTGATCCCTGTGCAAGGTCAGGTTGGATGGAGTCTTGGGTGACATGGTTCAGTGTGTGGTGTCCCTGATCACAGCAGGCAGGTTGGAACAAGATGATCTTCAGGTCTTTTCCAACCCTAACTAT
This sequence comes from Melopsittacus undulatus, assembly GCF_012275295.1. Lineage (NCBI taxonomy): Eukaryota > Metazoa > Chordata > Aves > Psittaciformes > Psittaculidae > Melopsittacus > Melopsittacus undulatus. The sequence continues at coordinate 31,595,883 of NC_047529.1, read as the reverse complement.
TCTATGATTCTATGTTGGCAGGATGTTGTTTTGAAAGACATTTACTTCCACTTTCAAAAGCAAAGAACATAAAACAATAAAAACAATGATGCCTAAAATAACAAATATATTTTATTTGCCGTTCTTCACATAATCAGACAAGCAATACTTTTTCGTTTTCCTGCTTTCCTTGACATGAACGTCAAAGTAAACTTCTAACCAATATGACCATCGGGATACAAGACAAAAGAGGTATAAGGAAAGGTACAGCAGATCTTTGAAAAATGCCTGTGTTGATAATCCCAAATTAAAGTGTTAGCTAGAGAGTAAAACTTTGCACATTCAAAAATATAAAAATACTTAAACAAGTTATATACCGTTAGAGAGGACTTACTTTTATTGTAGCAGGTTGCTAGTACACCTTTATCTGCAGGACTGGTACTAATGTGCCAAATTTCACCCACTTGATGAAGGAGAACGTTTTTGTTTATAATGTTATTTTCATCATCAAAGTCTATGATGTGAATCTGCAAATACAATAAAAAAGAACATTAGGGTTTCAAATGCTTTCCTGTGGGTCTTAATTATACATGATGACTGCACAGAACAATTTAATGAGAATTTTATAACCGATATCTACTTTAATTAATTGTTATACTAACAATTTTGTATATCATTGATTTCATGCAGGATTAACTTTTCCTGAAAAAAACACAAGCAATTTCCCTGTTTTGAGGAAATACTGTGTTTGTTCTTCTCAATTTTGCAACTTTAAGCTTGAAGGTGATTTTTCATTTTATGGCTAATAGTAAATAAGCCACTTCTATTGCAATTCAACACTTCTTTTAGCAATAAACAGAAATAACAACACTGCAATCCTTAGTCTAAATGTCTTCACCAATTCTCTATCTAAACCATCGAATTCAAACAACCTACAAAGAAAGAAGGGGAGAGAATGAAAGAACTCTCATTTCAAACAAACACTGTCAACTCAGCAAGAAACTTCCTGAGAGTTCACTTCAGGAATCACATACATGTACCAACATATAAAGCTGTAATACTTTTTTGTATTATATGGAAAAATAGAAACACTGAACTGAAAGATGAAGAGAAACAGTAACTTTTAAATATATAGGTTAGGTTTTTAAGAGACAGCTAGGTTTGCTTTATGCGATTTTGATTTTTGTTTGGGTTTTTGTCTTGTTTTTTCTAATATATCTACATTATTTTCATTTTTCCTCCTGATTTTTTCTTAATTGTTTTTGTATAGTTGCCTCATAAACAGAAGAAATTGAGAGATTCTAGCCTAGGACAACATACACAGGTAACTCTACTCATGGGACTAATTCCACTGAGCTCAACAGTGGACAAATAAACTCTAGAACACTCACAGTTTTCAGACAACTGTATCCCCATTAAAAATTCATCAGCAAAGTTAGGTGAATAAGGAAGAGAAAACAAAAAAGTAAGACATCTCATCATAATGACCAAATTAAGTCTACTGAACAACTGCAAAAATCTTGGCTACAGAATACAGAAAATTTTCTTAACATACAGAAGCTGTTAAACAGCTCTCAAGCCTGAATTGGTAATATTACATATCACCTTTTTTTTTTTCCCTCTCCTAAGGACTGAGTTTACATATTACCCTTTTCTTTCTCATCCAAACACTGTCACCAGTAACTCCTCCTTGAAATATAATGCCAGATCCTTATCACCTTACATTATTCTTCCATTCCGTAATCAAAGGCATATAAGCACTTCTGTATTTGATTTAGCAAGTTCTCTTTTCAGACTTCATTTGTTGCCCTGAACCCAGAAACCCATCTGGGAATCGGGACACTATACATAAATCCCAACAGCTGCCTATGAATCTCCCTTTCCAAAGAGTGACCCTTCTGCCTATCAAAACTCTCTAGAGTAGCATCACTTAGATTTACCTACTGTTTCACTTTATTTTGGCATTCTGTACATCCCCTCTCTGACCTGTTCCCTGTATCACAATTCATGAGGTTGTCTATACAGAAAGCTCTTGCTCCTTTCATTAGATGTCAGTTTAACCTCATCCTCTGGTTTTTGGTTTTAGGGTTTTCAATAAAGACATTATCTATTCAACCTTCTATGCTGCTCTTATTAGATACATTTGGGTGTTGTGAATAAACTTACAACTCAATCCGTTGACAACCCAAACAGCTACTTTACAAGCATGAACTGGAAAGCAAACAATAGCAACATATTCACAATTCTAAGATAAAACAATTTTAACAGACAGTAAGAAGAGTAACTCCTGTTGTTATTTTTTACACAGCAAAATAGTTATAATTGGCTTTAGCATAACAGAGGGGAGGGGATATCTCAATTTACTGAACTGGGTATTTAACAGAGAAACAGTGTGAACTACGCGAAGATCTGTCAGAGAAAATGGGGGAGAAACACAACCCTCCACTGGAGTCACTGAAGTGTCCTGTAGCAGCTCAACTCAAGCCTCCCTAAAGGTGAACCACAAATCTAAGTCACATTTACAAATAACATGCATCCTCCACCCACACTAACCAGGTTAAGAGGGTTACTAAGCACATAAGCTAAGGGAGAAGTCTTAACTACCCCATCTAAAGCCCCACAAAGGCACAGATAACCAATTATTCCTCTGCTATTACACTTCGGCTTCAGCTGACATCATGAGCACGTAGTCAATCACATGTCCAGACTGAGACTTTTAGAAAATACAAAACCTAATTCTTATGCAAGGCTATTGTTTATGCCCTTCCAAGTTGAAAAATCACATCCATTCATATAATCACAGAATCCCAAGGGTTGGAAGGGACCTTCAAAGATCATCTAGTCCAACCCCCCTGCAAGAGCAAGGTAACCTAGAGTACATCACACAGGAACTTGTCCAGGTGGGCCTTGAATATCTCCAATGTAGGAGACTCCACACCCCCCTGGGCAACCTGTTCCAGTGCTCTGTCACTCTCACAGTAAAGAAGTTCTTCCTGATGTTCACATGGAACCTCCTATGCTCCAGTTTACACCCATTGCCCCTTGTCCTGTCACTCGATATCACTGAAAAAAACCTAGCTCCATCATCCTGACACCCACCCTTTACATATTTGTAAACACTGATGAGGTCACCCCTCAGTCTCCTCTTCTCCAAGCTAAAGAGACGCAGCTCCCTCAGCCTCTCCTCATAAGGGAGGTGTTCCACTCCCTTCATCATCTTTGTGGATCTGCGCTGGACTCTTTTAAGCAATTCCCTGTCCTTCCTGAACTGAGGGGCCCAGAACTGGACACAATATTCCAGATGTGGCCTCACCAAGGCAGAGTAGAGGGGGAGGAGAACCTCTCGACCTACTAACCACACCCTTTCTAATGCACCCTATGATGCCATTTGCCTTCTTGGCCACCAGGGCACATTGCTGGCTCATGGTCATCCTCCTATCCACCAGGACCCCCAGGTCCCTTTCCCCTTCACTCCTTTCCAGCAGGTCAACCCCCAGCCTGTACTGGCACATGGGGTTGTTATTCCCCAGATGCAAGACTCTACACTTGCCCCTGTTGAATTTCATCAAGTTTCTCCTTGCCCAACTCTCCAGCCTGTCCAGGTCTCGCTGAATGGCAACACAGCCTTCTGGTGTGTCAGCCCCTCCTCCCAGTTTAGTGTCATCAGCGAACTTGCTGAGGGTAAACTCAGTTCCCTCATTCAGGTCGTTGATGAAAATATTAAACAGCACTGGTCCCAGCACTGACCCCTGAGGGACTCCACTAGTCACAGACCTCCAGCTAGACTCTGCCCCATTGACCACAACTCTCTGCCTTCTTCCTTTCAACCAGTTCTTGATCCACCTCACTACCTGATCATCAAGCCCACACTTCCTTAGCTTATCTATGAGAATGCTGTGGGAGACAGTATCATATGCCTTACTGAAATCAAGGAAAACCACATCTACCGCTCTACCATCATCCCTCCACCTAGTCACTTCCTCATAGAAGGCTATAAGGTTGGTCAAACATGACTTCCCCTTCATAAAACCATGTTGGCTGTTGTTAATGACCCCCTCATCCTTGATATGCCTAGAGATGGAGTCAAGAATAAGTTGTTCCATCACCTTTCCAGGGACGGAGGTAAGGCTGACTGGTCTAAAATTACCTGGGTCCTCCTTCTTGCCCTTCTTATAGACTGGTGTGACATTTGCCATCTTCCAATCCTCAGGCACCTCTCCCGTTTCCCATGACTTACTGCTACAGCTACTGCTGAACCCATGACACTTACCAAAGATGATGGAAAGTGGCCTAGCAATGACCTCCACCAGCTCCCTCAGCACCCGTGGGTGCATTCCATCCGGACCCACCAGTTTATAGATGTCCAGATTGCATAGCAGATCCCTAACCCAATCCTTATCAACCAAAGCAAAATCCTCCTTTGTCCTGACTCCTTCTGGGGCTATAGGAATCTGGGGCCCCTGGGGAGAGTCTGCAGGAGTAAAGACAGAGGCAAAGAAAGCATTCAGCACCTCTGCCTTCTTTATATCCTCTGTCTCCAGGGCACCTACCTTGTTCAACAGTGGGCCTATATTGCCTCTTGTGTTAGTTTTATTTGCTATGTATTTGAAGAAGCCCTTTCTATTGTCCGTAACCTGACTAGCAAGATCAAGTTCTAAGGAGGCTTTAGCTGTCCTAATTGCCTCCATACATCCTCTAACAACTGTCCTATATTCCTCCCAAGTGGCCAGCCCCTCTTTCCATAATCCATAGATTCTCCTTTTCCACTTGAGTTTGCCCAGCAGCTATGCCAAACAATACAGCTTACTGGAAAGAGCTGATCAGCTTAACAGAAAGAACTGCAAAGGTTCCCCAATGTTTTTTACTATCATCATCATCATGTCAATTTAAATACATGATACACTGCATTCATCAAATGGAATAGTGACTTCACTAAATACTAAGGACAAAAGAGTTTCCATAGAAAATATACTAGTACCAAATACTGCACTGGTGTGATATCATGAAGACAAGTATTTGCAGAAAGGACTATTCACCTGTAATAACTGCCTGACAGAACTGGACAAACTTCAGTTCTGCAGACTGTCCTTCTTCAGTTCTTGAATCATGATCTTTCTAACCTTTCCTGATGGAGCGTAAAAATGAGCTTTACCATGGATTAGTTAGTACAGCATATGGACACCATAGGTATGGATATAAGAAACAGTAAGTGTAAGTGAGAACTTTCTCAACCTGATTGTAGCATAATGGTTAATGCTACATGAATCATAACTCTTGTGGGAAAATGTCTTTGAAGAGACTGGTTTTATCACAGCAAATAAACTAATGAGGTAATAATCTGATCTAATTACACTGGGGAAGATTTCCATTGAACACAAGCCTAAGTATTGAGAGAAAACTATTTAGTTCTTCTCAAAATCTGGAGGAATTACCAACTGCTAAGAAAGAGACTAAAACTAATACATTTCAACACAAAATATTCCTTTTTCTTCACCTATGCAATCTCCGTAATTTATTTTCTTTCAGCAAGCACTCATGGGCAGCAGAGACTAAGGAATTGTTTTAGTTTGGCCAATGCCCTATTTTGTACCTATATTAAATGTAAATTTGTGCCTGTACATTAAGTTAAATCATAAAAATAACTATATGAGGTTCTAAAAACATATGACTGAAAATGGAGATGTTAGGGAATAAGAAGGGTGAGAAAACAGTAAGTGATGTATACTGCTTTTATGTTTCCAAAGCATTCAGTAAATGCATCAAACTAAGAACAAACTAAAAAGCCACAGTTTAACAATGAAACAACACAGTTTAACAACAACGAAAGGACTGAGAACAAAAGTTGTAAAAGGACATTGTGCAGAACACCGTGCAAATACAAACTACTTAAGCAACTTCCAGGGAGTTATGAGGACTAAGTGACAAGTACCACACGCTCTTAGTATCTCAAATATTGATAAAATATAAAATTGTGTAAACAATTCTTTTCCTTTGAAATACCAGTGTTAGTAGGAAAATACTTTCACCAGATCTCTTGCAGATGCCTGAATTGCTTCATACAGCAATAAACCTCAGTGATGCAGAAGTTACCATGCCAACTATCATATACAGAAATTACCACGTACAACTACTGCACTACCCCTTCCCGTGACTAGAAGGTAAGAAATATTCTGCATGTGATGGCACTACCTAAGAAAACTCTCACAGTACAATACTTAGTCAAGCACTAGAGATTACAAGCAAGCTCCTAAGTTAGGTCAGGTAACTAAAAAAGTTTTTAAGCAAATCTAGAGAGTTTAGTGCTGAATTAAGCAATAATGACTTGAGGCCTACGGCACTTCCTGGGGATTATCAACTAGTTGAGAGGAGCTGATGGCCTGAGGCACAGCTAAAGGCCAATAACCTCCAAACATTTGTTAATACACCTGGAAGTGTCCTGCATTTCTATCGATGTTATTCATTAGAAAAAGAAAACCATACTCAAAATATGTGTAAATATTTCCAAAATACATAGTATATGTCCAATCAACTTACCTAAATCAGAACACTTAAACTATTGAAGATCTGCTAGATATCAACTAGTGAGAATCAGTCTCCAAGTTTGTATCAAGATTTAATTAGTTAAATTAGGTCTCACACGTATTATCCAAAATGTAAAGAAACTGAATACTCCACCCCCTTAGGCCTCTGAATATTTTTTTTCCTTGAGTCTCATCTCATCTTTGAGTAATAAACTCAAAACTTCATTGAGAATTGACAACTCACACTTGCAGATACATATATATAGTTCCAAATTTGTTTTGTGCATCTTCAGAAGAATAGGTGACTGTATCCATTCTAGGGGCTTCTGTGGTGGGTGTTAGCCTTGGCTCCCACTCAGCCACTTACTAATTTGGTAGTGGGAAAGAAAACACTTAAACCAACACCATCTTTCCCACCTTTCCTAGGTTTAACTTCACTCCAGACTACTTCAACCCCCTGAAAGCAGTGCAGAAGAGTGCAGGGCAGTGGTGGTTATGGTCAGTACATGTACCACAGTTCCTTCAGGAACACCCACCTGCTCTGGCACAGGTGTTCCCCAAGCTGCAGTGGATACCTGCTCCACTGTGTAGCCCTTCTGATTCCTCCACTGTTTTCAGTCTTTGTTCCCTCCTCCTCTTTCCTTCCAGCATTTCATCCTTTCTTGTTTTCATAAAGCTGCCAGCAGGCTGACTGGCTCAGCTGTGCTCCATGGCAGGTTCACCGGAACCTGCATGGGCAGCCCCTGGCCTCTTCTCATGGAGGCAACCACTGTAACACACCTGCTACCAAAGCCTTGCCACCTGCTCTCAATACAGCTTTTTAATTCCTCTGGCCTCAAAATCTTCCTTCTGTGTGAAGGCATTTACTGAAATTTAGTCACAAAAATCAAAATAATTGTACAATTATAAGTATTGTACTCTTAACTGCAGAGGAAACAGACTAACAGAAACTGAGCCACAAAAGTCATTTAAATTATTGTTAAACTTGTATCAGAAAGGATAGTTGATTGCCAGTAATTAATAATGAAAAATCCAGTTTATGAAGTTTCACATACACAGAACTGTGCACATACCAGGAGTCCCATTAGAAGCAATCAAGACTTAAAGACTTTTGTTTTATTTTGCATCTCTTCTGTGATTTAAAGACAGCTCCAGAGAATCTAGAGATTTAAAATAACAAAAATATGGCAGTTTCTTTACTAAACCAATCTGATTTACTCAGACAATTTAGAAGAGTCATTTAATCTTCAGAAAAATACACAGTTTTCATTCACTTACATTTCTTACCAATATCTTTACATTCTATTTACAGAAGTCTTCAACTTGACTATATCTTAATGTTCAAATTCAATGGGACTGGGGTGGGGGTGGAAGGAAGAGGAATGATATTAGAACAATGTTATTAAAAAAAAAAAGAGAAGAAAAAAAATTACAACTGACATTTGACAGAAAAATTACCTGATTATCATATCTAAGAGACTGTGTTCCAACCAAAAATCTTATTGCATCTGTTTCTGCTGTCTGAGGTGTTAAAGCTCGTGCCTAGGGAAGAAGAAAGCCATTAGAAAAGTCCAATTAATACAATCCATTAATTTCAGAAAAAAAAAATCTTGAAGCTTATATATCAAATATCATGCAAAACATGACATTCATACACACTGCAGACCTTAGTGTCTTTTATAACTATTTTGGTTAACACATTTTTTTGTGCAGTTTCTCGGATTTGTGATGTACATGGAACACAGAGGTGCTAAATGCATTATAAGAGTGGTAATATTTGATATTCATAGAATTGTTTGGGTTGGAAGGAACCTCAAAGACCACGCAGTTCCAAACCCCCTACCATGGGCAGGGACACCTCACACTACACCAGGCTGCTCAAAGCCCCATCCAACCTGGCCTTGAACACTGCCAGGGATGGGGCAGCCACAGCTTCTTGGGGTAACCTGTGCCAGTGCCTCACCACCCTCATAATAAAGAATTTCTTCCTTATGTCTCATCTAAAACTACCTGTCCTGGTTTGAGCAGTAGCAGTCATTTTTTCTCCTTCTTGGTAGCTGGTGCAGTGCTGTGTTTTGACTTTCGGGCTGGGAACAGTTGCTGATAGCAAGTATGTTTTGAGTTAGTGCTCAAATGTTTGGTTTGTCCAAGGCCTTTTTTGAGCTCATGCTCTGCCAGGGAGGAGGGGAGGCCAGGAGGAAGGAGAGACAGGACACCTGACCCAGGCTAGCCAAAGAGGTATTCCATACCATAGCACGTCATACCCAGGATGTAACAGGGAGGAACCCGGAAGGGCTGGAGCTCTGGGGGGATGGAGGAGGTATCGGTCAGTGCTCGGTCGGGCAGGGTGGGGTAAGTTATGGGTCGGTGGCTGGTGAGACGTTGTATTCTCTTCACTTGTTATTGGCTTTATCATTATTATTTGTAGCAGTAGTAGCAGTAATGATTTGTGTTATACCTTAGCAGTTAAACCGTTCTTATGTCAACCCGTGGGGCTAAATTCTTTGGATTCTCCTTCCCAACTCTCCAGGGGTTGGGGGAGCAAACCACGACAGTTCTTTTTGGTGCCCAACGTGGGGCCTGAGGGTTTGAGATAAGAACAGATCTGACAGGATTTATAGTCACCTGTCACAATGCTGATTTATTGGCTCTCAGAGTATTTTCTCTGGATCGCACAGTTTCAGGATTTTGCCAGGTACTTTGAGTATGGATTAGATGTATTTGTGTTTATCAATCATGGGGCTTGGGCTAAAGTTTTTGTGTCACTGTACTTTATGGCAATGACTTGTAACATGGGGGGGCTCCGGCAGCAGGGGGGGATGGACGTGGCTGTGGACTTGGACTTGTACCAGGCCGTCCCGCTGCTCTTCACCGTCCTTGCCCTTGTCCTCGCCTCCGTCTGCGTGAGGCTGCGTCAAGCCGGGAAGGAGCGGCCCCGGGAGCCGCCAGTGGCTGAGGCTGCCAGGGAGAGCGGCCCGGGGAGCCAAGCAGCAGTAGCAGAGCAGCAGCACCAGGCAGCAGAAGAGTGGAAAGAGGCAGGAGCCGAGCAGTGGGAGCAGGCGCCGGAAGAGCCGAGTCCTGCAGCCCTTCCCAACCCCGCGACGGCCAAGAGTATCCCCCAGAAGTACCCGCCGAGCCCCAGGAGGATGCAGGAGACCACACAGCACTTCCCAGCAAGGCAGAGGAGGAAGATCCGGACTCGGGAGAAGAGAAGCTGGTGGTGGGAGAGCTGGCAAGCACGGCAGCTACATCAGCCTCAGTGACAAGTGCAGCTGCAGCAGCTGAGAGTTCTGACGGTTATGAATGGCTTTTGGGTGCCTTTGGGACCTGCCTGCTGATTGTGATAGGGATCAGCATGGTGGCACACACACAGAGTGTGTTCTACCCACAACCATTTTGTCTGATCCCAGAAGTTAAGCAGAGTCAGGTTTGGGTCTTGTCTAGGGTTAAACAAGGATATAGGAGCACCAGGAGACTGTCCCCAAGGCTGGACAGTCATGAGTGGCAGGGCATGTGGGACAGTATGGGCGAGTATCTGGTCCACTGGGCTACTCCAGTGCTTTGGAAGCATTGGAGATGGAAGGCAGCTGTATGGAGTCCCCAGCAGCAAGCTGTAGAACTGCTGAAGGGGATGGTGAATGATCTTGAGCCTGGTGGGCCCAGATACTTCAGGCCATCAGTCCAGAGATGCAACATACAGATTGACTCATGATCAAAGGGTGGACTTAAGAGTGATGGTATATTGAAAATGTGGGATCTGAGCATGATGTGAATGGTATGGAATAAGGGGTGGATAATCAGCTTCTCTTCTCCCGAGTCCGGATCTTCCTCCTCTGCCTTGCTGGGAAGTGCTGCGTGGTCTCCTGCATCCTCCTGGGGCTCAGCGGGCGACTTCCAGGGGATACTCTCAGCTGTCGCGGGGTTGGGAATGGCCACGGGACTCGGCTTCCCCACTGCCTGCTTCCACTGCTCAGCTACTGCTTCTCTCTGCTCCTCCAGGGGTCGGGGGAGCAAGGAGGTATCGGTTGGTGCTCGGTCGGGCAGGGTGGGGTGAGTTATGGGTCGGTAGCTACATTCTTTGGATTCTCCTTCCTAACTCTCCAGGAGCTGGGGGAGGAAAGGAGGGGAGTAAGTGAACGAGCTGTGTGTGGACTTGGTTTAAACCATCACACTACCCTCTGTCAGTTTAAAGCCATTCCCCTTTGTCCTGTCACTACATATCTTTGTACAAAGTCCCTCTCCAGATTTCTTGTAGGCCCCTGCACGTACTAGAAGGCTGCTAGACCCTTCTCTTCACCAGGCTGAAAAAGCCCAATTCTCTCAACCTGTCTTCACGGAAGATGTGCTCCAGCCCTCTGAGTACCTTCATGGCCCTCCTCTGGACTCACTCAAGCAAGTCCATGTCCTTCTTATGTCACAGGCCCCAAAGCTGAACGAAGTACTCCAGGCTGGATCTCACAAGAGTAGAGGGGGAGAATCACCTCTCTCGATCTGCTGACCACACTCCTGACGCAGCCCAGTATGCGACTGGCTTTCTGGGCTGCATGTGCACACTGTTGGCTGATGTTGAACTTTTCATCAAGCAATACCTCAGACCTGGTCTCAATACATCCTCTGCCCAGTCTGTAGCTGTGTTTGGGACTTCCCTGACCAAGATGTAGAACCTTGTACTTGGCCTTGTTGAACTTCATGAGCTTAGCACAGGCCCACCTCTCTAGCCTGTCCCACAGGATGGCATCCCTTCCCTCCAGTTTAATTATGTCCGTATTATAGTAGTACTTCCAAACTAATTCTTCATCAACTGAAAAAAAACTCCACAGAACAGTGGACAGTTCTTACATATGTTTGCTACAATATAAAGGAAAGAGACTGTTGTTGCAGAAGTTTTCACACTGTTCAGACTGAAGATGCCTGCATAAAAATGAATTCTTTTCCTCACCATTAAGAACCAAGTTTAGAAGGAAGTTAAAAAGTGAACTCCTTCTTTGCCTCTGCAGACCCCTGAATATAAAACCTGTCTGAATGACAGGAGAAATAATTTATTATTTACCTTTTCCAACTTGTACCAACCAGTCTTGGAAGAAGCAAAACATAACAGTTAAGGGCCATAGAAGATATTGAGAAATTAAGTATAGCTTGAACTAAAACCACAATTGCTAGTTTGCACTAGTCATTAGTAGAGGTTCTCTTAGCTAATTTTGAGTAACTGGGAAGAAAAGTTAACACTCAAAGGCACTTTTAATAACCATAACTAAACTGTGAAGAACATCCACTACTTCCCCATGCAAAAGATACCCTGATGTTACTGTTCAATGTGAATTTTTTGTCAAAACAGAAAAAACAAGCCTTAGCAATTCACATCCTGTTTGACATAAAGGAGTTCATATTTCCTCAGGCACTAAAGCCTGTATTGCAAGCAAATATTTCAGAAGGAGTCAGGTCTGGTGAATGGCATTTCTTACTGCCATCCCACTGCGCAGCCAGTTAATGATTATATTCTGGGTTCAGGAACATGTAGCTTCAATGTAGTCCTGCTTGAAACTTATTTCAAATATTCCCTTCCAAGCTTCTAGGCATCTTTCTGATATTGATAAAAAAAATACACTGTATCGCAACACACAAATTTGAAACAATTTAATTCTAGAATAGCAACTTGAAGAGATTTGATTTTTCTTAAATAAGGCAAAGCAATCTAAGCCCCTGCCTGGCAGTAACAATAAGAACCAATTTCATTTTTTAGAATAAGACCTTAACTCCTATAGAGCAGATACGTCCTATGTGGCTTTTGAAATGTGTGATTTAGACAATGAATATTTTATTTAAGATTGAGTATATATAAAGTTAAAAAAAAAAAAGAAAAAATACAATGAGCTTACTGTGTAGACGCTAGTAGCATAATATTTATATGGAAAAAAAAGGACTAGAGAACATGATTTAGGGAGCAGTTTGTGTTCAGAACATACCCAAATGAGGGTCAGAGATCAGTGTGAATCCGTTCTGATTCATTTGTACTGTCCTATTAATGCAGCACTTACCTGCAACAAGCCTATACAATGTTTCTGATTGACAGAAACAACTAAAGTCCACCAGGACTGCAAAAAGCTTTTATTTTGTCTTGAACAGAATTCACAGTCCTTTGGCAAGAGCTCCTTTTCATTTCAGATCTGCTTTCAATTATTTTGAAGAAAACACCAGAAATAAACAAACAGCTATGTATCTTTCAATCAGGCAAGCTTCTTTTGTTTAACTCAAGCAGAAGATACCTCCAGGGGAGTTCACCCCTTTTAAAGCCTTTTGAGTGGGTCTTATCATGCTGCTTTCAAAAAGCATGATTAAAAAAAAAAAAGAACAACAAAATCATACAATAACCCCAACATCTGAATATTTTTACTGCATTTAATAAAATCCAAAGAATTTCTGAAACCCATGTACCGTTTGAAATTCATACAACCAATCTGTAGTAACAAGCAGTGAACTTGCAATACAAAATGTGAAGGAGGCAGTATCTGGCTTGCAGTCCCCAGATCTGAATTTAAAGTTATTTGACCATCTACTTATGCTAAAGACCAGAAATATTATACTGCTACTTTGGTGATGGCTTATTCTGGAGGCAAAATACAAGGTCTTCCCTAAGCTAGAGAAGGCCCAGAGTGCTCATGTCATGAATATTATTTTTGCCTTCTGGCATAGTTTCAATTTTCAAGTAGGTACACTTTGATTTTTACTTAGGACAGCCTTGCTTCTTCCACCACAGCAGGAGACCTGCTGTCAGTGACTGTAATAAGCTGCAGTGACCCTACCAGTGAAGAGGCTGGCAACACACATGCCCAGGCGATCTTTGGTGCTCTCAGACAGCTGCTTTCCCCAAGTCTTTCACAGCACAATAATTCCCACCACTGATGTATTTAGTGCTCTAACCCTATTCCAAAGGCTGACAGATACCATAAACCCTCCCAGCAACATAAGGAACACTTGGACAAAGTCTTACATAGCACAATTATCCTTAGAAATCCCATTCATTTGTCATGAACTGTAACGGTTACACAATCATCTTTTAGTAGTTCCTTCAAGTTCACATAACTATATCTTCATATTGTCATTAGTTTGTATCATACCTAATATTAGTAATATCTTGCCAACTGCTTTAGGATCCTAAAAGATATAGTTTCCACCTAGTCCACTTCATGCATTATGAAGATCTTTGGGGGATTAGGTAAGAGAGTTTTGCCACTTATCTACTTTTGTTCAAATAAAACTTTAAACCTAACTATGTTAGACTGAAGTTCCACAAGAAGTCATCCCAGCTGAAATCCTGCCCTCAAGACAGGTGCTGAAGAGAGAAGAAGATAGGAAAACAAGTAAGAGGATAGACAGCCTGGATTAAAATATACAGGATTGGCACTCATGAGTCTAATAATCTTTGAAAAGAAAGAGGACTGAGACAAAACCCAGGAATTTCACAAAGACATTACCATGCAGTTTCTTGAACTGATTCTATTTTAAAAAGAAATCATCTGAAGCTTTATCAATAAAGCTGTATCAAAATTATTATCTACATTCTGTTCTATCCCACATTCTCTCTCACCCCACCAGAGATCACAAAAGCTCTTCCAGAAAAGAAAACAGGACGGCCAACAGAAAGTTATAGGCCAAGCACCTGCTCCATTCCCATACTGGGAACACAGCTGAGCCTGAAAGGCAACACAGGTTTCCCTGGGTACAGCCAAGTGACACACATCTCCCTAAGAAGTCCCCTTTCCACACTCCTAATAAATCTACACCTACCTTCTACTCCATCAAAGGAAAGTCAATTGAGCTATTCTCAATACACACCAATATTATACATATACACACATTGTGTAAGACCTCTGACCAATCCATTTCAGTTGGTATTTTGCACTGCTTTAAGAATCTCATCCTAAGAAATCACATTTGGCTTTACGGAAATTAAGTTTCACCTTACTCTTGAACACAGGCAAGAAAGTCCTAAAAATCAATAGTCTTTATTCAGACTCATAAAACCTGTTAATAACTAACTGACAATACAATATGAGCCAAGTATTGCTTGTCCAAGAAGCACAACAGGACCACAATGCAGTACAAGAGCTCTGACAAAGCATTACTGCACATTTTTAAGACTACATTATCTCAGGGTGCAGCTGGAGTTGCCCTTGTGTAGTACAGCCCTGCTGTCCAGCAGCCAGCTTTCTACTGTCCTTCCCTCCTCCTCATTATGGGTCTCCCTTGCAAGTCTATGCACTTTTGATATGTAACATGCAGTAGGAGTATCCACCATGCTGAAATTCAGCTCAGTTCTGTGGTATCCCCAAAATCCATCAAAGGTGCCAAACATATGCTTCATAATTACCACTCTCTGGCACAGGCAATGTTACTCCTTCCCCGCATGATGCTGGCTAGATTCTGCAGGTTTTTAAACAAGGAAGATGTAGGCTGTCCCCATAAGAATCACAGTTGGTATTGCAACTGAGCCAAATACCTATCCCAGAAAGTACCCCTCCACGCAGCTCATTTCCAGGTATACTAGCATCACCCAGACAGCCTTAAACTAAGGAATTTTGAGACATTCAGTAGTGCTTATTCACATACCCAAAACATCCCTATTTAGCCAATCAAAGAACAGGATGAGAAAAATTGTGAATCCCTGAAAACAAAAGCCTATTCAATGCAGGGTAAACATACCTGGTGCTCCAGGTTAGATAATAAACATAGATCAGCTCTACACCGGACAAGTAAGAAGCGCATACACTGACAACAAATGGCACTTAGAGATACCTCTAGAACTCCATTTACCACATTCCATAATTCAGGATATTAGTGAAGTTGACCAAGATCCCTTTTAAAAGAACAACCTTCCAGTAATGAAATGTTCTGCAGCTACCGCCGTTGCCCCATATTCACCATCATGAGCCGCAGTCACATCACTCAGTCCCAACTTCAAGCAGCATCTCACATTTTCATCCACCACGCCCCTGTAATTTCATCATTTTCACTACAGTTACTAGTGAAAACCCCACTATGGTGGGTTATTGTCTTTTAAAGTGAAAAAGTCACAGAAAGAATCACCCTCTCTTAAATTCACACATATTTTGTATGTCTTTACAATCTTCATATGGCTCACAGACATACTAAAGAGACAAAACCCACTCCAGAAAACTACATTGTTGGGAGTTATACAAATGCTCTAAACAGCACAAAACGAAAAAGATATACCCATCTAGTAAAACAGGAGGAACTAATCACGTCAAAAATTTAACTAATCATACAGAAAATAGAATTCATCACTAGTTTTAATCTTGCTTTGCTGTTAGATGTTCAGCTGTACCTCTCTGTCCCAGTAAAACAAAACTGTTTCTCACTGTTACTTGTAAAAATCCTTGCACAGCAGTTACACATGCTAAGTAACTTACACATAGTTGTATAAGGGCTCAGGATTTGTATCTTTACATTCTCACACACCAGAACTGTGAGTGGTGCAGTGGTTCTATGCAAGACAAACCTGTTTCACTAAACCTTTTTTCTTTATGAAAAGTTAATTAAAAAAAGAGAGAGAAATATGTATTTGTTAATTATTCTAAGTTACCTTAATTATCTGGATACAATAGAACACATTTTGCACGTAAAAATTAACAGAAATTTGCACATAAAAATGAACAGAATTGCACATAAACAATTGAAAGTTAGTTCATACACAGCACCCTAGAAGGAATCAGATTTATGTCCTTATAAACCTAGCCACATTGGATCAGATGTAGCTGTGCAAAGATGTCTGTCATTTTCTCCAGCAGTGGCCAAATGACAAAATGGTTGAGGCTGGAAGGGACCTCTGGGGATCATCTAATCCAACCTCTCTGTTCAAGCAGGGTCACCTCAAGTACATTACTCTCCAGCCAGGTCTTGAGTATCTCCAGGGAAGGAGACTCTACAATGTCTCTGGGCAACTTATTCCAATGCTTAGTCACCCTCACAGTAAGGTTGTTCCTCATGTTCAGATTTTCCTCTGTTTTAGTTTATGCCCCTTGCCTCTCATCCTGTCACCACTGAGAAGAGCCTGGCCCCATCCTTTTGACACTCTCCCTTCAGATACTTATTCCCATTGATCAGATCCCCCCTGAGACTTCTCTTCTGTGGGCCAAGCAGGAGCAGCTCCCTTAGCCTTTCCTCATAAGAGAGATGCTCCAGACCTTAATCATTCTAGCCCTTTGCTGGACTTGCTCTAGTAGCTCCATGTCTCTCTTATACTGAGGAGCCCAGAACTGGACACAGCACTCCCCATGAGGCCTCACCAGAGAGGGAGGCTCACCCTCCTCTACCTGCTGACAACGCTCTTCCTAACACAGCCCAGTATACTACTGGCATTCTTGGCCACATGGGTACATTGCTGGCTCATGGACTGCTTGCTGTCCGTCAAGACCCCCAGGTCCCTCTCCACAGAGCTACATTCCAGGAGGTTGGCCCCAGCCTTTACAGGTACAGGGGGCTATTTCCCCCCAGACACAGGACCCTGCACTTCCTGAGCTTGCATATGAGGATATCATGGGAAACAGTGTCCAAAGCCTTGCTGAAGTCCAAGTAGACAACATCCACTGTTCTCCCCTCACCTATACAGTCAGTTGCCACATCGTGTAACTTCTTAGTCTGCAATTCCTTATGTAGTTTCTAGATGTCATGGTTTTGTGACATGCAACTTTTATTTATAACAAGAGTGAGAAGATCCCTCCCTCCTTTTAAATACTTTATAATTTCAAATCTCAACTTTAAATAAGCTCATCTTAGAGTTGAAGTGAAATTTGGAAATAATGACAAAACAAACAAACAAAAATAAATAAAAAAAAAAACAAAATTCTTCAAACTGGGCTGAAAAACTCATCTGAAGAAATGCTTTCAGATACAGTGCTTCTGACACACACTGGAAAGAAGTAGCAGTTGTGCTGATGTAGCTAGCCATTATGGTCTAGCAACAGAGAATAAAACAGGCCTGAAAAACATAATAATCTTTCTTACTAGGCATGGATATTTAAACTGGAAATGCCAGACCAGTTTTAGGTTTAAGTCACAGCCTTTTTCATAAAGCACTGACATGTAATTTGGTTGAAAGCCACACTGGCAGTTAATGGACATAAGGAATAGAATCTTCACCACAACGCTTCTTTTGAGTTAGTCATAACCACCTTTTCTTTCCTTACTTTCTCTCTAAGTGATCTGTATTAACTGCAATTCCCTCTGATTAAACCCACTTCCTGAGTCTTTTTGCTTATGCTGCCACCAGAAAGCCCAGCTGCTTTGCAAAAAGATAAGAGATCTGAAGGAGATGTACGATTTGAGGTTGTGGGGGACACAGGACCATGAAGGCCCCATACAACACACAGACTAGCTTTCCAAAATTTCTGGAACAGTTATTACATATGACCTACTAGAAGGAAGCTATGAGTTTTAAGTACAGGATGTATGTTCTATTCTGCAAAAAGATATTTCAAGTTTAAAGTGTAAGTTACAGCCATCTCTAGCCAATTACAAAACAATAGTATATTATCAGACTTCAGTAGATTCAGCGTTTAATACAAATTAATATTACACACTAGCTCCTATACAAGAAGAAATCCAAACAAATATACCACTTTCTAAGGATATTTATTGGTATAGTCAGGATGACAAAGCACACAACTCAGAAGCAAAGACACCCAAACCCGTTACAAAGAACCTTCATGTATTATTTTCTGTGAGCACTTTGGTAAAGGTGCCTAACAAAAAATTAGTGCATATGTACATATCTATATTACCACAACTACTGTAGAATGAAAACATGGCTCTGTAAGCTACAGAAGAAACACAGCAACTCCTATTACTGCTATAATAGAAACAATGACAAGCCAGCTGTTGCCAATGTAAACAGGCAAAAGCCGAGTAAAACCCTTATTGTGGGAAAGAATCACAAATCAGGACTGATCTCAATGCTTCAGCTACCTAGCTGTTTGTTTTCCCAGAACTTGTAGAAACTTTATTAAACATGAGACCTGTGTTCCTCTGTGAAGATGGTCAGGAAGTTCTTGAGTTTGACTGTCCCCTTTGCTTATAACCATAAATACCAGAATGATGGACAAATTTGTCCTATGAGACAAATGCACAGAAATGGAACCTGCAGCAAGAGATCCCACAGACATCAAACAGCTTTACAGATGAGTATAATCAACCAAAATTGGTAATTTATAAGAAACGTTTTCATGCCCTTGCCTCACAGCAGCATTTTTTTTATTATTATTATTTCTGAAAACGAATAAACATGTACAAAAACGTCATTGAGACTTCTGCTAGTTTCCTACAGCCCAGAGCCAAACACTCCTCCAGAGGCGCACCAGGGACTCGTGGCAGAGCAGGAGCCCCTCAGCCAGGCTGGGCACGACTACGAAAGAAACCCCCTGGGCCCTCAGCCCCTGCACCCACACTAGCGCACCCGCCCTGGAAACAGCGAGTTTCAGAGCCCAGACAAGCTCCTGTCCTCTGCTCAGCCACCTTTAAAATTTCCAACGTAACGGGCAGGTACAGAGAACTATCAAAAGCCAGCGGTGCCATTGGCACCCCCACAGGGGAAAGAGGGCACGCCGGTCATCCTGCTTAACGGGCCCCACAGTCCACCCCAGCACTCCCGAATCCCACTGCACACAATCAGCCTGCAACCACTACCTTCCCAGAGGTAGGACTAAAACCTGCTCTCCCTCCTTCAGTCCACCTCCAGTGCTCACCTGGAACTCCAGCCCGTAAATCACAGGCGCATCGTCCTCCATCGTAGCTCCACGGTACGGCACACCCTGCTGCCCACCGGCTTTCTGGCCCTTAGCGCTGTCCGTCGCTTGCCGCTTCCGGGAGGTGCTTTGGTGCATGCGCAATGCTGCCTACGGCGCAGGCGCTGTGTGGTGCGACGCTCTGAGCGGTGGCAGAGTGGGGGTGTCGGCGCTCTGGCGCGAAGGTGAGGGGGAGCCCGGATGCCTGTGTAGGCCTAGGGGTGGTTGAGGGACGGGCGAACACTAAGGTGGCCTTGGGGTTCCAACCCCGAGGGAGGGCGGCCGGGTCTGCGCAGGGCGGAGGCCTCGTCCACCCTGCCGCGGGGCGGTCAGGACTGGGGCCCTGCGGCTGTGGGTCTGGGCTCCGGGAGCTGGGTCCTCGGTGCGGGAAAAGGCAGCGCTGCCCATGGGCGCGGCGCCTGCCCTGGTGACTGCCGTGAGCCCCCTCATTTCTTTTCCTGAATGGGGACCGAGCTAGTCTGTGCGGACGGAAAAGCGGATATCGTTCCGTGCTTTTCCAATATTTTTGCGACTTGCAGAAAGAAAAAAGATAAAGTGTTTTTCAGAATCAATTCTCTAGATAGGTGTCAATTAGTGAAATTACTGTATTTTAAAAGCAGGATTTAAGGATTTGCATGATACTTACGAATTTCAGGTTGGTACCTGAGCAGCACCTCAGTAGTAAAACTAACACTGGTTTTGGTGGGCATTTCCCCCTCTTCAGCTACCATGGAGGATAAAGAAAGTAATCGTAAGGATGCAAAGAGCATCTCAGATCAAGATGACAGCAGAGACCTAGGTCAACAGAAAACTCGGGAAGAAATTCTCTTTCACGAGGAAACCATTGATCTTGGTGGGGATGAATTTGAGTCTGAAGGGAATGAAACTGTGTCAGAAGACTCGAATAATTTTGTGGATAAACTTAATGAACAGATGATGGAGAGTGTCATTATTTCAGATTCTCCAAACAACAGTGAAGATGACACAGGTGATCTTGGTTGTCTACAGGAGATTGTAGAACAAATAGAAGCTAAAGATAATAAAAAAACACAAGCAGAAGTGGATAAAGAAGAGTTTTTAAGTAATGAGAGTGAAACTGAGCATGAAGAAACCCCCAGAGACATCTCTGAGATTGGAACCGACGATCAGGCTTCTTTAAAGGAAGAATCAATTCAGGAAGTGGTGAAGGAGGAATCAAAGTTGGAAAACAATGTTCCTGTCGAAACAAAACCAAATAATACTGATGAAAGCAAACCTGAGGATCAAATATCATCACCCAATACTAACAAACCATCTTCTGAGGCTGAGCCTATCCCTGTGTGTACCATCTTCAGCCAAGCAAACAATGTTAATAACCAGCCACAGTTGTTTCTACCTGATGGTTTTGAGCCTCAGATGGTAAAATCTCCCAGTTTTAGTAGTATAATTGAGACTCCAGTAAAGTCTAATCCGCAGGTGGTTCAACCAAGTCCTAGTCTAAGCAAGTTCTTTGGTGATACTGTTAGCACTAATACGTTAGCTTCTGATTTTTTTGATTCATTTACCACATCCAATTTTATTTCTGTTAGTAATCCTAATGCAAACTCCTCAGTTCCAGAACAAATGTCCTCTCTTTCTAATGGTGGAGACAGTATGTGTGCTTCATCTAACCCAACTTTCTCTGTGCAAAATAGGAGACCTGAAGCAGGTGATCCTCCATCATCTCTAGAAACCACTCAGTCCCCCAAGCCATTCTCACAGATCCAGGCTGTTTTTGCTGGCAGTGATGACCCATTTGCCACAGCCTTAAATATGAGTGAACTAGATAGAAGGAATGATGCTTGGCTTCCTAGTGAGGAAACTAGAAATGTTCTAATTTCAGTTGCCACACAACAGTACAGCACTGTGTTCATAGACAAAGAAAATCTCACCATGCCTGGATTAAAATTTGATAACATTCAGGTAAGACTGATACTGTATCTTAGTATATCATTATATTTTAGAAATACAAGAACTATCTAATAATCTGCATATCATAGAGCTTCATACTGTTATTGATCAGAGAATCATAGAATATTTGGGGTTGGAAAGGACCTTAAGATCATCTCATTCCAACCCCCTGCCATGGGAGGTTGATGGTCACCTTGTGTGTATTGCTTCAGTCCTTATTAGAAAATTCAGTGTTGCTGCCCACTCATACATGAAGGAGCTAAAACCGGATCTGATTTATTCATAGTGAAATTTGTTGGGTGCATTGAAAATCGGTGTTGACAGTTTCCATAAAATCCAAAGCTGGATGTACTTTTAAATAGTTTGTTTCTGGTCCTCCTAATTAGTAAGATAATTCTCACATTTGGAACATATATAAAATCAGTATACAGTACTACAAAGTCTGAAAGCAGGCAGCTTTGTTTTCATGTGGAATTCACTGTTGCAACCAAGTGGGAAATAACATTTTTCACTGATATTCCAAGTGTTCTCTATAACATTAACACTGACTGAAATTACATCACTTCTATTTTCCCTAAGCAGTGGAAAGTGTAAGCTGTAAGAAAGATTGACTGCTGGAGCAAGCTACTGGAAAAAGATAGCCCCCAAATTAAAGGGAAAACTCCAGATGACATCATGAAGGCAAAAACATAGTTGTGGAAACTCATTTCTTTCTCTTCAGTCACAGTTCTTAACTAGTGAGAAGGCATAAAGTGGGGTGGGTTTTTTTCCCAGAATTAGAGAAATTTTACTTGGATCTGTTCAGTATTTCTCATGAAGAAATTTCATCCTGGCTGCTCAGGCAAGGCACAATATTGGATTTCTTTTTGTGAAATAGGCTAATCCTATTCCTTCATGTCGTGTCTTTCTGGATAATAGAATTGTTGTCTGGAGAGACAGTGTTGAGTGTTCGCATATTTTAATCCTTAATTGTAGCATAGCAAAGATTATCAGTCAGTAGTCAAATACAAGCAGAGAGCAGTCTGCAATAATTTCCGCATCTGCAGGAGCTATCCGAAAAGTTTCTGGAGTGAATGAGGTCCAGATTTGTATCTGCGTTATCTGACAAACCTTAGGCTTCTGTCACAAGCAATACATACCAGTTTTAGACGTATGCATGCTGCTGCTACTTCTTGTGTTAGCTTGATCTTAAAAAATTTCTTCATTATCACAGAGCCCAATAATTAGCCCAGTGAAAGAAAACACTGTAATATGAATTTACTCCTCCACTCCTTCCCACCTTCCCAAAATTCCCTTAGACCTCGATGAGTAATTCAAGAGTGTATAGCACATCTCTCCTGACAGTGAGAGTTGGACAGCAGGAAGGATTCCTTCTTCAGGCCCCAAGGATGAGGGCCTCCTATTGCAGGCCTCATTTTTTACAGTATTTCTTTCTCACCTTCCTCAGTCCAGTCAAGGATTATAGGCTTGTTTCTGCTGAAAATTCCCTGAATTTGGACATGTGCATATGTGCAGATGTACCATTTAGTGCCTAATTGAAAAGAAATGTGATGGACATTGCCATATTTCTACAGTAAGACCTGATGTAAAGCCATCAGTAAAATTAAAGGTCATTCCCGCTACCTTCTTCATTGATTATAATTTATAAGCAGTCCCATAGGTATGTCAGCAGGACAAGTTTTGAAGTGCTTTATGTTTATACAACTTTACTCACTTCCAGTTACTGCTTTTCAGTGGCCTGAGTACATGCCTTGACTGACCTGCCAACCCCTGGTTTGGTATCATTGTTCATTATGCTTCTAGTACTGCAAATTGTGTATTTAGCTGAAACTATAATTGTAGAGTACTTGAAGTGTCAACTAAAACATTGTAGGAGGCATGTTTTCAGTGTTAAATCAGCTTCCAACAATGGTCATGAACAGTTTGCTAATGCCAAATGTTAATGCAAGATGTTAAACCAGACAGCAGGCAGTAGACTAAAACTTTAGTTTTGATTGGTTTTTTTTTAGTTGAAAAGTGCATTTCCAGTGAACTGTAAGTGTGCTCAGGGAAGGACTGAAATTTTGTATGATGTGTTGAAGAGCTCAGTGCTTTTTTTTCCCCCCTACTCACTCAGAAAGTGTTTGTTCCTATTACAAGTGTCTTGTCTTAAAAGTTAAGTGGATAAATCACATCAAGAAAAAAACTAAATGTACTTGGTTTCAGCTGTGTGCTACCTTTTGCTGATGATTCAAGAAGCATTCTTTTTTTTAAACTATCTTGAATTGCATATGGTACAGCTTATCTCTACCCATGCTCCCTGAGTGTGGAAACAAGTTGGAGTACTGCTTTCTATGCTCTTTCCATTATGCCTTACTTCATCAGTTACTGTCTGCTGTCACTATGTCCTTTGTTGCACTGCATTCATTTGTAATGTTTCCCCCTCCAAAGTACTGAGGGGGGAGGGAATTAAAAATTCTTTTGAATTCATGTCATTTTGCACATGCTGTCTTTTCTTAATCCTTCAGACTCTTCTGTTCAAAAGATGGAAATCTTTTTTTATTCATAGAATAAGTGACAGCATAAAAAATTTTCAACGTAATGAAACAGTACTTGCAGTCTCATTCCTCAAGAAACTAGACAGAAAATACAAACATATTTCCCATCACTGTCCTTGGGGAAAATGCAAACATTTAATATCAATTATCTTTATCATTGCTAAGCTGTACTGTATTTTATATAGCTCACCTTGTTTTAGGCAAAAGGCTTTGTGGCTTGCTTCATGCTCTCTGTGCAAACAGCTTCCTACCTCAGTTCTTCGTGTTAATGTTTTTGTGTTTCTTTAGAGGGATCTTTGCAAGTATTCCATTGTATGTTTACATTTTTGCATAGTCACTTTCTGCTTTGCCATGTTAAATGTTACATGCTGTTCTAGTGACCATAGGTCTGAAAAGGTATGGAATTAAAACAAATTGTAGAGAGGATGGTGAGGAGTGCAGAGGTTTCTCTGGTGAGTGGTAGCTAAAAGGAAGAGGACCTTTTGGCTTACAAAAGCAATAATGATCTAAAATTTGTCTATTAGTGTTAATATTTTTATTAATAGATTTTTAAATTTATTTTCTAGATTAAAAATGCATAAAAATATAAGACTGGGGAAAATCCTACAGAAGTAATTTTTGTTACGTGCTTTTGGCATGTGGTGACTTCTAACACCATAAGGGGTTCTCTTGTATATAGTAATGTGTATAGTCCCAGCAAGAATAGGGGACACACACCCCCTATACCCTGTCCTTCACTCTGTATTGGCAGACATGGTGCCTGAAGGGTGTGTAGACAGTAATATCTGCAGTTTTTCAGTAGCTGTTTACATTTCTTTATTATCTGTTGAAAATTTCTAGTACACAGAACCATAAGGATGTCAGCCAACAGATGGGAGGGCACAGAAATGGATGATTGAACAACGATTAGAAGGGGAAGTTTAGGCACAGGGGGCATCATATCAGTTACTCAGTTTGTTGCTAGCAAAGCTGGGATAGAACCTGGATTTGGACACTCTTCCTCTTAGCTGCTTCATATTGTAAAATCTAGAATTAATCTTGTCTGTCTTTAGAAATCTGTTGAAACATCTGTGTCTCAACTAGTCTCAAGTCTGAAGTTATTGAGCTCAGGTAACCTGATTTCTCCAAGGCGATGATTCCTCTAGTTAATTCTTTTGAACTTAAGCATACATGTTAAAATATGCTGTTCACTTGGGTTTACAGTCTCTCAAAGTTTTTTTGGTGGCTACTTCAGGCTGATAATGTGCATGTTTATCTTCCATCAGTAGGTTACACCTTTCAACATTAATATCCATTTGAAAGCACATAAAACTTACTGTTTTTTACATCTTTGAGGAGTATTTTGTGAGATCTTTAAAGCTAATAATGAGAAACAAATAAGCCTGAATGTTTCTATGCAAACAGAAACCTAAACATTGAAAAAAAAAGAATATAGCAAATAATGTGGAGTAAATCTAGAAGTTTTCATTATGATGCTGTAAACATACATACATTTATATTCATTGCACACAAAAAAAACTGGAAAATAAGCATTCCTCAAGGGGAAAGAACTGTGTTGCTCAGCTTTAATTCAACAATTTATTTCACTAAAATAATGTTTAAAAGTGTCTTTTTATGTTTCTTCTTTTTCTGTTCCATGAACACCAAGGGAGATGCAGTAAAAGACTTAATGCTTCGCTTCTTGGGGGAGCAAGCTGCAGTGAAGAGACAAGTTTTAAATGCCAACTCCGTAGAACAGTCATTTGTAGGCTTGAAACAGCTAATTGTAAGTAACAGTCTTCATAATTCAATATATGTTAAATACCAAGCTTCCCTCAAGATAATTGGAGTTACTGACTGTGGGGAGAAACTGAAAAAACCTACATATCAGTCTGTTCATGATCCTGCATAAGTACCAGCCAAAGTACAGCAGTTTTTAGTGGGAATGACACTGGGATTTAAATATTTCGTTTTAAATGCCATAGTGAGTATTTTTTTAATATGCAAAAGTTGGAGAAAAAGCAATTTCAGGTTACTGTGAATTTTATCAACTGTTAATTTTCATGTCATGTAAATGGTTGCAAAACAGATTTTAATAACTTTTTTCTGTATCTGCGTGTGTTTTCGCCTATTTTTTTACAAAAGATAAGAGATACCAGTCATTGTAAATGGTAAGCAAGCTGATGTGGTAATTTCAGTGCTTTAATTTTTCACTTTAGTATAGGAAAACTAAACTAAATTACTTCCAAATGAAATATTAATTTTCTCTTTTTAGTTTCTTATCTTTAATGTAAATATTTCAGAAACAGAAATTGTTACCTCTAGCAGCCTTGTGAACCTTGCCATGTTATTTCAACTACTGTGTTCCTGTTTGAAACAACTATTACATGACTGAGCCTTACTTAACCTGTTGAAATATCTAAATATTTCAGTCTGTATTTTATATTTTAACATCTTTTTGATTTGTGTTACATAGCAAAATCCAAAGGAGACTTTTTGTTGTCATGTTAGGAAACCTCTACATGGTCTGTAAGCACTGTTAAAGAAATTCAGAGGTAATTTTAGAATTTTTAGCTTGTAATCTCCATTGTGAAGATAGATATCTTTCTGTTCATCTCAATGTTGTGCTTAATTTGAGAGTTAGAGGGGAAAAAAAGTCTTTGTAAGAAAGAAATCCTGTCTCTGTCAGTGTCAAAGTAGGAGAAGCATTTTGCTGTGCTTCCTTTCCCTCTTCCAGAAGAGGAGTTTTGATGTATGGGAAATGTTTTTCTGTTCAGCTTTGTAGCTGTGTCCATGCCAAATGTTATTCTACACTACAGATCATCTTAAATAGAATGCTACCACTGTTGCTGTTTTAGCTTTGAGTGTGCTCTTAAGCTCCAGAGGAGCAGTGTCAAGGCTTCTGGTATCAAAGCAAAGATAGAAGGCAATCTGCAGCTGTCAGATATTGGTTTCGCTACCTGTAGCAGATTATTTTCCTTTTTTTTTTTTTTTAATTCTCTTATTAGAAGGGTTTTGGTTTTCTTTATAAAATTGCACCCACTCAGGTAGAAGTCAGGATGTTTGTCAGGTTTCAAGGTTTCTAGTCATTAGCTGCTGGTTGTTCTTAAGTATGCAGTACAACTGTATCTTGGGGGTTTTGCAGAACTGTTTCTTACCGGAATAAGTTTTGAGGTATTTTTTTCCTTGCAAACATTGCTGCATTTTTTTCTGAAATCCTTTATGTGGAAAATTTATTTCAGATTGGCAACAATCTTAAAAGGTATTTCAGACTTAGAAACATTAAAATTCCATGCTAGACAATGTTAATTAAAAAGATGTATGCTTTTTACATACACAGTAGGCCAGAATGACTTATAGTCAGTGCTCTGTTAGCAGCCTCTGATTTTTCTTTCTTTATGAGTGAATTCCAGCCAAAATATGTTCAATGAATGTGTCTTTTCATAGATAAGGTTTACCCTTTCTTTTATTTTGATATTACAGGTTGTCTGATCCCTGTTTAGTGATGTGATCCTTACCTATATTGACACTACTTCCTAGATTAAAAAGGACCACTTATAGACAATGTTAACATCTGGTAAAATAAAAACTAGTGAAAGGTAGAAATACTGCTGTGCAGTTTCCACAAAGTTAAGACTTATTGTTTTTTTTTCCCCTTAGCTGTTTGTTATCCATGTGAACATGAGTATTAATGAGATAGTTTCAGTCACCCAGTTCAATCCCTTGTAGTGACGGACAGCAACTTGAAAGTCTATTTCAAATAGGTCCTCAGTACAGAAGAGAAATGCATAGAATTAGGATAGACTTCAGCTTCAGTCTGATACCTATTATTTAGGTGTTTACATGTGAGGTGATGTCTGAACTATTAAGGCAAAAGAAATGTAATTTGTACAGTTGCTGATCACCTCTAAATTTGATGTGTAAATCTGAGATCCTATCTGAAAGTCTGAAGAACTATAATTTGCTGTAGGAAGACACCAATGGCAGCTGAAACGTAAAAAAAACCCAACAAACAGTATTCCAAGCCTTCCTAGTCCAGAGAAAACTGCTTCATTTATATCTAGTTACTGTTTCAATCCTATGTGGGTAGGAAAAGTATGCTCAGTGGCTGATCAGGATCCCAAATCTTCATGCCACAGGTCTTCAGCTGCAACCCAGAAGCTTCTCTATTCTATTGGTTAATAACATCTGTTAGTGTATTTGGCTGTTTTAACAAATACATTGCTGCTACTTTCAAAAGCTATTCCAGAACTTCATTCCTTTGGTGGTTAATCAAAGAAATTCTAATCAATCCGCTCTCAAAATCTTTTTTCTAATCAAAGATAAAGTTGTTTACAACGGTTTAAGTGTTTTGATCTCATGTTGCTTTTTAAGTCATTTTCTCTTCTTAGTATTTACTTCCTCTCCACTGCTGCTTTGTGTGGGTAGACAGCGGAGACATTTCCACTTTTCAGATTTTCTTTTTAAAGGCAAAAATATCTCTTCTCTAGTCATCTCATCATGGATGTCTTCATTATCATCCTGAGAGCTCTTTTCAGAACCTCTTCCAATGGAAGCTAACATCTTTTTATTATCACTGTACAGAACTCAACAGATTCTATTTTAAAGTTATATGACTTTCCCTGTTAATTATTGTGGTTTACCTTTTCTATTATTCTGATATTATAAGCTATCTGATCCCTGTTTAGTGATGTGATCTTTACATATATTGCCAATACTTCCTAGATTAAAACTCAAAATGCAGATACTAGTTTGCCAGGGTCACAAAATAATGTTAGATTTATTCTAGTGTACTTCCTTGAGTGGTAACTTCTCATCTGCCCTATAAAAGTTCTAGTAAAAAACATTTACTTGTACAAGTTAAAAAACAATTCTGTGTTATGTTGTAATTTAACTGACAGTGGATAAGATGAAGTTAGTGCTTTAAGCAAAAAATGTTGGAGACAGAAGACCTTTTTGGGGGACTGTAGTGCAAACAGTCTGCAAAAGTTTCATTAATTACAATTAGTTGTCAAAAAACAAATGGTATCTGGAGGGTAGTAAGCTGAACTTCCAAATGTGCACCTTTTCTGATGAGACAACTGACAGCAGCATCATTTCTAAGACAAACAGTTGTTCTCCAGGAACTTAACTCAGTGTTAAACTCGGCTAATAAAATTACTTGTTCAGCATGAATTTGAGCTAGTTGATTTGCATGAGATTTGTAGCAGTAACCCAAAGATAGATAGGTGGTTTATTGAACAGCTGTGATTTCACATTTTAAGTTTCTGCTGTGGAATGGATAACAATGAGTTGTAAATGCTGTACTGGTAGGGTAATGGTGGGGAGATAGTGCAGTAGAACTAGTTTTACAACTTTGAAGCTTTTAAGCAATATGGGAGTGCTGGAGTGGTCCAGCAAAGTAAGTCCATAAATCTATGTGCTTATCATAGAGGTGATAACTTGTAAATAGAGTTACACATCTGTCCAAGCTAAGTGTTTTGTTGGGATTTTTCAACTGAAAACAGAAAATCTGAGTTGTCAGTTTCTGAAAAGTTTTATTAGTCTGGTATAGGAACATGCATCTACCTCTAGAGCAAATAAATGTAAGCAGGGGCTTATCTTCCCAATGTTGCTTTGTTTTACAGCAACAAATAAAAATTATACATACAAGGTGCAAGCTGCAATTAGGTTGGTTCCAGTTATTCCATATTTTAGATTAATGGCTTTTCATTTGAACAAGTAGCACAGTATATCTCACTAGAGGCATTTCTGATATTTTGAGTCATAAGGTGTTTACAGCCATGGGAAAATTATGTCTTTGTTAATACCATACCTAAAAAAAGACTACTGGATCTTGCCACTATAAGTACACAATGTTTGCCCTAAGCATGCAATCATTTCATCAAGCTACTGGACCAGGAAAGGGTTACTAGCTACATTTTCTTAACTGATATGAAAGTGCTCTACCAGTGTAATTTACAGGGGAGAAAAATGTCATAGCTAGTGGAGGAGGACATTTTAATCACTTTAATGGTGTTACATGTAGAGTTAATGACTCCCTTTAAGTCTACTTTAAAAAAAATCATAAACTGTTACTTTTGTACATGATTAATGCTGTGCTGTTCCTTATATTTTCAAATACAACAAACTTGGATGCAGTGGTATGGCGTATATATTCACTTTAGTGTTACAAAATTATCCTTAAAAATTGGGGGCAGGGGGCTTTATTTCTAAATCAGTGATTAATTTTCAACATTTGCAGCCAGTTTGAGAGGAGATGGGAGACACATGTAGCACAAACAGTAACTGGGGGCTTGTGAGAGAGGTTGCCATTCTATACTAAAAAGCATCAATTTATGTGGTAAAATTACAGCATCTTACCTCTGAGTCAAAATTGTTTTCCTGAGAGGCTGAATAAAGTTATAAATTGGCTTCATCTATCAGGGGAGTCCCCTTTTCATTAAACATGTTTTCTGTAGACATCCAGTCTGCATAACTCTCTTTGCTTGACAGAATTCCACCTGGGTGTTAACCGTATTTGTTGCATCACTTGAGTTTCACTGCTTTCATTCAGGAAAACAACATGCAGTATTGTATGCAAAGGATAAAAGTGAGCATTTCTGCAAGCACATCTAAGACCCAATTTTATGATTCTTAAAAAAAAAAAAAAAGTCAAGCAAAATTGGAGCACAAGGAGGCTTCCAAGGAACAGTTGTGTATGTGAGACAGTGTTATTCAGCTATTTGGTACTACTTTTTTCAGTCCATATCAGTGAATATTTTCACAATAAAACAATAGCACAGTTTTTCAGATATATTGCAAACTGTGATAATTGAATTTCTTATGACACTTTATTAGAAAATGAAGAAATGTAAAAAATATTTTTCCAGCCAGTTATTCTTTGGCTTGTATTGGGTCGTTTACTCAATTGGAACTTTTCTTAATTTCTGAATCTAAACAATACAACATCTTCAGTTCTGTTCTTGTAGTTGAAGTAATACCGTTCAATTTTTAGTCACTAGAATTCTTTTCTACTACATCCCATTCATCTCTCTTTGTAGAAAATAAGCTTATTTGAAGGCATTGGAATGTATTAAATATCTCAGTTACTTACTTTGACCAGATGGGCTAGAAGCATTGCCATATCTTTAAATGTGAACTTACCAGAATTTGTAACTAATTGTTAACTCCATTTCAAATTATATTAGGCTGTTTTCTTTTATTGCTTTTAATAAAAAGACATCACGGTAGCCTTATTCAGGTTCTTCTTTTGAAAATGGTAAAATGTAAGTCAGTAAAATGAGGATTTGAGAGTTGATCAATTTACACTAATTTTTGTCTCTTAAAGCTGCTAGGTTGGAGGTCAAATCAAAAGAAGCAGTAAGACAGTAAACGTACTATAGTTGTTTCAAAAAGCAACACAGATTTGTGTGCAAGGTAAGCTGTCACTGGAAAGATGAAAAATAAAGGAGGGAGGAGCTTTGTACTCTGTAGCACACAAGTCTTACCACCTCAAGCTATGTTAAATTTTTAGTTCCTACTTCTGCGGGATAATAGTCTGACAAAATCCTGGAAATACTGTCTGTGTTTTTGATTTAAACCTACAGTCATTGTATTTGAATCTTGTCTTAAGAAGTTCAGTAAAAAGATAAAAATATATTGGGCTAGTTCTGTCGTTCTTAAAGAAAAATAGAAATCCTTGTAATTTGAAACCTGGGTTACTATGCAGTTTTCCCAGTGAAAAACTCCCCTGAGACCTCTTCTATTTTGTGAAAACCAGAGTTCTGCAAGGAATAATGCAACACATTGTCTGTTGATTGGGTTTCTTGGGTTGGTTTGTTTTTTTTTTTTTTTTAGTTTATGTTATTTGGTCTAAAAGAAATAAATAAAACTATCCCTTCACAAGTTAATCATCTGCACTAGTAGTGTGTAAAACACACAGAAGTCAGTCAAGCTGGTGGCTTCATTAAAAGAACAGCTTTATACTTTCCGTGGAAAAGAAACCCAACTTGCAAGTGCCATGTGTGGAGGGAAGTTCTTTTCTGCCAGGCTGGTATGGTATTAGTGAGCTATTTGGCAATAATATTTCTTGAGAGTATTTTCTTTAAGAGAAAATAATGTTCTCACACAATTGCAGCTTTATTTTTAGGAGAAAATAATTTTTTCACACAAATGACCATGTCCTGATTATCACAGAATAATTATTTTGTTGAGAATATTCTTCAGGATTTTTCATTCTATATCTGAAGCTGTAGTATCCATATTTACTTTTGTAAAATACGAAATCACTCCTCTAAACAAAATAACAAGGTTTTACTGAGGGACAAAGTCAATAAAGCAAAAGCAACAGCGCTGGGTGCATGACCATAGCCAGAGGCTCAAGTGTTTAGTATTTATTACAGGTTTATATACTTTCACTATTGCATTAGTCACATGCATATTCATGATTCCTGCATATAGGCAGGGGATTATTATAACTAGCTCCAGGAACTTATTATCATAAGTCTCCTCCTCTTGGCATCTGCGCACTGCTCTCTGGTGATTGTGGGCAGGGGTCTTGAGGATGAAGTAAGCAGTCTTCCTCACCGTGTACTTTTCAACTTTGGCACAGTTGGATGCCCCAGTAATCACAGAACTAGCTGAAACCAGCCATATCTGTAAGTCTTCTGATAACTAGCAAAGATTTAAAACAGTGTGACCTTCCTGCAAAATTTATTGCAGGATTGGCAGACAAGGAGTATCCCAAGCTAGCAGATGTTTGGGAGGCTCTGTCTCTAAACTGATAAGTAGAAGGATGGTGTGAAATAATTCATTCATGTTTAGTGGGGCCACTAAATCCTGTTATCTCACCACAGACTTACAGAACAAACATTGTTCTTTAAAGCTAGTTTAGAAGACTAGTGTGAAGCAATTAACTGATGTTTAGTGGGGCCACTCAATTCCACAGACTTACAACATAAACATTGTTCTCTTTCTACAACCTAAGTTAAGCTAAAAAGTACTTTAACTCTATGTTCTCCAGGCACTAGCTTTTCTTATATCAAGGTCTGTCCCCCCCCCTTTCTTTTACCTTTACAAATTCTTTTGCTATATGACTCCGTTTTGCTCATGAGTTCTGGCCCTTTTTAACTTGTTATTCTAATCTTGTGTCTTTAGCAAGCTTTGTTTCTGTTATTGTAAACTCATACAGTTATATCCACATAACCACACCTATGATTTGCGAAAGCCAGTACATTTATGTGTTTATCACACTTTGAACTTCTACTTATGACTTACAAACAAAATACATCCCTATTACTTTCAGGAACAAGGGACCTGGATTGTTAGGACTGTGCAGCTGTAGACCACAGGAATTGTGAATATGACTAACCTGCAAGGTTTTGCGGGGTGTTTGAAATAACTGGGTAAAGATTTCTGATGGACTGGCAACTTTGGCAACAGTAAGTCTGGTACAATTTGCCAGAGACAATAATGTGTCCTGCTAATTTCAAATAAAGTTACACTGCCCTTCCAGCAGCCTTCTATTAAGTTTCCACAGAGAATTACACTCCATGACCAGCAGGCATCTCTAATTTTGAAATAATGATGTATATTATGTTTCATTTTCCAGCAAAGACTGTTTTTACAATGAATATCACATTTACTTCTCCTGCCAGTCTTGTTCTATAAAGGAAAAATATTTTCTATCCATGCCTGAAAGAGAATTTTAAAAATTGTAGCACCTAAGTTTGTCAAAAATGCTCCATTATTATTTCTGGAATCTAACTCTAACTTGGGAAGAAAAGTTGGTTTTAGAGTCCATGTATGTTTCTGTTCTAAGGATAATAAGAAATTAATTTGTCACTGCAGAAGAGGAATAAATTTCACATAAACTATGTCAATGTCTTTCTGCTTTTCTAAGTTGATGCAGCTATCTGTTGAAGGGTGTTATAAATGCATTATCAATTCCTGCTCTTCCATAAGTGTATAGGCATTTCAGAAGCTGCTATACTGCTTCGTGGACTTGCTGACAGCTGACTTCTGCATTTCCAGGTGGATCTTAAATTTTTATCTGGGATTTGACAGTGCAAGGGATTGAGGTGAGGTTGTTAGTGCATGGTGATCTCAAACTGGGGGCTAAAGAGTATGAAAACTTCAGCTGTTATTACTGTTTTTTTTCTATATAGTTGTTTGCTGTACTGACAGGTTTTCTAGATTCTAAAGACTAGGGAGAATTTAATAAAATACCAATTTGAGTCCCTGAACTTTGCAGGCATATATAAATGCGTTCTATTCGTGTACATTTTGCCAGTCAATGTGACAGTTCTCTTTTATCATAATGTTTATAATTTTTTTAATGTATTTAAGAAACTATATGAAAAAAATATTACTTTCAGGAACAAGATATATTTGGTTTATAATGACCTGCTACATACATGTCTCCTGAAAAACTGTTCTGTGAAATAGAGAAGTATGATGGCTTAAAAGCTGAGAAACATCGGTCTGTGTTTTAAGTTTTTGGTAGTGTTAGCTATACACATGGCTTCATTAGCATATTCAAGGCAGAAACATTAGTAGAATGACAATATGACAAGGTGGTTTGACTTGTTTAACTAGGAATGTTGTTTTTTTAATGAATTAAAAAATATATTAAAGAATATTTGAAGTTAGTAATGCAGTGGAAATTCAGATGTTTAAATTTTATAGGTGAAGCAGTTGCTATTGTCTGAATGTATTGGTTGCTGCATTATATTGTTGTTCTTTGATCTTAATTGATAGGAATTCTGTGTTCTGGGCAATGTTAGCAAAGCCTATTTTTGTTAAATAAACTGTACTAGGGGTTATAATCTGAAATACTGAAGTCAGTGAGGTAGGAATAGGCATTAAATACTTTATAACAGTAGAGGAACATAGATGTGATTACTGAAATATGGCCAGCAATTGTTACTGTCATTTTAAGGAGAAAACAAAATTGTGGATATTACAGTATACTCAAGCATATTAGCAAACATGATACAGCTTTAAGTTTAGAATTCCGTATGGGGGTGTGCATATCCTTTTGTTTTAGTGATCTGATAATATTAATGCTTGATTTCCCTTTCTGCCTAATTAGATGTGCAGCTTTGACAAAGGACATTCTGCTTCTCACCAGCCAGCTCTTCTGACCTTGTCATTATTACTGATGGGAACCTGTGGTTGCTTCGGGCAAAATAAGCAGTTGTGCATTTTAGGGACTTTATGATTTTGCTACTTAACACTTTTCTTCTTCCCAGAGCAGTAAAAACTGGAGGGCAGCAGTTGACTTGTGTGGGAGGCTTCTAACTGCCCATGGTCAAGGCTATAAAAAAAGTGGACTGCCTACTAACCATACAACAGATTCTTTACAGGTATGTTTAAAAATAAAACCTTGTAATTTTTTTTCAACAATATTTACATTAATATATTTTTTTAAAATGTTCAAACTTCTTTTTGTAATTTTTACCCCAAAACTGAACTTATTAAAGCATTTTAGTAAGTCAGTTTTTCTGTTTGCTTATGTAAAGTAGGTCTTCACTTAAAAAGGTAGTCACTTTTTAAAGGTAGTTACATTAGTAAAGAGAAATGCGTCGTGTTATTTTGGAAGATTCAATTTGCTAAAGCTCATGGACACTGTCTAGACTGTGAGCATTGTAATAAGATTTTAAATGTTATGTTTTGTGATGATAAGAAAATAATAAATTAATAAAGGACCATGAAACATTGCAAGCATTTTACTGAACAAAATGTGACCTGATGACAGCATGGTTTTGGCCCTAGTAACTGTAATGCTCATGGAATTCTACCAAAATCGTAACAGATTTTAAAAATTGCGTAAAATTGGAAAAACAATTAAAAACCAGTTTGATAATTCTTACATGCTATCTCAACTTAGATATTCCAATTTGCAATAGCAAGCTAGCTTTTAAACTTCAAAAGTTTTAAACTTAAAAATCTCAATACCTTTACAAACAATTAAAATATCAGTGCTCTATGTTTTATTTTAATAATCTTGTGAAAAGTATTCAATGAAAGCATGTAAATATGCTCCTCATTCTTATCAGTTAGTGACACACTCTTTACTGAACTTTATCAGAAAAATTTGAAAAGTTGAAATTGTGTTTAATTAGCTTGTTATTGAAGCTAATAACAGAACTTGTCTTTTCCTCCTTTTCATATGTATTAATTTGTAGCTGTGGTTTGTGAGACTAGCACTGCTGGTAAAACTGAATCTATTCCAAAATGCAGAAATGGAATTTGAACCATTTGGAAATTTAGACCAGCCTGACCTTTATTATGAGTATTACCCTCATGTATATCCTGGACGAAAAGGTAAGATACTTAATTTTTCCTTTTCATTTTTGCCAGCCATTATAAAATAATGGGTTCAGGTTTTTTTAATTCTAAAACATTTGTGAGTTTTGAATGTTTCCCCCCAGAAGAACATGATTGATTACTGTGTTAAAGTGTTGTTTGTGTTATGGAGATGTCAATAAGGAGTAACAATAAAGGGTAAAATTGTTCCATCACAGTATAGGTAGGCAATGTATTTCATGATTCTGATACAGCATTGATTTGAAAGAGGAATGTTTTTAAGAAGTAAATATAATAAACTAGTTAAGGGTGTTGTGATTTTTAAAAAGCCAAACTTTAATAGTTCGTTTTAGCTAGAAACATGTTGTGGAAGGCAATGGGAGAGTTTGTGGAAAGAGAATATATAAGCTTTTCCTCTTATATTTTTCCAGATACTATCATTATGTTATTTTTAGCATTCATGTATGCATGCACACATGGTAATGCAGGTGTTATTTTCTTACGTTTCCTGGATTGTAGGATGAAAAAAAAAGAGCTAATTTAATAATTTTCCTTAATAAAAAATATTAGTTATATGTAATATTATTTGCTTAGTAATTGACCAGCCACAATTCTTCATAAGCAGTTTGTCTTGAGTTTCAAATGCACTACTTCCCTACTTGCTTCAAATAGCCCATAGGTTAACCATATATTTCTATTAGCCAGGGTATTCTAGTCCTTCAGGAGTCGGGATTTGAAAAGTTGCTCTTCCTAAGAGCAATTGCACACCTGTTCAGGCTATTTTTAAAATTTTTTTTTCTAGATCTGTTATTTAGAAATAAAATACTCTGTGATGCATGTACATCATTGAGTGATAGTACTCTTCTTTGGCTTTCATATTTGAACCACAACGTATAATAAAATTTTAACAGTTGAAATAGGAAGTGCCACTCTCTGAAAAAAATACAGTCTATTCCAGATGCTGGAAGTCTCAGTGGAGTAACCTAAAAAGATACTGAGACTTACAGGTTGCTGAGGAGCGAAGCTGGTGTCAAGAATGATCAGAATCTCTTGCAGAAGACTGTTTCATCTGTTAAGTGATGCAGATCTGTTGTAGCCAGCAAGGCTAATATGGGCTGCCTGGAACAAGTACTTCTGACTTTACTTACCATTTTCCAGGCAAAAATTTCCTCTTTTGTCTTGAATATATTCAATCCACTGAGAAGGATCTGTGCTATTTTTAAGAGAGAGAGAGTTTTGGTCATTAGTTTGGGCAGCTCTTTGGATTTGGTTATCTTTTGGCAGCTATGCACATGATGCACTGCTGCTCAGGAGAAGTAGTCTTCCCCAGGCCATATGCATATTTCCACATCTTTTTCGGTATTAAAAACATGTTATTGTGCTTAAGGAAAAAATCCCCACAGGTCATGTCAGTATTTGAGATATTTCAGTCCTCATGCCACAGACCATACAGGTAACAGCGGTTCTGGGCAGTCTGGCTTGCTGTTGCAGGAACCTGTCCTGTGACTGAGCTTTTGATCCAAACTCTCTTTGCAGCAACCACTCAACCAGTGCAGCTGTTTCATACAAATTATGAAGGTTATCTATGGTAAAAAGGTGAGCATAAGGAAAATACTGTATTTAATTATTATGTTCCTCAGTTCTTTTTTAACAGTTGAACATACCAACTGGAATCATAATCTGATCATCTCTAAGGAAAATACAGTCAAGGCTGCATGGAGCTGACCTGCTATCCCATATCATAGAATCATAGAATAGTTAGGATTGGAAAGGACCTCAAGATCATCAATACAGTGTGATGAAGATGAAGGAATTGCTATCAAACCTTCCTTATATACTTTTGAGGAGTGAGAGATGTTGTTTGCAGGGATGTAGGAAAGAACAAGCAATTCTCTTCTGGCTAGCATTAAATTACACAGTGCTGGATTGTGGATAAAAAAATTTAGTATATATGCATCTTTAACCAGCTAATTTAAATAATAAAATAGATAGAAATCATTCATGTATTTTGATTGTATTAGTATGAACACACAATCTACTGCTGTTTGGTAATTTTACATATCATTTTGTGGTGTAACAAGCATAAAAGGAACAGCTTTGTTTCAACACTTTTAATTTTGATTCATGGTGTGTAAATGGAGTAAGCACTTAAAAATCAATTTAATAAATGAGAGTATAGGTATAATGTACACATTGATTGTAAAACATCTAATATTTTATATAATTTCTTTGTATTCAAAACATTCATAACAAGAAATGTAATGAATTAGAAAGTTTTCTGTGTTTTCTATGCTTGAAGTAAGGAAAGCATATATACCTGAGCAGCAGTGAGGATAGTCCCTCATCCATTAATCTCTGACAAATATACCTCAAAGAATTCAAAGTCAATTCCAAGTAAATGTATGAGGAGTGGAAGATGGTTTTTCCATTAATCTTAACATGGCTGACACAGTCATCTTAATTTTCTTCTGAAGCTCTCCCAAGGCTGTTTCCCTCCCAGCAGCGCTATTCATCTGTTTCACCCTAAGATTTTGTATGGCGTTTGCAGGCATGCTGTGCAAGGGTCCCCCTAGTGTTGTCATCTTCATGGCTCTAAGATCAAATCTTTCTGCTGTCTCTTCAGTCCTCTCCATTGCCTGTACGTGTGCACCATCTGGGGGGTGGAATCTGCTGGGATCCTTCTATCAGCCAGCTAATTTTCTAAGTTCCTCTTTGATCATTCCTGTTTGATATGGGGCACAGAGCACACAATTCTCATTTTCTAGTGAAATCTTTAAATTGTTCAGTTGCACACTTATTTTTTCTAAATTCATCTGCAAGCCAAATCTGATGTTTATATACAGTTTTTTTTGTCTTCTGATAGG
The DNA here is from genome assembly GCF_012275295.1 of Melopsittacus undulatus. Taxonomy (NCBI): domain Eukaryota; kingdom Metazoa; phylum Chordata; class Aves; order Psittaciformes; family Psittaculidae; genus Melopsittacus; species Melopsittacus undulatus. The sequence continues at coordinate 31,556,986 of NC_047529.1, read as the reverse complement.
TCTGTACTTAGGTCAGGAAATTGCTTCCTGCACATCTCTGTTGTACTGAGAGGTACATAAGTCTGGTTTTTTGTCACCATTCTCATGACTAATGGCTTTCAGGATTTTATTTCTTCTTTTTTTTTTTTAAAGATTCTGCCTTTTATCTTTACAATTCTATTCATACTGTTTGTTTCTGTGTTCCTTGTGATACTTAGTAACTCTCTCAGGTGATAGATTAGCTAACCTGAGGTATCCTTCACATTGGTAATGCTGTTGTGTTTCTGAAAGAGTGAGAGCCAACGATTACAATGGAACACTAAAATACTATTTCATTCTTTTATGAGATAATTTGGTCTTGTTTCTGGTCAATAGACCAATAAGTTATTGAAAAGTTAATGCTACCAAAATCAATGTTCTAAAGCTACAGTAATTGAGAATAATTTATTTTGAATTAGCAAGGAAAAAAAAAAACCCAAACAAAACTGTGCACAAGTGAAAATAGGACTTTTATTCCCCTGACCAGAGGTTTATCGGCTTGGGTTTTTTTTTCTTTTTCCTTTCACTTTTTCATTCTCCTTGCGATGATACAGCATCATCTCATCTGTACTTTTCTACCATGAAATCAGTCTCCTGTTGTCTGGTGAGAAGTGCCTAAATAAGGAACATATTGTTAAATATTTAGTTGTATGTGCTGTAGGAGCTGATTTCATACTGTACACCTTCCCATGAAGTATCACAAATGTTGGGTTTTTTAAAGTGTGTCTCTAATGTGACCACAGGGATGCACTAATGTGTTGCAATAGGCTGACACTTTCAGATGGATAGTGACAGTTAGATATATATATACATAATATATAAAACCCATATATTTCTCTCAAAGTAATCCAAGTCTAGACATCACATTATTGTTTTAGCATATTTCACCAGGTCTGTATTACTTCTATAACTTTATTAATATCCACTGTAGTTAGAAGTTTTAGCAGAAATACATTAAGAAATTGGTACGAAAAAATACGTGGATGTGTGAGACTTTTTTATGTGTCCTTATTTACTTAAGCAGTGCTCTTAATTTATTTCATCTATTCAGCTTTGAAATTCAGATCCCACTAAAAGAATCCTGTCCTACCTGGTCTGGAATTATTGTTGAAACTCATGTTGTAAACAGGTTTTCAGTGCTGATGTCTAAGGTGAAATGTAATAAATTACTGTTATCACATAAGAATAAGCTCATAAAATAGAAAAAGAATGTAATAGGAGACTTGTCATATGTGTGCTGACATGGAGACACTGTGCTTACTGTGAAAGCACTCATCCACAATTTTTCTCAAATACCCACAGAAGGCACATCTGGACTGCGTGTAGTGCAGAGGACTGGGCACAGCTCCAGGGTCTTCCTGCTCTCTGAAGCTTGGTCCTGCTTATAAATATCAGCCTATGCTGACAGGCATGGATTAGGGAAATTAGTCTCCTGTGTGCTTTCATAGTAAACTGCTTTCATAGTGGCTCTTCTACAGTGATGTTTGGCCATTCCTTTCTTCTCTTCTCTGCTATTTGTCTATGCTAGTAGGAGGCAGCTCTCCTGAATTCCTTTCCTTTTTTCTCAGTATGATTTTGGATGATGCTATAAATGAAATGCCCTTTGGTTATTTTCATCATCAGCTTTTGGTTAGTGGGAGAACTGTGGCAGGATAGGAAGTGGTGTGGGGAAAAAATTAAAATAGTTGTGTGTGGGGAGGCAAAAGGGTAAAAACAGAGATAAGAAATCCATAGACTAAAGAAATTATAGGATATAGAGAGCTCCTATCTGTTAATAAATTTTGCAGGAAAACAGAAGAAAAAGAAGACTTATCATTGTTATATTATAATCATTGCTTGAGGGTGGTGAGATACTGGAACAGGTTGCCCAAAGAAATTATGGAAGCCCCATCTCTGGAAGTGTTCAAGGGCAAAATAGATGAGGCTTTGAGCAACTTGGTCTAGTGGGAGATGTCCCTGCCCATGTTGGGGTTTGAAAATAAATGATCTTCAGGGCCTTTTCCAACTCAGATCATTCTGTGGTTCTATAATACATGGTACTAGCTTTCTCATAAGTTACCACAAATAGTGCTGTGCCTGAACTTACACCCCCATGTTACACTGCTTCAGTCTTGACAGCTGGTCGGAAGAATTCTCCATTCAAGCTTATGTGGACAGTAAGAAAGATACTAAAGCCTTTAGAGGAACTGGTTTGCTAGTTGTTTACAGTACTTTGTACCTCTGTTGTCTCTTTAAATTTGCTATTTGTTGTGTATCTTTAGAGCTACCTTCTACCTGTGAAGTCAGCTAATACCACTTGAATAAACACCACTCAAGTGTTGTGGTTCCAGCTGGCTACTTAGGGTTGTCAGACTTCAAATACAATTTTTTATGAACTTGTATTTTAGTCTAAGAATATATGTATAATTTTAAGAGGATAGAGTGCTGCAAAAATAATTAATTGTGCCTTCTTTCCCAAGGCTGTGTAGTATCACTGTAGACAGTACCAGCTTTATGTAGTATTTCTTAAAAGTGAACAAGTAGCTCACTTCTGTATTCTGCCTTACTGCTGGTAAGATTTGTGGTGATGTTTTTGTGGTGTGGCAGTTGTTGCAGGATTTTTCTGCATTTCTGTTACATTTTCCTTGCTTCAGTGCAAGTAACTCCAGGTTATTCAAATTTTGAAAGCTTTCAAAACCAGATCTTGAGTCACAGTATCTGTGTTCTTAGGTCACATGCAGTTAAATTGTCACGTATATAGAAATATGCAATTTCAGATAAAATTTTCAAATCCTTTTCTTTCAATGATTATAAGCATTCAGGCCCCTACCTCTTTTTCAGTCTCTGCAATGAAAGTAGTAAGAGGTTGGAAACTGGTCTGTTGAAGCTGGATTTTTTTTTTTAAGTGTACTTTTAATTGACAGTGAGATTCGGAATCAAAGCTACTACTGAATCGTCGGTTTTAAAAATCTCCGTATAAACTGTATGAGTACACTGTTGCAGAAGTATCTAAAAGTGTGTATGTGCGTATAAATGCAAGGATATACATCCCCATGTGTATATGGATGAATAAAGCAGAATGTCTTCCTGACACTGTATTTTTCTTTTATCCAATGAAGGGTTTGTTTCTCTGTTTTGCTGGTTTTTACTGTTACAAGACCCCACGTTATGTTTTCAGTAAATAATAATTTGCCCTGGTGCTGTTTTTTGGTACTTTAAGATTTGTTGAATAAGCTACAGAAGGCACATCAAAAAGCATTTCTGGTTACTGATTTTGCAACAAGAAAATACAAAGATAAAATGGCTGGCCGTTGGAATTGTCTTTCTTCTGCTCTAAAAGGGCTGCAGATGAGGGCTGCAGTTTGAATTTGATTGACATGAGGTGATGTTTATGTTATGACAGTTATGAAAATGTGCAGCTGTTCATAAAGATATAGAAACTGAAATCTGTGGTCTTAGAAAATTCTACCTGATCTTACTAGCTGTTCCATCTGTTCCCATGCTTTTGGAGTATCCATTTTCCTTTCAGCACACCTTCTTCACTTTTTAGTTTTGCCTTTTGTATGCTGATAATATATATATGAATGAGATTAATTCATGCCAATGTGACAATCAAAAGTCATATTCTTTGGGAAAAGTTCCCCACTGTGTTTAGAAATGATAGCTAAGAAAAGATTTGTCTTAAAATTAAACCTTTTTTCCATTATGAATTTTTTATAAATAACATTATTATGAAACCCCTAAAGAGGAGCAACAGAGGTCAACTGTAAAACAGCAAGCTAGAATAAGACTTACTTAACTTAAAATTTCAGTACAGAACTGTAATTGTAGGGTACTGCCTGTTGAAATCATCTAAGTTTAGTAGACATGGTTTTCCCGTATCAGGGGCATTGCATCTTTAAGTATGAAATAGAGAGCAAAATTCATTCTCCTCTGTTCTTAAGTAAACATTTTAATTACAGGATATGCTGCTTGTTTAAAACATTTCCTCGACATGTTGACTTGCTAAATTCAATACTGAGTGAAATATAATGGAGGACATAGGTTTGATTCCAAGTAGTTTTGCCAAAGAGGGCACTTACCAAAATCCAGTGTTTATATAAAATTCCTTTATCCCTAGTGGTATATCACAGGAAATTCTATACTTACTTGTATAGGAACCTGTTACAAAGCTGTATGTGTCTTAAATATGTGGTGGGAATAGTAAGCAAGTAGGCAAAACCTTCCAGACAATATAATGTCAATCTAAGCAGCAGCACTTACATCTCTGTTACAGCTTAGTGTGCATGTAGTCAATCCTACTTTCTTGAGTTTGGAGAGTTTTTTGTTGTCTTCCTCTTCCACCCCTCCCAGTGTAACTGTGTTTATTGAGGCAAGTATAGGGGCTTTATTCCTTTTGTTAATCTTTTTTTTTTAATGAAATTGTGTACTGTGAATTCTACAGCCTGCCTTTCAGACCTTCATAACACTATTTTTATTGATTTAATGGAGTCATCAGCAAATGTTATTTACTTCTTCCCAATTGTTTTCTTCTTAACCTAGACAATGTAAGGAGTACTTATCAGAAAGCTAAGCTTCTGTCTTGCAAGACAGTATGGAAGCTGTGCTTTTGTAAATTTGTGTGCAAATTCTTTTTCTGTTATATTTTTAGCAACAGGGCTGGGCTCCTCTGGACTGTTGTTCTTTCAGCTGAAAAAGTCTGTGATGTGCCTCTGATACAACGTGATACTGTGATGTCATAGAACAGCACATGTGTGTCCTGTTATTTAGAGCAAAATTATTTCTTAGCTACGAGTTAACTGTTCCAAGTGCTTTCTGTAACTCTCTAATTTTTATCTTTTTACCTTTTTATCCATGAACTGATGTAGCTTTGAAGATTCACAAGAGTCGTATTTATAGTTTGCCTTTCCCCTTTTCATCTCCCATTCACCCCATGAAGCTCTCTGCAGGGCCACATTTCAAACCTGATATGCTCACAGTGTTCTTTTCCATCATGGTACGCACACAGATCACCTTGCTGGTGTCCTCTGAGAACAAGGTTTCATAACCATCCACCCTGTGGAAAGATTTTTGGTACTTGCTTTTGCTTCTGCAAGGCCCTTTCTTGACAAATTCTGTTTCAGACAAATTCAGAGATCATTGTTCCATTTTCTTAGATTGAGAAAACTATAGATTTGGATTTTGTCTACTGAAGACAGTACAGTAATAGAGAACTCGGGGAGTGGGTATTGTCAGTTGTTACACAGCTGTTAACCAGGAGTTAATATTTTGGTGAACAGGTATCTTTACATGTGTTTTCTATTACTGCCATGTAGTTCTTCCTCAGAAGTGTTACCTAAATTGTATTAGCACTTCAAGTAGCACCAGAAAATCTGTTTATTAATGTAGGAACTGAATTAGATGTATTATCCATACATAATAACACTTAACTAAAAAGAAGTTTACTTATGGGAAAATGTACTTAACCAAAAATCACAAAGTTTCTTTCCTTTTTTAAAACCAGTATTTAAGGAATATGTTTGGATGAGTGGCTTGGATAAGTGCTGCAGTTTTCTTATGAGCAATTTGCTCATCTGATTTGACTTGTTACAAAATACTGTTTACATGGAGTGGTAAGACAGCCTTACCAGTGGTAAAAGCTCATTTCTTTTCCATTTTCCTCAGTTAGCAAGCTTGCATGAGACCATGTGTACTATTTCATGCTTTCTTAACAAAAACTTCAGCTATTCAGAAGGATTACAAGGAAACTGAGGAAGAAGGCAGAAATAGTTGGTGTTTCTGAGGTTTTAAGTAAAGTTAGCAGCCTGTTTAATAAGCAGTAAGTAACAAAAATTTAATGGATGGATATGTTGGATCCTTACAGTGAAATTTCTTGCAGGATACTAGTTATGTCATTAATTTCAAAAGGAAAGAGAAGAAACAGGTGCTAGAGTTTTAGATCATCCTGTGTGAAATAGTAATATAAGTTCTGGTTTGAAAAGTCACTACACTGACTGCCCTTATACCATGGGCCAGCTTTCTTCTGGTTTTGTGTGAGACATCTGTCATCACACTTGATATTCTTACTTAGGATCACACTGGAATGCATTTTGGTCACATGGTATGAAGGAAATACTAAGTGGTTGAGAAATAATGTGTTAACAAAGTAACTTTTGAAGTAACACAGTTCTGAACGCCTTACATCTAAGGTCTTAGTTGTGATAGCAAATAAATCAGATTCTCATGGAGTCTAAGTTAGCCTGGAGTTGCATTTATAATTCTGACATCTTCTGATATCACTTCTGACAATGTAGATTGGTAATGGATTGTTCCTTCCCTCAAATGGATCATTGTAGTGTGACTTCATTCAGTAATACGTAAGATCAATAATTTACAAAATATGGAATCCCCAAAAGCGTTTTACAAATCAAATTTAATTAAAATGGATAATGTAAGATGTTTCATCTGTGCTCCATTAAATATCCATCTATCTGTACATTGAGCTGTTCTCTTACCAATTCAGAATCTCTGTATGAGTGTTTCTTGAGTTGACCTTTTGCTGCATTTTACAAGAGAATGTAATGATACAAACTTGTTCAGAGTTGAAAATATTAGAACACAGTCATTAGCAAAAATGCTGTTAAATCTTTAGATTACTTTTGTTCTATATTTCAGATTTTCCAAAGCTTTGCTTATGGACAAAAGTTTTCCTTTCTTTACCTTTGCATTGGAAATCCTGCTGAGTGGAGCAGTAGGTGCATGGTTTCATGGGTTAGCAGTAAATTAAAGGCTATGTTTTCCAAAAGAACAGTACTAGACCAGCTGATTTTAAGCACTGCTTAATTTGTTTTGCAAGATAACCAATGAAAGGTGGAGTTAGAATATGGTCACCAGAGGGGTTGTAGAGATGAAACCAACTGCAGGTCATGTCTGCTTCTGTAGGTTTGCAGTACAGGTTCTTAAGTTTGCCGTGTGCCTACAAAGCATTTTTTTCTGTGGTGGTGTAATACAGAATTACTCTTGTATTATTTACACATTCCTTTTAGTTGTTGTTCACCCCTCGCACTCTGACTGTACATCTTCACTTGAGTCAACTAGGTACATAAGTAGCATATGTCAGGATACATACATAAAACATTTCACATCTCTTATTACTGGTTGAGTAACTTTTTATGCTTTTACTAGATTTTCAAAGGCAGTTTTGTTTTCTTAATCCCTGTTCCACTTATGATGATGCACGAAACTCCTCTGTACATCTGTTACAGAAACACAGCAGTCATATAAGCCATGGGGAGCAGTTTGCAGTGGCAAAAAAAGAATTTTCATAGATATAAGTGACTTACTCTGTAGGTCTTTAATTAGTGAGTTCTGTGATTAGAATTTTGTGAACCTTTAAAAAATGTCTAGAAGCAGTCACTCCCTGTATATGGAATTTACATCTTTGATATGCAAGCCTATTAAAAACAGGTGCAGACATCTTTCTGAAAAGCTTCTGAGTCCTTTTTTTGAGAAAAGATGAGGCAAGAGGCCAGGTTGAACGGGGCTTTGAGCAACCTGGTCTAGTGGAAAGTGTCCCTGCCAATGGCAGGGGGATTGAAACCAGATGATCTTTCAGGTCCATTCCAACCATTCTGATTCTAAGAGGTGGCTTGAGAGGGAAATCCGCTTAGAATATGTCTGCAGTAAGCAAATATATTGAAATATTGGGACTGCAGCAAGGCCTTTTTCCGCATTATGCTACCTCTGATTCGTTCTTGATAGTAGCATTTAGTTTATGTTCAGTAGTATTGTCTGTGTATCAGGATGCACAGTTGTCTGAAAGCAGGGTGTTGCACACACTAGGATTCTCTAAAGCTCCTGAAAACTGCCCTTGAAATCAGCCAGGATGCTCATAAACCTAGAGGATTTGGTCTTTGGTAAATACTATACAAAAGATGTAAGTAAACTAACATGAAAAGAAAGGATTTTCTTTTTTTTTCCCAAATACTGCTTAAAATTCTTTCTGTTTTTTGATGTTTTTAAGAAACCAGAAGATACAAAAAATAAATCATCTTTATGAAGAGTAAGTCTCACAGTATAGAGTAATCTAGTAACTCTTCGTGGAAGAGCTAACATTAATGGCGTAAAACTCAGACTAAAAGTCATCATTAAAGCAATGGAAAGTCCCCTGCACAGCATAATGGACTCAGACCTTTACACAAACCTATGATATTTGTAGAAAAAAGGAAATATATTTTGTAATGTATTTTAAGTTCCCAGAGGGCTTGATATATTGTTATATTTAATATGTCTATTGTAGTAGTAGTATTTTTCTCCTTCATTGTACTGTTTTTATGTTTTATTTCTTTTAACTCATGCTGGTTTCTGTTTTGTTTTTTTTCTTCTGTAGTATAGGGGCCCTTCATATCAGCTTTATATGGAAAAGGTTTACACAGATGTGGTTTTTCATGCCCTGGTTATATAACTTTTTCACAAGCATGCTTTTGAGACCAGTAGTTTAATCTTTTTTCTTCTGCATTGATTGTAAAATATGCAGAATTATAAAAGTTAGGACTGATGTTGTAGCTGCAACCTGAGTAAACTTCCATTGTTTTAATCCTTTGATTTAATTAGTTTATAAAAATCTTTAATGAAACATTGTACTTTTGTGTGCAACTTGGTTTTGAAAATTTGAATTAGATGCACCTTTTTCTTGCCTTCTTGATTGTCATTACATGTGTTTACCTATTGAAAATGTTTTACAATATGTCACGTTATAGCTGAGAAAAAGTTTGCTGCTTTTTTATTTTCCATATCTTTCATTAGGAGAATAAAAAGATACGAAGATTAAATGAACTTTGTGTTATACACACTAGTGCAAAATACCTTGTATAATGTAGGCAAATCATAAAATGATCATTATAGAAATCACATTTAATAAGATTAATTGTTTCTAGGTTCCATGGTTCCTTTCTCCATGCGAATTTTACATGCTGAGCTTCCTCAGTACCTAGGTAACCCACAGGAGTCACTTGACAGACTGCATAGTATGAAGATAATCTGCACCAAGGTAACAGCTTTTCTATACACGAACTTTTCTTAATGTTTAAGAAATATATTTTATTGTCCTGATAAAGTACATGAAGTTTCAACAATGAGTTTTTTATGCCATCTTGATACAAATAAGGAGCACATTAAGAGAAGTAATTGTCTCTTCAATTTTAGGATACAATCTCTTTTCTGTGGTAGCTTTGACTAAAATGGGTAGAACGGTGGACAAAACAGTTCTCTTGCTTTCATGCTCTTGCCAGACAAAGCATGGAGGACACGAAGCAGATGGTGTTAGGGCAAGTAGGAGAGCTTTATTGCCTCACTGAGCTGTGTCGAGCTAGCGCAAAACACAGTTGTTAGTGATCTTGATCCTTCAGAAATAGTTTGAATATCTGGTTTTGGAAACAGCAGTCATTTGGAAATATAAATACAACGTGCTGAGGTTTGTTCTGCATGTTGGTTTGTTTTGGTTTGTTTTGTCAAGTGCTATAATACAAAATTTTGGTGTGAATTGCAACATGGGGTTTGTTAGTACTGAAATTGGAGTGATGGCATTATGAGCAGTAACCTTATCCACTAAACCCACACCCTTTTTATTAAGCATTCACACTTAAACGTTTGTTTTTTTTTCTGAAATCTTTCCTGAATTGTCAAACTCAACTGTGGCTTTGAATGTTACAATGAGGTAAACTCTAGAAGAAATTCAGTGTTATTGTTTTATCTGTAACACTTAAAAGTTCAAAACCAGAAAGACAAATACATGATTTTTTTTTATTTTCAGTCTTCCCTTCAATTGTCCTGTATTTGCTCCTGAAAGTAACTTCAATAACAGAAGTAAAGGGATTGGATAACTGACAATCATATAATTGTAATGGTCTTAAGTGCATAAAATCAACTCGCTTCTAGCACAGTAGTTACTAGGATAAGCAAATGTTAATAGTAAAAAAAGAAAACAGTTCTTTGTGTTATGAGGGGAAAAGAGTAAAGGTATAGGTAGTAAGACATGAGTGTGGCATTTTTTTATAGAGTTAGAAGTGATTTGGAAACAGTCGAGGTGTATTTATTTTGGACAAGAAGTGCTACTTAGCATTTACAAGTGTTTTACCTGTTCATGACCATCTAATAATACTACTGGCAGATTGTTCTCTCCAGCCTTTGCCTTCATAAACAGTTGTCCTCAATTTGAAGTAATTATTTTCTTCTAGGAAATGCCATACTCTGTTGCAGGGTTTCACAGTGCTTCTGTTGGCATTTGCCTGCCCTGGTCTGCCATTTCATATCTTGATTTTATGCAGTCTGTAACAGGTGCTGCATTGTCTCCTTCAGTTGTGCATGGGCCGCTAGATTCCATAAACTTAACTGGAACTTAGATAAAGGAATGAAAAAAGAGGAAATTAACTGCCCCATTCCCCTTTGCAAGACCTTCAAGTCATCTGCAACCTTGAGGCGGCTTTGCACTCTTTTCCTTAAGTGCAGAGCCTTAGAACATACTGTGTACTAAGGAAGTTTTTAAACTATAATACAAGATTTTTTTTTTAACATGAACTGGGCTGATTATTTGTTGAAATAAAGAAAACAGGATGTGCTGGAGAAGGTGAAATAGACAAAAGGAGATTTACAAATTAATATATACATATTCTCCTTCCTGATGGGTTGTTGAACAGGTCTGTTTAACTCATATTCTCACTCCATCAACTGCTAGTGGCCTAGGTCACTACAAGTTGTGTGTGATCCCTGGTGTCCTTGTGGAAAGCTTCTTTGAGGCTGGCTGAATGTTTTTCATTAGCCTTCCAAGGAGTGTCCTGTTCACTTGCTGTCGGTTTGTGGGATGCCATCTCTTTCTCTTTATCTTTCTGTGTCTGAGTTTCCAAAGTTTCTTTCAGGTTATTGTGTTCAGTTGTGGACAGAAAGAGAAGCAGCTCCCTTTGCTTCTGACAGCTTCCACTGCAGCCAGGATCCAAGAGCCAGGGCAAGCTATTGTCTGTGTGGATGGATGCTCCCTTTTAAAGTACAGTACATAGAAAACTACAGTCAAACAAATAAAACATACCATCCTTCTCAAGGGAATATTTCTGATCAGTTATTCTGGGTACCTCACTGCAGATTACTTCATCTGTTTGCCCATAAAGATAAATATGTTTTAAGAGAGTTGTAAATTGGTGATAATTTAACCATTTGAGGTTAGCAAAAAACGTCATATAGCTATGTTTTGATTTTTGCTATTTGTCTAATAATCTTGATTTCACCTGGAATGTTCAAGAATAAAGTTTAGAATACTTATGAAAACCTATGGTATAACCAAGAAAATAACATAAAGGATCTACACTCATTAGTCTTAATATTTGTATATGACACTTGGGAACCATTGGGGTTATAACAGAATTAATTGGGACGCTTTCAACCAAAAGCCTCTGGTGTTTTACTTCCTTATTTTAGAAAGTGGAAAAATAATCTTTGGTCATCCGTATTTACAGAAGGGCATAGGAATAGTCATTATGTAAATGAGATGATCTTGGAGTCATAGAAGCTGGAAGAGAGAAAAGACCTATTAGCTCACCTAGTCTGTCTCTCTGCAACACAAGGTTGTTTTCTAGTTTTTAATGAGCCACCCTATGGAGCTGAGGCCACGTCCCCTGGGAGGCTATACAAGAGTAATGCTAATGCATTCTTATCATAAGAAAATTTGTCTTTCTGTTTCGTTTCTCTTCCTTAATGTTGTTGTGGTGTTTTCTTTCCCTTTCTGACAATTCCTTTTAACCTGGTAAATTTCTGTCTTGCTTTTTTGTTGTATGCATTCTACAGACACTTGTCAGCATTGGATTAGCCAGTCAACTTAAAGACCTAACTGTATTTACTTTGTCCCTATTTTGGTAATTCATTCTCTTCAGCCCCCATCTACTTTCATATTTCTGGTACCTGAAGTAGGGTTGGTGGTTGAGTGCAGAAACATAATTTTCCTTTTCGCTGTACAAGTAATAATGGGTTTATCTTTTTCAGTATTCCTGTAAATTTGTAATCAAGATGTGGTTGGATATTTTACATCTCTTTCCATAGGTACATTTAGGAAAGAAAAAACCTGTAGTGCCAAATGCATATTACAGCTTGGGGGAGGAATTCAGTGAAATTGTTACTCCCTCTGTTACTGCTGGTCTTCCCAAAATGAATCACCACAATGAGTTATTGCCCTTATAGTTTGCCTTGAAATAAATGGCTTCCAAACAACCAATCAGTAAGAGTACCAATAGTAATTGAAATCACAAAAGGGTTTGTTCTTTTCAAATATTCATTTAAAAACATAGGCATAATCACTTTAGAGCTCATAATGCTGAGGACATGCTAGTAAATGCCTACCTGGAGACCAAAATGTGGAAAGAACAACAATCAGCCTTAATCTGAACTCCTCCCTTGTCTGTGCCTAGGTGAGTGAGGGAAAGATCCTGGAAATATGCACATCTGTGCACATAGTGGAGCTATTTCCCTTTTTAACCTTAACCCTTCAAGTGGCAGAGCCATACTGGGCAATTCTGTTAGCTGTGTGAAGCAATGGCAAGTGGTTTAACACTCTTGCTTCTTAAAAAGCCTCTGCAAGAGTCACCCCTGTAAAACTTCAAAAACACTTTGTGCCATTTTGCCATCAGCCACTCCCTGTATATTTCTACTGTTCTCCTTTGTGAATAGTTACATTCTTCCCTGGCCCTTGCATAGAGGCTCTTCATAACTCCTGGACTTCTGATTTACTTACAAATTGATGAAATTTTGAGTGTCTTAGCTACTGATTTTTTTGGGTTTTAATATTCATTCAACTTCCAGTTCTGGCTCAGTAACTAAGGTCACTTAAGTATTCTGTTTCTTACACATTACTTCAGTCTAGGGGGTGTTTGTCCTGATGTCTTGTTTGATGAGTTTGTAGAAATAATGATCCTGCACCAGTCTGAGTACCCAAAAGCCACAATTCCAGAAGCACCAGAACAGGTTATTTTGAGTAAGAACCTAATGCTGTTGAAAAACTGTGGAAGAAGTAAAGCATTGAAGAGAGATATGTAAGGATAGGAAACTAGGAGAGAAAATGGTAGTATGCATAGGTTAATAATTAAAGTATACAGGTGGTTGATAGAAAATGAAACAGAAGACTCGAAGTAATACTAGCTGGTAAAACTAATGAGTGTGTACTTCCAGTACTCAAAACAAGAAAAAACCTAGGCTACACGTAAAACTGGTATTTAAAGTGAATGATAGAAGTGTTCAATCTCAATTTCTCTTTGTAACTGGACAAGGATGTTTAAAGCTATCCCATGTGATACTGCTAGAATAAAGAGTTTGCCTTCTGTAGAAAAGTAGGATATGGGGATTTGCTAAAATTACTTATTTCGTGTCAACTAACCCACATAGCTTACACCAAGGAGCTACCTGAATCATTAATGTTATTATTAAGCATTATTTGGAATACTGGTGAAATGCCCAAATGCTGAAAAACTGCAGATGATGTTCCTATACTTAGGAAGGGCAAGAGGAGATGAACCTAGGGAATAGAACAATTAGCCTCGAATCAACACTGAGTTCTGTCTTAATTACATTGAGCTTGAGGTGATGGCTAGATATATCCAAGTAATGTCACAGAATGGTTAATGTAATACTCTAATTGTATGCTAATATCTAATTCTTTATTTTTTTATGTTAGTGAGAACATTTTAAGATAAACACATTGTCTTTTTAAATAGTACAGTATGTCTTTTGATGAAAATACCTCATTGTGTTTAGACCATTTCAAGAGTAAGAACTTCAAGCCTTTCTGAGAATGGGAAGTGATCACTAGATGTTTTCCCATGGAAGAGAAATGGTTTTCCAGGGGAAGATCATGGGGTTTAGACTGGACAGGAAACAGACAATAAGGTGGTTTTGATTTGTGGGAAAACGGAATGGTTTTTTTCACTGACAAGGTGACTCATTATACAGTAAGCATTTTAACACTGAAATGTAGTGCTTTGGGTTTCTAAGTGATTTAAAAGTGGCTACACTGCTTTTGAAATTGGGACTGAGATTCAGTCTTGCAGGTGTGTGCCACTGTGATCTTATAAATTGCCACCTATCAACTAAGCTGCAGTATCTACTGGTGTACGCTTATAGCCTCTCAAAATCTGAGGTAAGGCAATGTAGCCTAGCCCTCTGTGAACAAGGTTCACACTAAATCATATTGCCTTGTATTTGTCATGGGCTAACAATTCTTACTGGGAAAATTACCCTGGCTCAGCTGGCATGTGGTAACTGCTGTCATTTCATCATGTGTCTCTCCTTGTTCTGAAGTTCCTTGTAGCTAAATTTATGGCACCTAACTTCATGCTTTCACTCTCATCTGTGACAAGAGCTTGGTATCTTGTAGAGCAATTCCTTCCACATTAAGATGACTAAAATAGGTGACATGAACTGGCTTCCTGGAGGTACCAATTGCTCGTCGTTGGCTGTAAAAGGCACCAACATGGCTGCCTGAGCCCAGATTAATTCTGCGTGTCTTTGCTTTGGAGGATTTCCTATGTTGTTTAAAAATGTTTGCTTACAAAGCTCTGAGCATGATTTGATTGCTTGGCTGGTGTAAGAAAAAACAATTACTTCTTACAGAAGCTGAGAGATCTGTATTTGGAAGTGCACTCAGTCCCTGGAAGAAACAGCCTTGTATTTCCCTCATCAGCTAACCGCCGTGGCTGATGAAAGCAAGTGGCCTTAATGGATTTTTTCAAGGATATTTCAAGCATTGTTCTACAACCAAAGTTATAAATCTGTAACTGAAAATGTGGGGTGATTTGTGTGAATCAGAAAACAAATTTGGAGAAATTGTAATGGGATAAAAAAAAAAGGAAAGTCAGCTTGCATTTCAAATGGAATCGTACCTACAGATTTTAAAGTGCTTGAGACCCAAGCTTCATTAAGTATACATTTTTGTTCTTCCAATAAAACAACAAATGTTTCGTTCACTCAACAATTTGCATGATTTAAAATCTGTATTAGATAAAAAGAAGCTATAAAACCCAAGCTTTGAGAAGGAAATTGCAGTAAAAACTAAGAGGAGTTCTTCATTAAGGACAGAAGGACTAAACTAGAGCCTCTGCTTAGGGTGGTGGAATAAAGAGGCAGTGGTTTTCTAAGAAAAATCAGATTGACTTTCTTTGTCGACATTAACATTCATTCTCTGGAGAAGCACATTTCATGTTTTGCTTAACAAAATGTGTATGTCCCTAGAGTATGCTGACATTCAATGTTCTGTTAGTATCATAAACCTGAACTCTAACATCCTTCTCCCATGCAATGACTTTCTTACTTTGTGCAATTGATCTAGCTACGGTAATAGTAATTTGGAACTATACCTAGGTGAAGCATTCCTGCCTGAATTGGTTTGCATATAGACTGTCAATTGTAGATAATTTGCATTAAATGTATAGTGCTGTTTAAACTCATGTCGATTACGTCAAAAATTTACTACAGATACTAGAAAATTTGGAACAAGGCTTAGCTGAAGATGGAAGCATGACTAACATTACACAGGAGAACAGACAAGGTAGGTATTCTTGAAACATTTTTTTTCACAGGCAGTGTGTTTTTATTGCTTGCCTAAGTATGCCAGAAGTTTTCACAAGACTGATCCAGAGTTGTTAAAAACCATATTTTTGGAATCTCATAGCCTACTCAGCCTCTCAAATGATACACCTTGTACTTTTATTTGCTGGAATTAATTTCACAGTTTTGCCCTTGATCAAGCTGGTGCACTATATCAGCTTTCTTTTTTCAGTTTTGAAGAAACAAAGAACATGGTTGCTATCCTTCAGGGATGAATATATAAGTGTATTGATGTCACAGCTAGATGGATGTTTTATCTTAAGCCTTGGCTCACTTGCTCCTCTTGGTCCTCATGCCTGAAATCGCTGTTTTGTTTTTGGATTGTTTTTTCTTTTAAATTGAACTCCCATCATTCAAGGGCTACACTGGCTTAGGATGCTGCTACATCGATGTAGTAGCAGTAGTCTCACTAGCTGCACAATAGACAGTTGAAACATCAAAGTCACTTTTTAGAATAAGAGATGATACAAATCTGTGTTGTCACGTTCATGATTTTACACGCAACCATGTTTTTTTCCTGTTCTTAATCATTTGGCTTCAATAGTAGAGGATACATTACTGCATAAAAAATTGGACAAGAAGTGACATTCTGGGTTATATGAACCATTCATAGTGCCTACCTAGCAAGTTAAAAACATCATACCAAGAAAATAAAACCCTTTCAGTTTCAGCTAACAGTCTAAGGAATTTTATCAATGTCTTTCTAGGATAACACTCACATAGAGCCTCTGGGAAGCAAAAGTCTGGCTCTGAGACAACAAGAGGCCGAGTAGAGTTGTTAGCAGAGTTAAAAAAATAATAACAGTTCCCTAAAACAGTGCCTATATGGAAGGGTGGTCTTCAGACTGACTGGATATAAATCAGCTTTAATGTCTTATTGTACACTAATCTAGATATGTCCTAAAAAAAAACCCAGATGTACGCACATGGTGAGCAGCATGTATCATAAATGCATAATATGCAAATATAGACAAATTAATAGATTTACTACTCAAAGGAGTTAGGAAAAGGAGATGTAGTTGGATACTAAAGATTTTTCTACAGTGCTCCACGAGTTCCTGTTCTTCTTTCCTTGTCTCTACTGTTCTTCTTGCCTCTGTTCTCCTGCTTACTTTTCCCTGTTATCTCCTATCTACTATTATTTCTGTCCTTATCACCATATTCTTTTCTGTTTTACTCCTATAAAACCAAGACACTGATCTCCCTTTAAGGTACAAGGACTTTTTTCTAGCTGTGTCATAATCCTGTGTCTTGCAGTCTGACTCACTGCTGAGTTTCTGGCTCCTTGCTTTTCTTTTCTGGTGCTGTTTTAGAGCTGTGATGAGCTCAGGAGGAGACATAGTTAGAAAAGCAGCAGCTAGTAGTTACCAAGGGACTATGCTGCTGAAAATTTGGAGTTATCTTCATATGTCTGCTATGCAGCTGCCTGTAGGTTTAAGGCTGCCAAAAAGCCAATGGGTCCTTTGCAGAGACTGTTAACTGCTATTGTCTGTGGAGGTCAGCCAGGTCTGTGCCCTGTCTACTTTGCTGCATTTGGAGCTCCAGAAAGTTGATAATAGATTTGTTTTTTTTTCATGTGAGACTAGCTGAGGCAAACTTTATTAACTTTATGTGAAGACAGTCTTAATTCAGTATGGGGATTATGCTTAGCCTGTAATTTCCTTATAACTAGTGTAAAGTACCATGCCAATTGACTTACCATGTACATTTCCTCTAGTCTGGAACATAGCACCTCATTTGCCAGTTTTTAAGCAGGCGGAGATTTAGCATTGCACCACTTGCCTGGTAACACATTCTATAAGATGCTGGGTTTGCAGCTTCTCTGTGCACAGAGCTCCTGTTGAATGAATGGCAACGTGGAGTCCTTGGTATATAACAAGGAAAAACAAGTGCTTGAAGTGGAAGCGTGACTGCCTGGACCTGCACAGTGGGTTTCAGGCATCTTAGTAAATACAATGATCTGCTCTTGGGTTTTTGATTTGTTTACTCTTTGCAGGTTTTCTTTAACCCCTTTTCTGCCAGTGCTAAGAAGCCTCATCCCACATGGTTCAGAATTTCCAGTCCAGGTTCATGTTTAGTTCATTGCACAGACTAAAGGTATCTGATCCGTGTATCTGGCAGTCCTTTCTGAGAACCATAGCTGATCCTATTCCATTGTCAATAGGAAATCTAGATGTCTCCACTGCAGGAATCCACATCTAATTTGTTTTCACTTAAGTCCTAGAAAGCTAAATGTGGTTACCACGCCATCACGACATGCAAAAAGGAGATGCATTAATATAAGTGAAATAATAAAGGAGAGTAATTATATCCTGGTTTTATACACACACACAGACAGAGGCAGCAAAGGAAAAACAGAAATACATCATAAAATATTTTCTCATGGTTTACAGCTTCCTCTCCGTTAATAGCAGTAATGATATGTGATCAAGGGGGAATTTTTGAAACAAAAACTAGGAGTAATGAATGATTTTAAGTACGGTGGATGAAATACCGGGTCCAGTTTGGGCCCCACATTGTGTCCTTCTTTTGGCAACAGTAAGTTTGGAATATTCATGGGGGTTTTTTGTTTCATTGTTGAAGAGGATTGAACAAGTTTTTAGGAAGGCATTTCACCAAGCTCTCTTACTATTTGTAATGGCATTTATGTGTGCTGAAAGAATTATCTATGTGACCTGCCATGCTTTCAGCAGAGACTACATTATTGATACAAATGAGTGGTCTCAGTTATCACAATCTCATTGAAATAGTCTCTTCTCCCTTCCTCCCCTCCTTTCAAATCGTTACAGTGACCTTGACAGTTGATTGACTGAGATACATTCATTTTCCAAATGAACTAAATTAATAACCCTAATGTTTATTTTTGAGGGTTAGAGGAATATTTCTAGCATTGATCTGTGGTATTGTAGTGCAAGAGAAAATAAGCATCTGTGTGCACCATTTTCTTCCAACCTTAGGAGTCTGTCTGCAAAGCAAGAGAGGGAAATCTGCTGCTGCAGCTTTTAATGCCTGCAAGCTCCAAGAGCGTGGGGAAAGCAGACAGGCTTGGCAGATTTTTTCCAGCATTTCTCTAAGCCAGAGGCAAACACAAACAGTCCCAGACTCAGACAGTTCTCACCCTGCATGGTTTGGCTTTGAAATGGCATTTTAGCTGTTTTTGATTTTTATCACATTTAATGCCGTAGATTACATGTTTTTAAACTGATGCTCATTATCACTTGAATCTTTTCATGCACCTTTTGTTCTGATACTCGAAAATGTGTGGCTTCTTTTGGTGTTTAATATTTGGCCTGAGCTCAAAGCTGAGCTGTCTATTGCTCTGCATTGTTGCATCGTTTATGGTACCCAGAGCTGCTTGAGCAGAGGTGAAGAATTTTCTATCTGATGGTGCAGGGTGACCAAGAATTACAAATTCTAGGCAAAAACCCAGCGGTGTTAACGAGGGGGATTTTTCAAAATCATAATTCACAGCACCAATAATTGATGGCAAGAAAGAACCTCTAATTTATTTGTGCAAATTCACAAGCTGCTCTTATTTTGCAGCCTCTGTTCAGCTGTGGAGGTCACGTCTGGGCCGGGTGATGTACTCCATGGCAAACTGTCTGCTAATGATGAAGGTACGTGGGTGGCAGCAACTGCAGAGGTACCGTATATTGCAGAATAGTTTGTCAGAGAAACTGCAAGAGAATTACTAGTGCGTAGGTAAGGGAAGACAACCTGACCGCATGTGAAGGTTTTGCTTAGTAAAGAATTAATTAGGCTTAATAATGTCTTATTTAATAGATAACTATTTGCAATAATGTTCTTTGGGAACATATCTGTACTTATTTCTCCCCAAATCATCCTCGAGAACATGCAATAACAATACAGAATTTGCATTTTTAAATTGGATTTTTCAAACACTTAACTAAATGCTGTAATTAAAAGCAATTATGTCCTGTGTCTTTTTTAAACTGTGCACTAGGAATGTTGCTCTGTTTTGAGGATTAATAATACTGTAGCCTTTGTATATGATGAAGATCCAGGATAACTAAATGCATCCTCCCTTGTCAACCTATCTAAATTGTAGGGTACCTTCTTTCAAGTTTAAATCCTCACAGGAGGGTATAGGTAGAGGAGAAAGGAATAAAAGCAAAAGTATCTAGCTTCTACTGTTGTGGTTTTTTCCCTTGATACTTTTATACTTTTTCAACCAATCCTACTGCATTTGGTGCAATACTCTTAGCTTCTCCTTGTATTCAGAAAGCGGAAATGAAAAAACTCATGTTCACCTCATGGTCAGGGAAACAGGGAAACCACCATTCTTGCAGTATACTGCTGTTAGCTTAACTGTGTTTCACAAATCAATTAGCAGCAACAGCCTCGGAGCAAAGCTGTCAGCAGTATAATCTTCACAGGCCAAGATTTGCAGTCCTTACTTCCTGATCTTTGGTTGCCCAAGGTTGTGCCAGACCCAACCCTCTGATGTTTACTGAGCTTCTTCCGAAATGTGGCTCTA
This sequence comes from Melopsittacus undulatus, assembly GCF_012275295.1. NCBI lineage: Eukaryota > Metazoa > Chordata > Aves > Psittaciformes > Psittaculidae > Melopsittacus > Melopsittacus undulatus. Next base: position 31,536,876 of record NC_047529.1, on the reverse strand, counting down.
TTCTTAATAATACAGTACCTCAAAAAGCATACATTGCTTAGAAGAGATCCAGTTACCCAAATACTGCTTGGCATGAAATGGAATATCCTTTTTATGAGAATTACAGAAAACAGAAATAGGTATTCATAATGATATTGTGATGAGGACATTTCTGTCTGGAATAGAAATAATCGTCCATTAAAACAGGAGTTATTTTTAAGAACTAGTCAATGTTTGTGTTTTGAAGTAGGTACTCGACACAGGGCTTTTTTTAAGGAACTTTGGTTTTCAAAAACCCAAGTACAGAAAAGCAGGAGTTTCCATCCCAAACAAAGTAGAAGATAGAAATAAGAAAATGCTGGTAGTACTGTTTTTGTTTGGGGTTTGTTGTTTTTTTTTTTTTTATATTCTCTCTTAAGAATTTCACTTTACTTTTGGCTAAAGGAAAAAAACTTTCAGTGTTTTTCTTCTCATGCACACACAAATCCACATGCATGTATAGTTCTTTTTTTTCTGGTTTGGTCCCATTATTGCTTTTCTAGTCATGGAAGAATATTTGTAAATACTAATTATCACCATTTTGGAAATGGTACTTCAGAAATACTGCAGCTCAGGTACTTCTTAAGGCCGGTTGTATTTAGAGCCTGTCAAGCAGCTATTAAGTTAGAGATTTATGGTTCAACAGTATCTTCCAGGTGACCCACAACCACATATTAAACCATGATAACTTTCACCTGAAATTTGCGTTTCAGTGCCTTGGCCGTGGAGTTGCAAATATCTCAGTTTTCAGAAATATCCCTATATGGAGTAGTAAAGATTTTAAGGAAGATTTTCCAAACGTTGTGTCATGGTTTAAGATCAGCTGGTAACTCAGAACCGTGCAGCAATTCTCTCACCCCTTCCACCTCTCCCTGGGTATAAAGGAGAGAAGAATCAAAAGAATGTAAACACCATGGGTTAAGAACAATCCAATAACTAAAGTATTATATAAAACTAATAATAATCATAATGGTAAGGGAAATAACAAGGGGAGAGAATATAAAACTAAAAGGGGAAAGGGAAAATAAACATAAACACAAATGACACAAATTATAGCTGCTCACAACCCACTGACTGATATCCAGCCCGACCTGAGCAATGATCTGCCCTTCTGGGTTACTGCCCCCAGTTTGTATGCTGGGCATGACACGCTGGGGTATGGAATACCCCTTTGGCTAGTTTGGGTCAGGTGTCCTGGCTCTGCTTCCTCCTGGCTTCTTGTGTCCCTCCTCACTGGCAGAACATGAGACTGAAAAGTCCTTGATTGGGGTAAATATTACTTAGCAACAATTAAAACACTGGTGTGTTAACAGCATTGTTCTCAAACTAAAGTCAAAAGCACAGTACTGCAATCAGCTTATAAGAAGGAGGAAAAAATAACTGTTAGAGCTGAAATCAGGAGACATAGTCATATTGCAGTTAAAATCAGAGTAGTCCATGAAGTTACTTTTTCCACTTATGTGACAGATCCTTTGTGAGATAATTATATGGGTTGTTTATAAATTTAATACTTTTAAGACCATTCTAACATACAGCAATGCCATAATAATCTTCTCCACCTTCTAGAGTACTCAGCGTAAAACCGTTTCTTCAAATAGTTTTTAAACACAATTCTGTTAATTCTCCAATGAACAATTATACTAATTGACCAGTTCCACTTTTTTGTCGATTGTGAAATACACTTTAAAAATTGCATTTGTTCTTATTCAAGTATTTCAAGTGTATGTAATTTAGGAAGAAAAATACCACAGATTTCATTCTGCAAGTCAACGCCATCTATTGCCATCTAGTGAACTTTTACAATATTGCAATATGGTCATATTTGAACCCCAAATACTATTAGTTGAATGGAATAGCTTGTGCTATTAGTAGATTGATAATAATAAATTATTAAAGTATGACTATGTGACATCATTATAAAAATAGAAAAAATGTATTATCTTACTTTTGATAACCTCTTTCTTCGCCCAGAAAACTTCAGAAGTATTTAACAGGGAGCAGTCTTGTTAGGGTTGACTCTTGAAAATAAAAATAAAGCCCAAACACTTTGATTAGCTGTTGGGCTTATAGCTATTTAAATCTATTTCAGATATTCTCTAATTAGGTTTATTTCCTGTCATATCTCTTCTGTATTACTTATCTGACTCAAGGAATTCTGTTTATGTAGCACAATGATTTTTGTCTTTTAAATATGGCCTCATTAGCTTCATAGCTAAATATCTCATTAAATTAATGAGGAGGGGTATACTGTTTTGGAGGTAACCAATTAAGCTTAATTAAATTAACCTTAATTAAAGGCACCTTTTTTTTCAGTGTTGTCTTAACTTTTTCAGAACTTTCCTTTCATAAAAACAGAAGCATTAGAATTTATTTTACTTTAGGTCTAATACAATTAAAACTGTACAAAGAAGGAGGTAACAGCTTGTATTAGTGACACAAGGGATGACGAACTGGGATTTAAAGCAGAAAAACTGCATGAATCATCATGTCTTTTGCCTAACTGTGCTGCAGTACTGCTCTTTGGATTCGTAACACTGAATCTCTGCTTTCATAACCCTTCCACAAGTGCACTAGATAGAGGCTGGATAAGTTATCCCTGTCCTCTCTTTCAAAAAAATAGTATCAATGAACTCTGCACTTTGTATAAATAAAGCTGATTTTTAGTCTAGGGTTTATTGAACCTACTCTCAGCATTTGCACTTGATGGTCATTTATGCTTATTTCTAAATACCTCACAGTTAATATTTTAAGTACTTAAGGTGGTAGTGAGGGAAACATGAAAATGTATAATGCATGAAGGAAAGTACAGTTGTACTGCAGTGCGTTAAATGAAAAAAACTCCACTTGCCATTTTTGTGCCGGTAGATCCAATGGTTTACTAGAACTACTTTGGATAAGAACATTTAATATTAGCTCCAGATTTCATGAGAATACAGATACTGAATTATAAAATAATTTCATAACAAAGAGGCCAACTCTCATACTGAATTGTGTAACTTCAGTCGTTTTTGCATGAAGGTGTGGAAAATCTGAAGGCTCACAATCTTTGAAAACAAAAGACTACAACAATGCATCAGACCCACCCTTAAGTCTTCAAGTCACAAACATTGGGTTCTTTACTGGAAGTATTTAATGTCTTACTCCTCACAACCACAACTTGTATCAACCAAGACTTTGCCCCTTTGGGAGGGCACCTCTTTGTCATTCTCTTAGACAGTTCTTCACATGTCACATTAGCAAAGATGAAAATTAAAACAGTCTTTAGCAAATGAGACCAAATCTCATATACTTTACAATATGCTCCTTCAGAAGGAACTTTCAGATAAGATGCTTTCATAACTTACCATGGAATAGTGTCATTCTGTATGACAGATAGGATACTCTAGAAATACTGTACCTTCCATAATAGTGGAGCAGGGGAGGAAATACGTGTAAAACTCACCATGGGATCCTGGAGTAACTACAAAATGAGGTTGTATTTAGAAGTGAGCCTGGATATTGTGATAATGTTTTACAGTTTCATCCTGGGGCCATCCTTGCCTGCGCTTACGGCTTGCTTTGGACAAACATAACTTAGACTCTTGTCATATCCTAGAACAAATGAGTCCCATTTCTGTGGTAGGTACTGCAAGGCATGAAGTAGATAAGCACAGACACTATGTGCTGTCATATGGAAACAGAATGCTGTATCCACACTATGCACAGTGCATAGACTCTTAATGCTTCACCTATATTTGTCACATTTTAGGAGGTATGAATGTTCTTGTACTCCTAGTTATAATGCATGGTGATGAATAATCACTTGACAGAGTTTCTTGGCCTGGCTAGGCCAAGTCTATCAAACTCACACAGTATGAGCCTCCTAAGACATTACTGGGGTGCTTGTTCCTGCCAAGGCTGGCTACTACCTACCCTAAGGAGCCTGTGGTGGCATAATTCTGCAGACAGTGCCCACTTGTGCAGCTGCATCTGACCAAGACTTTTCTGCAGTCATTTCATGCTAAACTGTAAGCTGACAGAAGAGCTTTTCTATCAGCTTAGCTGCATGATCTCTTGGGATTTGTTCTACATCAGTTTGGGGATGTGATTGTAAAGTCCCCGTACCTCGTATTGTGTAGCCTAAGCCTCAGAGTGTGCAGGAGACTAAGCATTGGGTAAGGGGCAGCTTTAGACCATGGAATAGAAAACACTGAGCATAAAAGCTAGAATTTTATATAATAGGAAGGGATAAAATGCAGTCATAGAAAAATCAGTCACATTTTGTGTCAGTCAGATATTAATAGCTAATACAAGCATGGCTCCTTTAAGGAGCCAGGTCAGAGGGTCCCTATTCCAAGTTTTTTTATGCCTACCTGACGTGTAGGACTCCATAATCAATGAAGTCCTTTAGTGAAAGCTGTTACAGTAAAAATTGAGCTTTTCATAAATCATAAACTTATGAAAATTTTTGTTAGTAAATTTCATCACATTTGACCTCTGGATGCTAAATAAATCCATATATAAATAATTTTTGTATGTATGGCCTCTTATATTTGCTGTGAACTTTTTCCATTACCAATAATAATCACAAACATGGATGGCACACTAGAATTGGGATAAAATGTTAACTGTTAACATGCAATATACATGTTTGCAAGTAAAGGTCACATAGAGTACATCTTGGACTGTTTAAGTCAGCTTGTAGTAGTATAGGACATGTAATTTCTCTCATATACAGATTAGACTCCAAAGACTTCTCTTAATTTTTTTGTGTTTATGAAATAGTTAGTATGTTGACCCTGATGCATGGGTCAAGTAGTCATAGAATGGTTTGGGTTGGAAAAGACCTACAAAGGTCATGTAGTCCAGCCTGCCTGCAGTGAGCAGGGACATCTTCAACTAGATCAGGTTGCTCAGAACCACATCTAAGCTTGGCCTTGAACGTTGCCAGGGGTAGGGTACATGCCACCTCTCTGGACAACCTGTGCCAGTGTTTCACCATTGTCACTGTAGGAAGTTTCTTCCTTATATCTAATCTAAGTCTACCCTTTTTTAGTTTAAAACCATTACCCCATTTCTGTTGCAACAGGCCTTCCTAAAAAAGGGTTCGGCCTTTTTAGGTGCACCCTCAGGAAAAGAAATCACTCACACCTCCTCAGGCTAAGCATGAGATGAAGAAAAAGGACCTTTACCAGTAGCTGTGATCACATTAGGGACAAGTCAAATGGGTACTGTAATTTGACCAAGAAAAATAGTAGGGTAGAGAGTACCCCAAGATGTCTGTGCAGTTATGAAAAATTATTCTTTGTTGTCTTTTGCTTTCTGACGCCCACCAAATTCTTGTATTAAGCTGAAGGCCAGGACTGTCAGGAAGCATCAGACTAGTACAGTGCAGTTTTTTGTGTATGCCTGCCAATGACCATATATTTAGCTCTTATGGTCATTTACTGCCCAGATCATTGAATTACTTGGATTTAACCATAAAAGAGCTGCACTTCTGTAACCAGTCTCATGGACATATATTTGATGTAGGAAATGAGACCATGATTTTGTTTAATCTTCTGTTACTTCTCATTATCTTGAGGATGCTGCTGCACTGCACTTTGAGCAGACAGATCTCAGAACTGCCACTTGCCAGCAAGTGGCAGCTTTATGCAGGTATTTATGGAGGAGGTATCTGCAGTCTTTATGTAGGTATGGGCAGGGGGAGGGTCATTTGCAAGGCTTTCTGGAGTTCAGAATCAGCTGAACCACTCCTCTCTTAGTTTTAGCCCAAATCAGTTCTCTATTTAGATTATCTACTCCCTTTTACTCTGTATGCTAGAAGGGAAGAGGATTTGGGTGAAAGAATAGAAAAGGTCTCATTTCCCTTGGCAGTAGTGCTGGTTTGTCATCTGAAAATATGCAGGAATTGCAGCTTCTGTCACATTATATTTTTCAGAAGTTAAGAGCATGTGCACAAGCAGTTCCCAAAGCTTTGGACCGTAGTTTGTTAAACTATGTAAATTATACATATATTTGAAACAGGAGACCCTGGGCACACAGAAGGCTTTTGACTTTCATCCTAAATCATAATCTAAGATGGAGAGTAAATGTTCAGATTTTTTGTTCTTGGCATTTAGCTACAAAGAGAATATTATCTATTTGGGGGAGAAAAAAAGAGGAAGATCCCCTGTGATTGTGGTTCTAATATAACTGAGAAATAACCAATATAGTCAGCTCCTAGTGCCTGCAATAATAAGTAGAAATCCTGTTCCACTGACAAGTTATGATTACTTTAATTCCATTTGAATATGCCTTTAAAAAGGAGACATAAAGGCTGAAGAATGCTGAGCTTAAATACCTGGTCATGTTCTTTTTACTCCTTAGGACTATGTGCTTGCTGTAGATGCGTATCACACTGTCATCAAATATTACCCACAGCAAGAGCCTCAGCTGTTAAGTGGAATTGGAAGGATTTTCCTTCAGGTATGCATTTTATTCTAAATCTCCTGGGTAGTATTGCTGTTGACAGCTATGTAGTGAATACATGTTGCGTTTAAAACTCGAACTGTTTTATAGGGTATGTATCAAATTGTAGAGGCAGTGGTCAAAACAAATACTTCTACCATGTGATACTAGGTAAAGTTAGGAAATATAAAACACCTACAATATTGGAAGTACATTATCGGACAAAGAATATGCTGTAGAAAATAATGCTAATACTTTAATCAAAGGACAACATTCTGCTTTCCCCGAAACTAATGGTAAAGCTCCCATTGACTTCAGTGAGCTAGAAATTCACTAAAAATCTCTTTTCTCACTGCCTCAAGCTGCATGCACCTCTCAGTCACACTGTATAGCTGCTATCATCATCTAGGAAAAATTGAAGAGTTTCCCTCTTTTGTTCAGGTTATATCCCTGAGGAGACAGTGGAGGGCATATTAAAAGCAAAAACAGGACTGTACAAGTATAATAAATACCCATGTAGCTATGTACTTACAATAATAAATGAAAAAGATGTAAGTACAGCAGTGCTTTATCAGAATATGATGCACCTAAATTATTAGTATGTGTTTTATTATCTGATTTTAATTTGTAGTATTTCATGAGTTCTCAGTTCTTTCATATTTCTTACACTGGTATTTCAAACTTTGCCTTTTTTATCTACTTCCCTTTACTTATAAATCTGAGTTTACAAACAATTATATTTGTGGCATTTGTGTTATAAAATTATATTGAAATAGAATAATTTACTCTTGATAGATAATCTTATCATTAATACTGCTTGCTGGAAATCATAGAATGTCATTAAAACTCAGTTATGGATTTTCAATTCTCAGCAGGAACATGTCTTCACAGTGTGGTAGACATGTTTGTCATTAAAAGCCTCTGGCTGGAAGTGGATCTCCATCACTATAGAGCAATTTTGTGATACTGGCTGTGTGTATTAATTATTACCTAAATAGGCAACCTAGTAATTATGCTTATTAAAGAATGGTACTGTAAATATGCATAATACTATTGAAAATTACAAGTTATTAATAGCTTTTGTCTTACTGGGAAACGGCTGGGTATGTTACTGGTACTGCATTGCTGAGGGGAGCGTCTGCCCTACTATCACTCCAGTCTGTTAATAACTCTGATGTAGGATAAAGTTCATTCTCTGGAGGAAAGCATCTCCTAACTATGTCTGTCCAGTTTCAAAATCAGCATTTTCAGACTCTGTACAGTCATTTGGAGTTGCTGACATCCACAGTGTTGGCTGTGACAAACTTACTGATTTTACTGTCAGAATTGGACTTAGCAAGAAAGTATGAGGAGCCCTTGAGATATTCATCTGACCCTAGCTAGTAGCTAATAAAAAGCATCACTTTTAAATTCAAATGTTTCCTTTCTTCTGGCACCTTAAGGAGATAAATCTTTATTGTTTCACTCGTTGGTTTTCTTTTTGTGACAAAATCTTCAGCTCTGCCTGGAGGGTACTGTTGCAGCAGGTGCAAGATTTTGACGTATAAAAGAAATAAGCTGTGTGCAGGTAAACAAAACCAGGAAGTTCAAATGAAAGAAAGATCAATGTGTTGCAGGCCTGGGCACCATCATTTTTATAAGATCACTGTGAGATATGTGTGCATTGTTGGTGAGGCACTCTGTGGAAAAGAAGAAGTCTTGCAGGTAAAATGGGAAAGCAGTTTTCTGGTATTCAAATGTCCCAGTTTCTCAAAACCAGGTAGTGATTCTCGAATAACCTCAGACTGTTCTGTTAACTTTAAACATTATCCAAGAGGTGAATAAGAGACACAGGTTTTAGCTGCTTATCAGTCACAGATACTGTTTGGCAATAGACATCACGCATGAAACAAAGCAATAATGAAGAAATGTAAGTCAGAAGTTTAATAGAAATAAAAAGGTATTTTTTTTTCCAACATACAAAATCTTACTTTGTGCGGTTTATTTTTTCTTAATTACATTAAGCATACTAGGTTAAGCCACCTTGTCTTCTTTATCTTTACATATAATGAGACATAAAGAGGCCTGGATCTGATGCATGGTCTTTAGCTGATGCCTTAATGTACATAGGAAATGAGTATGAGAGAAGTGGAGAATGCAGGAAAATACAGAGGCTATTGCAGAGAAATTCTCAAAAGCACTGTAATTCTGTCAGCAATCACCTGACCTATAAAACAGAAATTCACATGAAATAAGGAAACAGTGAACACATTTTAGTCTCTAGGATTATGCTGTGTGCTACTAATAGAGTCTGCTTGCTGGCTGACCTATCCAAAATTGCCATTTAAATAACAACATTAAAGAATTATAAAGTGAAAAGCTGCCTGACCTTAGCCTCTGCAACAGACTGCTCCAAAACAAAGTTAAAAGCAATAGATAAATCTGAGCAGTACTTAAGAAGAATCATCTCTAGACAAACAGCAAACTGAAGTGCATACTATTCTGGAGATTCCATGTTGGAAGCTATGATTATTTGAGGTTCACAGAGGAATTTTCCTTTTTATTCGAAGTGATAACTATTATTAGGTACTGAAGTCAAGTTTGCTGAACTAAGTTAAATAAAATTTAGTGATGAAGACCACTTTAAACTTTAACATGTTAATGACTAATTAAGAGTAATTATTTCTTCTAAATGTTCTGTGTGTCGTGTTCCCCCCCCCCAAAAAAAAAAAGTAAACTGTTTCCCCTCAGTGGGATAACTAAGAATTGAAAGTTTGGCATGTTTGCTGAGAAGATACAAGATATTGCTGTGAAATTAGAACCCTTCATGATCACATATAAGTTGTGACTAGTCTCAAAGCATATTAGGTTTGGAGTCATCAATCTCCCAGTGGAGCAAACTGGTAGCTTGCTTTAGAAATTGATTAATCTCATGGTTAGGGGCTTCCTTATAATTTCCAGGCTAAAAATATTCAAGGACAGATTCATTTACGCTTGTGACAGCATTATCCTTTAGTTAAATGTAGTTTATTTTCTTGGTGGCTTGCACCTTTACTGGTATTTATATAGAGAAACTGTGTTCTTTGTCATTACAATGGAATGTATAAGCTTTTAGAATGAATGATATTTGGTTTCTTTGAGCCATTTATGTAACATCTGGGAGAAATGCATCTCTTTCATTAGGCTGATCATTAATGAGTATTCCATAAATGCTTTGGTAGATGGACAGTTGCATAGAATCATAGAATAGTTAGGGGTGGAAAGGACCTTAAGATCATCTAGTTCCAACCTCCCTGCCATGGGCAGGGACACCTCACACTAAACCATATCACCCAAGGCTTCATTCAGCCTGGTCTTGATGGAGCATTCACAACCTCCCTGGGCAACCCATTCCAGTGTCTCACCACCCTTACAGTAAAGAACTTCCTCCTTATATCCAATCTAAACTTCCCCTGTTTGAGTTTGAACCCATTACCCCTTGTTCTATCACTACAGTCCTAATGAAGTCCCTCACCAGCATGCTTATAGCCCCCCTTCAAATACTGGAAGGCTACTATGAGGTCTCCACTTAGCCTTCTCTTCTCCAGGTTGAACAGCCCCAACCTTCTCATCCTCTCTTCCTATGGGAGGTGCTTCAGTCCCCTGATCATCCTCATGGCCCTCCTCTGGACTTGTTCCAACAGTTCCATGTCCTTTTTATGTTGAGGACACCAGAACTGCACACATTATTCCAAGTGAGGTCTCAGGAGAGCAGAGTATAGAGGGGCAGGATCACCTCCTTCAACCTGCTGGTCACGCTTCTTTTGATGCAGCCCAGGATATGGTTGGCTTTCTAGGCTGCAAGCATACACTGAAGCTGGCTCATGTTCATTTTCTCATCAACCAACACCCCCAAGGCCTTCTCCACAGGGCTGCTCTGAATCTCTTCTCTGCCCAACCTGTAGCTGTGCCTGGGATTGCTCTGACCCAGGTGTAGGACCTTGCACTTGGCATGGTAAAACTTCATGAGGTTGGCATCAGCCCACCTCACAAGTGTGTCAAGGTCCCTCTGGATGGCATTCCTTCCCTCTAGCGTATCAACAGAACCACACAGCTTGGTGTCATCAGCAAACTTGCTGAGGGTGCACTCAATCCCACTGTCCATGTCACCAACAAAGATGTTGATCAAGAGCAGTCCCAACACCGATCCCTGAGGGACACCACTTTGCACAAGTCCAGGTAGATGACATCAGCTGCTCCACCCTTGTCCATAATTTCTGTAGCTCTGTCATAGAAGGCCACCAAATTGGTCAGGCAGGATTTTCCCCTAGTGAAGCCATGCTGGCTGTCACCAAGCACCTTGTTGTTTTTCATGTGCCTTAGCATGCCTTCCAAGAGAATCTGCTCCAAGATTTTGCCAGGCACAGAGGTGAGACTGACTGGTCTGTAATCCCCCAGGTCATCCATTTTCCCCTTCTTGAAAATGGGGGTTATATTTCCCTTTTTCCAGTCATTGGGAACTTCACCTGACTGCCATGATTTTTCCAATATGATGGTCAGTGGCTTAGCAACTTCATTTGCCAGCTCCTTCAGGACCCACAGATGGATTTCATCAGGTCCCATGGACTTGTGCATGTTCAAGCTCTTAGGATGGTCTCAAACCAGATCCTCTCCTACAGTGGGCCTAGGGTCTTCATTCTCACAGTCCCTGCGTCTGCCTTCCAAAACTTGGGTGGTGTGGTCTGAGCCTTTGCCAGTGAAGACTGAGGTAAAGAAGTCAGTACCCAAAGTATCCAGGGTAGCCAGTTCTCCTGATAGCTTCTGGAGGGGGCCCACGTTGTCCCTAGTCCGTCCTTTATTTGCAATGTACCTATAGAATCCCTTCCTGTTATCTTTAACATCCCTAGCCAAGTTTAGCTCTAACTGGGTCTTAGCTTTCCTAACCTGGTCTCTAGCTTCCCAGACAACATCCCTGTATTCTTCCCAGGCCACCTGTCCTTGCTTCCACCTTTTATGAGCCACTTTTTTCCTTCAAATTTTCCTCAGCAGCTCCTTATCCATCCAAGGGGGTCTCCTGGCCCTCCTGCTGCACTTCCTTCTAGTTGGGATGCAGCACTCCTGAGCTTGTAGCAGGTGATCCTTGAATATTAACCAGGAGTCTTGGGCCCCCCTGCCCTCTAGGGCTATATCCCATGGAACCTTGCTAAGCAGGTTCCTGAAGAGGCCAAAGTCTGCTCTCTTGAAATCCATGGCAGTGAGCTTACTGCACGCTCTTCTCACTGTCCTGAGGATCTTGAGTTCTACCATCTCATGACCACTGCATCCAAGACTTCCCTGAAGCATCACATTTCCAATCAGTCCTTCCATGTTGGTGAGCATGAGGTCAAGTATGGCACCTCTCCTCGTCAGTTCCTTTATTGCTTGCAGAAGGAAGTTGTCTTCCACACAATCAAGGAACCTCCTGGATTGCTTGGTCTGGGTTGTACCATCCCTCCAACAGATATCAGGGTGGTTGAAGTCCCCCATGAGAACAAGGGCCTGCAAGCATTTTGAGTGCAATCACTGCTATGATATATAATCAAATTGGGAAGAAATCTAGGTGAAGTCTTAAGATGGTTGTTTGCTGTATCTGAAAAGTGTACTTGGAAAGTCATTTACTGGTAGACTAGAAGGACTTGCTACATGATCTTTTCCACAAGGTTGTCTTAGGAGTTGCAGTGTTTGTATTTTTGGTCAGGTGCTCATGTGATGAAATTAGAAGCATGCTTGTAAAATGTACAAGTGGTGCAGACACTATGAAGGGCAGGATCAGAATGCAAATTAATCTTGACAAGTTGAGAAACTGAAATGTTAAATTGGCTGTGATTCAAATAGCAAAGGCAAAATACGACCAAAGACTGGAAGCAATACACAAATACAAAATAGGAAACAACAAGAAGGCACTGTTCTGTGGAAAGTAATCAGCCTAGGGGTAAGCAAACTACACATGAGTAAACAAACCAGACTCCAAAATACTGTGGCGTAAAAGCAAACTTCATATTCAGATGTGAAACGTGAAGTAATTCTTCCATTTTCACTGGTGGCGAGAGATCAGTTGGAGTGTCATGACCTCCGCTGGCATTTGATGACCAACATGGGCATTTGGAAGGATGTTAAGTAACAGGAAAGAGTTCAGAGAACAGCAAGAATGATGAGGGAATCCAGCAAGCAGTAACTGTGAGAAACTGAAAATTGATTCTCATTCTAGAATTAAAAGCATAGGAGAAAGTGCAATAGAAATTTTCACGTATGTAAGAGACTGTTAAAAAAAGAGGACTTGGACTGTTATCCCTGAACTACTATGGACAGGACAAAAAGTTGAGGTAAAAAATGAAACAAGATAGACTTAGGGCGTATTTTTCCAATACTGAGGTAATTTAAGAACTCTGGAATAAGTTTCCTAGGGAGGCTGGAATTCACCGTCTTAGAGCCTTAAGGACACTTTAACACATTTGTCACAAACGTTTTTGGTAATGCCCTGTTCTTAAATAGGTGTTCACTGAAGAATCCCTTGAATCTCCCCACTGAGGTCTGCCTGGTTTCCATGGCTTTATGCTCCTGAGCTAGATTAGTTTTACTTCTTTGATAGGTTTATTTTACCCAGTAGTAAGTTTCTTCTCTTTCCATCTCTCCAGCCTGCAATTAGGCACTGCATTGTAGAACCACACCAAAAGTAGGAGTATATCCTTGTATGAAACACACATTGCTAATTTACTTACCAAAGGGCCTTCTTCACATGTTTGTGCTAAGGGCTTTTTCATCTCCAGTAGCAATGTATGTGACATACCCTTAGGTGAAATATCCCTTGCTTTCTCAGAACCCTCTTTCCTGTTCCCCATAAAATCTATTCCTCTTTATGCCAATTTTCAGATCCCTCATTCCTTTAGCCTGCATAATCCACACTCCAGTATGCAAATGGGCTGTCTTCCCAGTACCCCCAATGGCCCATTGCATTGGGGTTGTTTTGCAACATGTTTTAGTGTGATGCTCTGAGGTCATCCTGTGGTCCCTGGCTATGACCCATAAGCTGTGAGTTAACTGAGTATGGGTCCTACACCACCTACCAGGCTACTGTATTCCATTTCTCTTGCCTTATTGACAGCTTCTACCTGTGGGCAGGGTCTGTCTTCATTTCCTGCAGAAAAACACCCATTCTCCCTGGAAGTAATTCTGACCTTTTCTCATTTTCAGCTAATTTTAGGAACTCTGGAGTCAATTACAGCAAAAGAGCTAAATGAGGAGGTAGGGCACCCCTGCCATATGGACCATGAAGGCTCCACAACCACAGCTAAGAAACACTGCCTTAGATAAAACTTCCAGTACTCTTTTTCCATTACCTTAAAGTGGTTCTTCAAATACCTTGTTTGGTAACAGATGTTACCCAATCAGCTTGGTGCCAGGCAACTATATAATGGACTTTGACATGTTTTCTCATTCTTATGTTTTGTAAAAGATATAATCAGGATGGATCTCTTTTCTTATTGTGGTAACTTTCCTGTGATTTTACTGTCTAGATCGGAGACATAAAAACTGCAGAAAAGTATTTTCAAGACGTTGAGAAAGTGACTCACAAATTGGACGGACTACAGAGCCAAATTATGGTTTTAATGAACAGGTAGATAATAGCTAAATGAAAATTTAAAATACAGTGTTGCAAAGTATGCATTGTGAACATAAACTACCCTTGAGACAGTCCTGTTCCTTTTCTCTCTTTTATGTAACTACATCTGTCATAAGTGAGACTGAATGGTGTTTAGACCCAAGAGATCTGTATCACTTGGTACAGACATACTATCCTGGATTGAAATTGTGATCCTTCAGTTGATTTTACAAAGCTTTTTCTCATTCTTCCAGGCATTGCAATTTTCACTCTGCTTTTTCAATATACATTTGCATAAATAACTTTTAGGAGAGGAGAAGCTATTTTGAGCCTTTATCAGATCTGCTGGTAAAGTTACTGCCTGGTAGTTTCAAATACTGGAATACACTGTAGTAAAACAAGCTGCATGATGGGGGACCCAGTTTGTAATGCTTAGCACATTGGCTTAATATATTTGGAAAATACTGTTCAAAAGTGCTCTGAAAATTACATAGCATGGCTAATTTCATGAAGAAAAATAATTCCAGGAAGAGAGAATCTGCATTTAAATTAATAAAAACATGGTGAAAACAGTTGCTTTGGTAGGCAGAATATATAATAGCCAAATGATTCAAGTTGTCGTTCCATTTGTCTGTAGATCAGTGTCTCCTTGCTGGTTGTAATTATAGCATGAAGAGCAAATGTCAGAAACTCTCACATCTGTAAGAAGGAAAATAAAAAATGGTGTCCATTCTTTTTAAAATAGATTTATCACCTTGGGTGTCTGAGGAGGACTCATTTGTATGTCACTTACTTTCCAGAGCCTTTCTCCACCTTGGTCAGAATAATTTCGCAGAAGCTCATCGATTTTTCACAGAAATTTTAAGGATCGACTCATCAAATGCTGTGGTAAATCTCCAAATTGCTACATTTATAATGAACACCTCAATTATTCTCGTAATGCTTTATGTGTGGATTTAATTGGAACCCAGAGTATGCTCAGAGCTTTATAGAAAAATTGGATATGGCATGTGTGCTGAAGGGTTTTTAGTATACATAAGATACAAAGGGGACAGGAAATGAAGAACCAGTCTATATGAAGGGCATGAATACTTAGACATGCATGTAAAGATCACAAGGCATTAGATATAGTGGGATCTTAGCAAAAGCACTTATTTTTGCATTCACTGTTTTTAGCATAGACATGCATGTCAGGAAAAGAAATGGCAGCTGGCAACGTATATCCGATTAACTTGATTTCACACAACATTGAAGAGATAGTTTTAAAGATGGCATTTTTAACACATTGTGTATCAGAGCCTTGGGTTCCCATCACAAGAGGAGATCAAAGAAGAGCTCTTTATTTACTTCTGGGTTTTCTGCATTTGGCAGCTTTCAGTGCATGGTCATGGAATAGCGTTCCTAAGCAGTGAGACAGTTTACCCCCAGTAGCCTGATCCAAGGCCGTTTAAAGACTGAGGGGACTGAGTTGAGGCATCACATGAATTGCATCATTTTGCAGGCTGTAAAACAGTACCTGTTGTAACTCGCACAAGTAAGGTTTCCTAAAGGAAGAGAAAAGGTGGGGTTCTTTAAAGTCTGTGTTCTCAGCTTTCAGAAAGTGTCAATGTTTCTGCTGCTAAAGACCTTCTATGACTGTATTGTTGCACTCTTGTGGTAACTCATAAAGCCTATTTTGTGTGGAAGGGAAAATGGAGCCTGACTTGGTCATTTATGATGTATTTAGACTGCCCTATCTGCTGAATTTACTAGAAGTCGGTTGTAGATGCCTTTGTGATAGGATAATTCCTTCCTATGTGTAAGCCAGAGAGAGCAAAAAAAAAACACTTGTGAAGATATAGTGTAGTCATTAAAAAAAAAATATGAAAATTGACAGTGTGCAGAGGCTCCTGCAGTGCCTGAAATCCATTTCAGTTGACTTTCAGAATTAACTGACTAATGTCCTGTCCTATTTGTATTGCATTTTAGACTCTCTTTTCTAGAGTTTGAACTCTCAAAATTCAGCAAGTCCTTCTGGCACAGGATAAATCTTGAGAACAAGCAGAAGAGAAGGATTGGATTGTATGATTGAGAATGTATTTTAGTTACTTATGCACATGCACACACAAAACAGTAATTCTTAGCACATAGCAAATCTGTTCTAACTCCAGACACTAGACTTCTTTTTTTCCTGCTCTCTCATCACTTGTAAATACATGCATATACACACACACTTACTTATTTGTTTACAATGTATTTTTTTTTCTCTAGGCTAATAACAATGCTGCTGTTTGTCTTCTTTATCTGGGAAGACTAAAGGATTCTCTCCGGCAGTTGGAAGGAATGGTTCAGCAGGACCCTAAACACTACCTACATGAGAGTGTTCTCTTCAACCTGACAACAATGTATGAACTGGAGTCATCCCGCAGTATGCAGAAGAAGCAGGCACTTTTAGAGGCTGTAGCTATCAAAGAGGGCGATAGCTTTAATACTCAGTGTCTCAAGTTAGGGTAGATCATTTCCAACTAATTTTTTCCAGCAAGGCTGATTTTTTAAATTGTATATACTCTTACTAATGTGTAAATGTGAAATAAAATCTATTCAATTATGAGTGTTCAATGGCATTACTACTGAGTTTGCTGTCTCTGACAGTCGCATAATTATGAAGACTGTGTTGACCCAGAGCCAGCTTCATCCCTACAAGTCTTGTGTACAAGATTCTTTTTATATGAAAAAATGAATTTGACCTTATGTTGTCCTGATGGTTGTTACAGTTTTTCAGTAATCAGCAAATCACATGAGCTAATTTCATTAGCTAAGAGTTATTGACAGAGTACCAGTATGTGTATTGTAGAAATTAAATTCTGACTGCACTTCTTTTCACTTGCTCCTACTGCATGTGTCTCATTTAGCCCCATCAGACTGTTGAGTATTGCACCTTTCTATGTTCACTGCTCTTAGCAGAGGTTGCTTGGTAGTCATCATGCCACATCCAGATGGCATGTGAGGGAGTCACACAGTCCCCCACAGTATGAATTTCCCACGTTATGAGGGACTATCATTTGAATGACACTAAGTGGGCCCCCTGTACTTCCTTGGTGTTGTGATCTTTCAGATTAAAGCATTCTGGAAAGCTGTGAGTGGGAGTGGAGGATTTCTCTATTCCCAAACTAGTGCTTGCTTCAATACGTATTTCCTCTCTCCCACTCTCTGTCCCACATCTCTTGACTGTCACTAGCAAGTGCCACAAGGTTGTACTAAGGACCCCATAACTTGTGCATGTGTACTTCAGCTCTTACTGTACTGTCTTCCTCATGCCTACCCTGAAGGCTGTGGATTCCTCTCTGTGCAGACAGTCATAGCTGCTGCACTCTGGCATCCTTCTCGCAAAGGAGCGCTGCCGTTTAGGCAGAGCACGTACGCAGCCCATTTCAGCTCAGTTCCCCTCCTCTTACCAAATGAAAACATGGTGCAGAAAGCATTTCCCAGGGAAGAGAATAGGGAGACTGAGGCAGAGGTATCTAAGGGTTAGGCCACACAAAGCCGAAGCAAATGGGATGATGCAGAGCAGGACAGAAGGAAGTTACCGCTGATGGGACAATACCAGCATACAGTGATTGTGTCATCCCTTGGAACACACATTTTTGGAAGCACAGTACCGCTGTAGTATCACATCCCTGCCCACATTTCTCCCTTCAGCTATATTGTAGATTCAATCCATATACTTCTGTTCCTTGTACGTGAACATACACATCTCTTCATTGTGGGGTTTTATTGTTTTGAGACAAATGTAATGTTTAACAACTGGAGTAGCTTCTTGTCATAAACCACCGCCATGGGACAATTCTCTTAATTCAGTTTTTATACCCCATCCATCAGTTAATTCTCACTGTCTTTAAATACCCCCATCTGTATTTTTAAGTAACTAAGAACTTCTTTTAATGTTTGTCCAACTGGAGATAGCATACAGGGGCCAAACAGCTGTCTTCAAATACCAGGTCATTTGAAAACTGCTGCAAACTGGACATGTGAAAAAATCAGAATGCCTCAAGAACACGGGTAACCTCAAAAAACATAAACCTACAGCTTATACACACACAGAATTTGTCCCATTTTTACAGGATATATATGGTTTACAGGTCATGCTTGTACACGGAAACAATGGCTGGTTATGTACCAGTCAACTGAAAAAAGTTAAACCAGTTGGTACTCCTGTTACTGGCTTGGCCACAACTAGATCTGAATTAAACTTGTGCAGCACTTGGGTAGACTTGTCCTAAGGTACCACTACTGAACTCAAAAATATGAATTCTGCACCACCTACTTCAGCTGGGTTTAGACACCATTTATATATCTTCAGTGAATACTAAAATACAGTGAAATAAAAGTAGTTACTTCTGCATTGCTCTTTATGAGGTTTACATTTGTTTTAAATACTGCTATGACAAGGGTTAACAGTAACTGGACAAACTCTTAAATTTACATTGTCATGACTGAGTTGAAATCAGGGTAGTTTTCAGTTTGCCACAACTACTAATCTGATCTGGTATGTTACCTGTTGTTCTCATTACAAGTAATCTGAAGGTAACTTCTTGGGAATGAAAAGATACAAAGAAATCCTGGTATGTAACCACCACTGTTTTCAAAGACTCTCAGAGCACTGAACAATTTACAAGGGCATGTAGTGACAGGACAAGGGACAATGGCTTTAAAACTGACAGGAGATTTAGATAAGATACTAGAAAGAAATTCTTTACTATGAAGGTGGTGAGGCACTGACACAGGTTGCCCCATGAAATTGCCCCTGGCTGCCCTATCCCTGGCAGTGTTCAAGGCCAGGTTGGACAGGTCATGGAGCAAGCTGGTGTAGCGTGAGGTGTCCCTGCCCATGGCAGGGGGTTTGGAACTAAATGATCTTTAAGGTCCATTCCAACCCAGATTCTTTGGTTACAGTTAAAATTTACAATGATATGTAAATTAGTAAAATAGAGATTCCCGTGTGCTTAGCTGAAGGTCAGGTGTTGTGTCAGATTGCTGTACTATCAGGAAGCTTGATTTGTCTTTTCCAGTTCTGAGTGGAAGTAGCACGATCCATTACCATCCAACTTCAAGATGAAGCCACTTGCTGCTTTATAATCAAGGAGTAAAATGCTTCCTTTTTGAATTCACTAGTACCTTATACTCACTGCATGTGTAAATGACAGCCTGTGTTCTGAGCAGCAGAGAATAAAAATTTATGATCCCAGTCAGTCAAATAACCATTAAAAAAGAAACACTGAAAACATAATCCCCTGTTCTCCAAGTTTCTCTGAATTCTAATTCATACGTATTACTGCTTAGGTCTCACTTCGGTATATTTGCTATGCTCTTGTTAGTAGAAGCTTTTACTTGGATAAAAATGCCCTCAGAGGAGACGGACTGGGTGACCTGTAAGCTCAGTGAGCCATTAAACAAGTGACATCCTGGTAGACTTGCAGAATAATTAAAATTTAAATGCAAAGGCATATTATCACTGCTGGATGTATGCAAATTGTTAACTGTTTATAAAACACAAGAAAGACGTGTCAGTGTCACTTTATGGTTTGTATTTAATATACGTACAAGTAAGCGTTTGACTTCCCTATATTCAGCCAGTTGCACATCTGAATGCTGTATATGGTGTTAAACCATTAAAGCTAAGGACAAAATTTGTCCTCAAAACATTAATTACACCAGGCAATCCTGTTAAATTCAATGAATTCAGCTGAATTTAATGAGGGTTCCTGGTGTAAATGAGGGCAGAGCTCAGTTCTGAAACACAGCATGCTTGTGTCATCTGGCTAAGTGAGAAAAGCTGTGGAAGTATAGCCTGAATGAGCTGATTGTTGTATTCAAGTCTTAAAGCTTAATGTGCCTTAACAGAAGTTTTGCATTTAAATTTCCTCTTCTATTAAAAGAGGAGCAAAGAAGCTGTACTTCAGACATTCAGATAATTACATTATGCACAGAGACCCTGATCCTCAAAAGGACTTCAGCAGCTATCTGCCATTTCTAGTACCCAACTGCTGTTCAGGTGATAATGGCATCCCCTCACCAGCTGGTCATTTACATTTTCCCAATGCCTCAGGTTCTGGACTGGACCCGTTAAATATTCCCCAGAAGGCATGTGCAGACGTGCCTGAGACTCCACACTGGACCTCAGCTAGTGTCCTGGAAATGATCCCTCCTCCTCCTGCGCTGTCCTTCTTGTCAGCAAGAGCTGGGTGAGCTCACTGACCCAGTGCAGAAACTCACCATGCCAGCAGACACTCTCTGCATATTCATCTTCATCTTGAGGATGAAGTCTTCAACCCAAGGATGTGCTGGGAATTACCCCCTGCCTGGGTAGGCTGCCGGGTTTGCTGCACTGCAGTGATCTGGGAGGTGGCAGACAGGCAATCCTTCTCCAAAGCCTTTGCTGCAGGTGTTTTGCAAATCAAATTGGAGAGGGGAATAAGGGGTGCAGTCTGCCTCCATAGCGAAGTTACATTGTCTTACTTGTGTGTCAGGTGATGCATTTAATCCACCACATGCATTGCAGCCATCCAGATGGAGATTGCAAGATGTGTGGTACTCCTGTCTCCTGTTGTATTTCGCTGGTGAGAAACATACATCCCCTCTCTGCTTAAACTTGTAATCAAGAAATGTGTGTAAACAGGCCCAAAGCATCAAATACAGGTTTAAATGTATTCCACATAAGTAGAACAACACTGCCAGAGTCAGTCTCTCTGAGGCAGCTAGATTGCTGCTGTCCTGGGCAGAGGCCAGGGAAACTAGAGATGTTACAACAACGTCGGTTTTATCCATGAGCCCATACCTGTAATATAAGTTGTAAGGAGCCTGGCCATCCACCCCCACCCCACCCTGCTTTCTACCCACTTAATGAAACACTGGGGTAAAATGAGTTTTACCAATGAGGTACTTTGCAATGTAGGAACCTGCACAGAGTTTTTGGCATTTGAACAGCAGCTTGGTAGCACTGAATGCAAACAAGCTCCAACACTAACTTTGAGGCAACAGTAGTGGAAAGTAGGAAAACTGCTTCCTTACTTAGTTCTCTCAATCAGCTTCAGAATTACAAGTGTAGAGACTCTCATCTTCAAGGGGTGTGTGAGATGATCACAATCCTGGATTTAAAGAGGACAGAAAGGGTATGGGTGGGGAGGAGGACCCAGGTGCCACCTTTCCAAGCTGTTCTGGATCAACACTTGATCCTATCCTAGATTTGGACAGCCATTTGCAGATGTTTTATGTATGAGAGTTACTAAAATGAATCCATCTGAAAGGCAGCAACAATGGCTTGTAATTAACCCACAAAGAGAGAAGATTGGATGTTGCTTGTCTGAGGCAGGGAAGGAAGGAAGAAGGGAGAAGGTTCCTCTCTGGCTTTGAAGAAATGCCAAAACTGTCAGTGCTAAACTGCAGATATTGAAGTGAAAGGATGCAGAGCAGAATTACTAGAGCCGTTTAGTAAAAAATCCAGTACAAGGTGTGAGCAACTACTTCAGGTGCTGGCACACACTCCAGTGGCAGGCAGCAGAACTGCTGAGCCCCAGCATCTGCAGCCCATGCATAACCTGGCCACCACTTGGTGTCCCTTGTCACGGCATCACCCAGAACAGCTTGGCTCTTTCCATGAGTAACCATGGGTCAGCTCTAAGTTGCCTGAATCATCTGGGGAAAAAAAAGAAAAGAAGCCTGAGAGTGGACCCAAATCACATTCTCCAGGCTCAGATGCCTGTGATCACAGGGGAAACCAGAACCCAGAGCCTGGTTTGGCTGCTCAAGGCCATGTCTGCGACCAAAGGCAGTCCTGGAGTATATCTAGCCCAATTTTCTACCAGCTAGTGCCGCGCATTGACAGGCACAATAGCGATTGATCGGTACCCTGAGAAGCACCAGAGAAGCAATGGAGAAATGAAGGGGCATTTTTAAAAATTAGCACAGGAATCCCAGAGAGAACTGCAGTGGGGAAGCCAGCATTCAGACAGATCCACAGTCCTTTGACTGCTGAATCTTTCCCCAGGAATCTGGGGGTTTGGACTTCTGCTTCCCTGTCTTATCTGGGTATTTATACAGTTATTAGAAAACATGAGCTAGTGGCTCATGAAAAGTAGGTTTTTTAATTTGCAGGTATAGAAGAGCACCTTTTTGCAAACACCCAAAATGTTTTGGGAATCAAGCTGTAAAATCACAATGAATGCAGCAAATCAGATCTAATCTGGATCTTTGAGACAGAAACGTTTAAATTGTAACACTGATTCATCCCACAATGAGTTGATAACTTTATTTGGCTTCAGGAGATAGCAGACAACTGGCAGTGACATTATTTTGGGAAGAGAGGAGAGAATCTGAGAATTTCTATCATTTTCACAGAGAAGACTCCCAAACCGATGATGTAATTTTCAAGCATAGCACAGGTCAGGCCCACAGCCTCTGCCTGGCCAGATAACTAAATCCATTATTTGGCTACCAGGGATAGTCTTCAAAGCAGTGCTCAGATGTCACTTCAGTCTTTACGCATGATGGTGTCTGCCAGATGATATTAAATCATGGCCTTTGTCAGCAAACTCTGCCTTCTCATAAGCTCCTAAGTTCAAGCCAGATCCTGGGGTCAGGAACCAGGCAGGTGAGTGCCTGTTCTACCAGTGGGACCCAATGCTCTTGCCTTTGTCAAGCTCAGGTACAAGGACAGGGCAGCAGCCAGCTCCTGCAGCTGCTAGGAAGCAGCATAGCCCCTGATTGGGCAGCCTGGGGTGAGACAACCCTCACAGCAGCATTTCCCTTCACCCCTTTGTAGGCACCCCTAAGTACCTGGTGTGGATAGTGGATAGTGCCTGGTAGTTAACAATTAACTATCAGCTGTCTGTGAAATGCGTTTGCATCAATATATCCATCCAAAGACACTTGCCCCAGGACATATAACAACAGAGGGCAGCATCAGAGACCTTCCAGCTACATGTTTACCCACATAATTTATTAAAAATCCCAAAGCCCATCCACAGTTTGCCTTGAGCCCATTCACAGAAAAGCTCTCTCAACATTGTCGTGAAAAACTGGTATATATGGCATATGGGAAAAGCCTGGATTAAAGTGGAAAATAATACATAGGTACCAAAAAAGCTGTCTTCAAACCCCTCAATTCAGTACCTTTTTTCCTAGCATTTTCTTAAATCTCTAATCCTGGAAGTGTTGAAATATTCCCCTTGCCAGAGTTAATGCTGCCAACATGATATGGCTGGAACCTCTTACATAAATTTTCATACTACATCAAGGCACCAAGATTTTCCACTTGCTGCAGTAAAACACTCATGGATTTGGACCAAAAATCCATTTCACTTTGCACTTTTCAATATGTGGGGGGAAAAAAGAAAAGAAAAACCCAAACACATAAAATCACCATGAAAATAAACTGTGTTTTTCATCTGCAGGAACGGCATGTTCTCCCTCCTTTCTCTCCACTCTCTGGAGCATTTTCCATTAATATTAATGCTTTTTTTCCTGCCCAGCTGTTTCCTCTCAGTGTAATCTCCCATGTAATCTCTTCACAGGTGTGGAATCTTTATACCAGCCCCAAATTGCTTTTTTCCTGGCTGACAAAAACCCCCACCTTCAGAGAGCAAAGCTTTCACCCTTTCAAAGACACTTATAGCACTAAAGGGCATGGACTCAAAAGCATTGACAGCAAGACCCCCACAGCCCTCACCACCTCCCTGCAGCAGAATGCATTGTGCTGTGAAAATGATGAACGATCTTCAGCAGGGTGATCATGTGTTATCCTTGACAGCCAGGAGATGGGAGCTGTACCTGGTGTATATATTCCTCCAGAGAGGCAACAAAACAAGGTGGCTCAGTCCTGCTTCCCAGGTCACATCCTACATCAGCAAGCTGCTGAAAGCAATTGCTGTGAGCAGCCACTTTACTGTCCAACCCTCATCACTGCCTCCAAACTGCAAATCTCTCCTGAGGAGAGCGTGTTACCTGCTCTCACGTCCCAGTTGCCCTCCAGTCTGTTATGGGCTGGCTGTGCTGTAAACAGGGGTACCTGAGAGCCCACACTACTGCTTCCACTTCTCCTTTTGCAGAGAGAGAGAACAAAATTGAAAGGCCCACAGGAGGAATGAACAGTGTCACGCTGACTTCTGCTGAAAAAAAAAACAAACAACAAATAATGAAAAGCAGGAGGACTATGAATTAGATTGGATACCAGGGACTGATACCAGCACCAGGAGGAAGCAGCCATTGTACTTCACATTCGAAAACACAATTTTCTGTGGCATATAAGTCAAAGGAATGAAACTTGCTGCAGGCAGTAACTGTCATTTATTCCTGTAGCTGTACCTTGAAAAATCCCCACAGGTTACCGTGGGACCAGGATGCTGCAGTGTGCTGCACAAGAGGACACTCAAGTGCTCCTTCCAGACAAGTGGCACACATATCCCTGAACTGAGGAGGCCCAGGATACAGCACAGCGCCTGTGCAAGCCCACCTGATGTGTGGCTGACTATAGTCAAATGCCATATTTGCTAGCAACATTGATTTTTCAGCCAGGCTTATCTCTGCACAAAACCCAGCACAGGCTGCATTTTGCAGACATGGGTTGTGCCTGCCCCCCCGTTCCACAAATTGAGCCTCTACTGGCAGGATGAAGGGCAGCTGTGTCACTGCAGCTCATCCAGCTCGCTACCCGAGACCCTCAGGCAGGAAACGTGCCTTTTTCATCTGCCTTTTCCAACTTAAAGATGAAAACTAGTATTTCACCTCAAAATTGCAACTTTATTTTCAGAAACACTGGTTAAAAGTAACACTAAGTGAGAAAACATTGTTGCCTGCTGAAGACCAGCTGCGCACACCCGTAAGGTGGAACAGTGGGACAGTTTTCTACCCTATTTCTTAATATCTGCTACATTAGGAAAATTCATGTAAGCTCAAGTTTCAGGTTCATTCTAGAATCATGTTTATTCAGAAAACTGCAAGGCAGGAGCTTGTATTGTATTTGGCTGAAATGGGTACACAGGCTGCAGCCAGCACAGAGCATGTGCCCCCATCACCCATGGAGAGCTGGTGCAAGAAATACTTTATCATTATAAAGTAATTCATCACTGTAAAGAGCAAATTCATACCAAAATGCTTCAGTGCCCATTGCTGAGGAGCTACATGTCCTATGTGACCGCACGACAATTACTGAGAACCAGACCAGCGTGTCTAAGTCTACTCTTCTTCATCTTTCAGCTAAAGAAACATAGTGAGTGTCCCATGTTACAGAACAAGTCAGTAGCAGCACAAGGACTAAAAGCTGATTAGGAATTACAGTTTCACTGTTGTTTAATGTGTCCTTCATGTCAGCACAAGAAAAAAAATAACCAAACAAACAAAAAAACCCAAACCCACACAAGCAAAAAAACCCATATCCAAGTCAAAGTAATTTTATTAATAACTCACAAGAGCCAATTGCTACATTGTGCTGAGAGAAAGCCACAGCTTTATGTATCAGGGCAGAACTTGGGAAGCTGCATACGAAAATGCTGATTATGCAAATGTCTCTTACGAACATTTTTAGACAAGAATGAAGCAGGCTTTATTTTCTTTAATTAAAACCAGAATCCTACGTAGTTCATTAGCATGGATTCAGAGCAGAATGAATATTAATGTAGCCCACCTCTCCCAATTCTACCTGCCACAGATATCAAGGAAAACAAAAAAAAGGAAAGGTTAGAAAATAGATTCCTGAGCAAGTGTAAATGCAACTAGCTAATGTCACGGAGGCCACTGGCATCCTTGAAAGGTCACAGAGATCAGGAAAACCTTTTTGAGTGAAAGAAGGCAAATAATACAGCCATCTTCAAAAGGGAAGAAAGATCTGTGGAACTACAGACTGGATGGCCTCACTTCAGTCCCCAGGAAATTACTGTATAAGCTGTTACAGAAGCTGTTTCAGGTACATGAAACAGCAGGTGATGGGGAGCAACCAGGCAGTGCCAATTTACCAAGGGCACATTCTGCTGGCCCATCCTGACTGCCACCTGAGAGGCAATGGCTGGTGCTGTGGCAGAAGGGAAGCAGCAGATGTCATTCACCTTGACCACAGCAAGGCTTCCTACAGTGTGCCCCGCAGAAGCTTTGCGGCCAGACTGAGGGTATAAACTACTAGGTGGATGAAAAAAAATCTGGACCATCAGGCTTAAAATGGTCAGTGGTTCAAGTCTAACTGTCAGGCAGTTACAAATTATATTCCTTTGTAGTCACAGCTAGGGCAAAATGTGCTGGAACTTACTTAACAGAAAAATGGCCAGCTAAGGATGCTGGTTTGTTTCGCCTGGAGAAGAGCAGTCAAAGGAAACCTAACTCATTTCCCAAGGGAGAAGGGAATGTGGAGAAGACAACAGTCACACTCTTCTCAAGCATTCCATGAAAGAGCCAGAGACAACAGCTGCAAACTGCAACCAGGACAAAGGACAAATGCTTGCTCACAAGAGCAGCTAAACACTGGAATGAGTACCCAGACAGGTACTCCTCCAGACAGGTAACTCCCATCACCAAAGGTTTCCAAACCTCATGGTCTTTAGCTTGGTCTAGCTTTAAAGTTGGCCTGGTACTTCAAAGGGGGTTGGACTTGATAACCTCCAAATGACCTTTCAATCTGATTATTTTCCATAATTCTGTGATTCCAATTGTATACGTAAGTAGAAGAAATCTAATCAGCGAAGAGCCACTAGTCACATTTATTCTGACAGAGCTTCAGGCTGTTCCACCTGTCAGGTCTCAGGCACTGTTACTGTGCTTCTTCAGCCAAAAGCTTCATGTACTGTTTCCGAGCAGGTAAATCATCAGCTGGCCTGTTGTATGGTGTCCAGACAGGTTCTCCAACGAAGAGCCTCATCGCCTTGATGTAGTTCTGTCAAAGAACAAGAAGTAATTTAAGAGCTCCTTTCCATGGGATCGTCATTCTGAAGTTAATGTTTCATTTGCAATTCTATAGAAATTACTGAAACCATCTCAAGATGGGCTGAAAACTTCACATGTTCCACAAAACTACAGCACTACAGTGCTGTTCCTATTCTCATCTACTGCCCTGGGAGATTTTGCACCTATGCAGTGCAAACTCTGTCACAACATGTGCCTCCAGGTCAGGCAGAGATGCTGTTTCTCCCTGTTTCAAAAAACAAACAAAAAACATCCAAACCTAAAACTGTTGTCTTATGCAAATCTTTTGCACTGGATCCACAATACTGAGCAATGCAGCATCTAAATCCTACTTGCTTAGTTAAACAACAGCAATCAGAATACCCAAGATGGCTACTCAATGCTTTGGAGGAATACCAGAAGCTTCAAAATGAGAGCCATAAAAGCTGAACGGGGAGTGCATAAACAAGCCAAAAAATAATGCTTCAGGAAGTGAAAAGTCTCCAGATTCCAACAGGAACAGCAACAGCCCCTGCCACCAGCTAACCAAAATTATGCCAGGTGCAAGGTACAGCTGTGGCAGTAGAAAATAGGATTTTATGTCCTACAGAAGCACTCCAATCACTGAGTTATGGGGAACTCTTCTCTCCTGTCCACTATGCTACAGATTTAGACCCTATCTACTTCATAAACACTGCTAAGCACTTATCTTGCACCCAGGTGCTCAGCAATGTCAAGAATAAAGTTAGGTACCTAAAGAACTTAGCTGCAAAATAGCAAGGGTCTAGTAGCACCTAAAGAATTTACTTTGAAGCCACTTCTGGACTGAATTTCCTGAAGTGGACAAACATTTAAGACTTCTGCACTCAATCTATAACCCCTGGAATTTTGTCTACCTAAAGGAGAAGCCTTAAACTAGCAATTGTAGCTGATTCACTGCGGAGCAGAAAAGGCAGACAGGAAAAGTCAGGTTTTTCACCAAAGCAGCTGCTCCCTTTTTTACATATATGATAACTGCTGTCTGGATGGCTTATTCAAAATTATAACACTCTCAAGATTACACCAGAGATGGGATTTCACCACACAAGAGACAGCACACATTTTCCAGGGAGAAAGCTGCAGTTGCAAACATATTTGTAAAAGCCCTCAGGAACAGACACAAAGATCAGGACTCCGTGTGCCAATCTCACAGTCCCATTGCCAAAAATACCCTCAGAAAGCAGGTCACCTCCTGTGAAGCCAGCATCCAGCCTGGCACATGCTAGCTGCAAGTAGTGGACACTTAAATCCTGCTTTCCCTGAAGGTGAATTTAGCACTTATAAAAACACCACTGTTGGACATAGACATACTCTGTCTATCCTCATGAAGATACACAAGGCAACACAAAAGGATCCATCTATACTATCTCCACTTTAACTGACAGCAGGGGCAATTGAGAGAGGGACAGCCACAGGTTTGGCTCTCACACTACTGTCACATAAGATATGCTATGAATATCACGTAGCAATGACTTGCAGTTACAGCTGACAAGAGGAAGCTGGATTTCTGATCTGGAGATGAAAGGTTCAGATGTTGTGAATTATTTAGTATTTTTCATATTCCTACTTCATATTTAATATGTTTTGCTAATGAACTGCAAGTCTCAGGGCATGTAGTTACTAATCTGGTATCTACTCACATGATTTGTCATCAAAATTTACAGTAATCTATAACAACATACGTTCTCATCCAGTGTAAATCGGTGATATATGCCAGCAGGGAGGGTTATCATGTCTCCTTTCTCCATGGAAATCCGGATCCATTTGTCATCTTTGTCTCGAACATCAAAGTAGCCAGATCCATCTAAGACGTAGCGAATTTCATCGTCTAGGTGTAAATGCTCTTCATAAAATGTTTTTATCTAGGAATAGGAAGTCTCTTAAAACTGCTGAACACAGAAAAACTGCAAAGAAATCTGGTAGAAATATGTAACAAAGCAGACAAAGGCTTTCAAAGGGTAACTGCACAGTGACTAACAGATGAGACCATAATGGTTAAAAGAGCAAATCCAGCCAGATAGACCCTGTCACAGGACACTTCTAAGCAAGGTGCTACATTCCCTTTGGAAGACAGGCATTTCTCTGACAAGGAACAGCAGCCATGGCTGCACATAAGCAGCTGCTGAAAATCAGTAAAGCTTGCATCTGTTTGAGAGAGAGACAGGTAGAGTTTCCCACTGCAAGATTTGGTCCTCACAGTTGTTCATTTTTATAATTTTGTGCCTTTTTTCCCCAAAATGCAAACCCAAAACAGAGTTACAGATTATCCCCTCTCTTTTACACTGATGTAGGGCTGAATCAGCCGCACAAGCTACTACAGCTGTGTGTGAAAATGCAGTTATTGTCAAACTTGGCCACCTACAGCAATCTGATGTAAGCAGCATGTCATGCCTGCCCCAACACAGCAAGCCCCAGCTCCAGGTTCTCTCCCCCTGAGTAAAAGCAGCAATGTTCTGCTTTTTTTCTGGAATGATGAATTCTTTGTATCTGGAATGGTGAATTCTTTGTACATTTCACGGTATCAAACAAAACCATGCTTTAAATATTTAATAAACAGAGACCTGAGCAGGTTAGTGCAATCACCAGATACCATCACCTGCTCACATCTGGATGGTGTTTAGCCACACTTGTGCCAATGTCCCTAATCCAGTACCAATACAGCACTGCAAGAGGAGCAAAAGTCCGTATGTCCTGTCAGTAATGGCTCATTTTGTGTCAGCTATAGCCTGCCCAGGCAGCCTGAGTTACTACCTAATCATTCTGACATCAGTTTTAAACCAAACTTAAAACAAACTGGTAAATAAAAATATAATTAAACTATAGAGGTAACACTGGATTGCTGTCCTCAGGTCAGAGCAGCATGCCAGCACCCAGAGGCTGGGAGGAGGAAGCTCCTTCTAGAAGGCTCATCTGAGAGCCTGGCACCATTGGCATTCAATTGTCGAGAAGCAGCCAAGGTATCATCTTCCCAAGGTAAAAAAATCTTGTACAGGGAATGCATCCCTCTGATTCCACATGGTTAACATTCACTTTGAAAAGACATGTTTTGCAAGCAGCCATTAGGATGTGTGAGCCTTCAAAGCCCATGCCCAGCTGGCAACCACCTGCCTTCATCCTGGGAGGCTCTCTGAGGACAGGCCAACACTGGCAGGGCTCTGCAGGTAGGAATCTTCCTTTCAAAATGACACAGTGAGGGACACTAAACCCTTTGAAGGCAATCTACAGAAGCAACAGCCCTCTGGTATTTCTTAAATCAGACCAGCATTGCTTTTTTAACGTTAAGGACTTCAGCACAGGATGTGTTTGACACCTGGAAACCTCACCCTGTCCTCCTGCTCAGTGTTGTGCAGGCAGCAGGGTGCAAATCCCCACTGAATGTAAAGACTTGCATACCTTTTCCTCATAGTTTGGAAGCTTGTCTTTGTGTATAGTTATTATATCCATCCAAGAATAGTTTTCTGCTCTCCGTATCTCTTTCAGACATGGATCAGTCTGATAGTTATCAGCATCCAACTAAAAAACAGGCAAGGGGAAATAGGAGGGGAGCTGCCATTCAGACACATGGCACAATTCAGGGCACTAACATGGAAAACCCCGAGCCCCCAGGAGCGCCAGGTGAAGCCGAGTTAGCCGCCATGGGTACACAAGCTGTGCCAGCTTCGGCAGAGGTATCTGCACCGAGTGTCCCCCCCCTCCTCTATCCCCTCACAGACACTGCTGGGCCCCGACTACCGCCTGCCCTTGCCCGGCCTGGGCAGCGCGGCTGGCACTGACCCGGCCGGTACCGGCTGCCACTCTCCGCGGCTGAGCACCGCCGCGGCTCTATCCCACCAGCCGCCGGGGCAGCCCCAAGGCACTGCCTCCTCCAGGCCACCCGAGGTCCCGCCAGCGCCGGGCCTTCCAGGCGGCGAGGCCCGTGCGGCCCCGCCGCCGCCATGCGCGCTCACTGACTTTGCGGTAGACCACGCCGAGGCGGCGCAGCTCCTCCAGGCTAACGGCGCGGTTGGGCCGCAGCCGGTGGGGCGCCCGCTGGTCCTCCGGGGACTCGTCCATGTACCAGGCCTCCACCATCCCGCCGCCGGGGCTCCGCTCCGCAGAGCTGGGCTGGGCTGGGCGGGAGCGGCCCGCCCCGGCTGGGCCGGGGCAGAGGCCGGGTGCAGCCCTGCACTGCCAGCCTATGGGTATTGCCGTAAAGGGGCACAATTTGCAACTGAAACTACGGTGAACGGGGAGTGCTGTGCGGCAGACACGGCTTTCATTTTAGTGCACGGCCTTCGGCTCAGCAGCAAGAGGTGAGGAGAGGCCTCCATGAAGCAGATCTGTCCGCGTATGGGGCTTCTCACCTGCACAAGCCCTCTGGGTAACTTGCTGGTTATAGCACAGGTCATGCCTAAGTTCATCAGCAATTGCGTTTACATCCAGCCAGCCCTTGGCAGCAGTGTTCTGACTGAAGTTAACAATAGGGCACAGCCTCAATGACCTGCCCTGCAATCCCACAGTATGGAAAAATAAGAAACGAACTGGGGAGCAGCAGGGGAGGTACAGTGGTGAGAAGCATTCTGCCCAGAAAATC
This sequence comes from Melopsittacus undulatus, assembly GCF_012275295.1. NCBI lineage: Eukaryota > Metazoa > Chordata > Aves > Psittaciformes > Psittaculidae > Melopsittacus > Melopsittacus undulatus. The sequence continues at coordinate 31,505,320 of NC_047529.1, read as the reverse complement.
TCATGTCTCTATCCATGGAGATACATCCTGAGCTGGGCTGGACAAGACACACTCCAGAACTGCCCTCCCGTCTACTACAGACTGCGGACTTCTGCAGTTCTACCTGGCAAATAAACCAACAGCCACCTAACACAATGTAACGGTGGAAAAACAGCTGGAATAATCCCTCCTTAAATGCTTTTCTTCCTGAAAAGAGTTGTATACTTATCAAAATATCTTAACCAGTGTTTCCCAGATTCTTAGAACTGGCAGCAGATCCCTTTAAAGTATAGTATTCATATATAAGCACTACTGGTTTTTGATTCTGAGTAAAATTTAAGCCCCAGAACATGACATCTGGTCCAGTGCTGGTATTGTCTGCATTTTTAGAAGCACATAAGAATCCAGCCAGAGGTTCAATGCCTATCCACTGGATGCTATGGCACTAAATGCCCTGAAAGAATGACTTTAACAGCCACCATCCTCTGCAGGTCCTCAGGTTAAGTCCCGTTAAGAAGTTTTATTTGCTTTCCATCCTTTAATCAGCCTTAATCTTGTAACTTTCCTCTGAGCTTTGCTCTGTCCTACATTTCCAGAACAAGAATTATAAACATTGGTATCGATTAACCTAAAACTCTTTCAGATTAGATTTCCTGTTACATTCTATGTAACAGATTCAGTGAAATTACTGAAATTCAGTATTACACAGATGCTGTGATTTACCCACCATTATCAGTATTTATTTTCCAAAACTGCTGCTTCAAAATATAGAGATTTACATACAGTAAAGGATCTACATGTTTAACTGGAGATGTATTGATAGGCAGATGATTAGATGCCATGCCTTCAGTATGCTGTTGGTCACACTGTTATCCCTCAACCAGATCTGATCAGGGTTGATGGTGTGTCTTCCTTCAAGCCCAATTCTAAAATAGAGATGGAAAATTGTGTGCATATATACAAGAGGCAGAGCGGAAGAGCTAATCAGTGGACTACCTTCCCCCTACATGCGCTTTACTGTGCAGTTTCGGATGAGAGAAAACAAATCTAAAAGCTGCACTCATCTATTAACTACTAGCTAGCCAGTTTTATCATTTCATCACAATTCACATGACTCTTAAGTGTGTAAGAGCCTATACTTTGTCTCAGTAAAGATATTATAATGCATAAGTACTATTAAGAAACCAAATTTCAGCAGCTCCACAATTCTGTATCAACAAATACAAAAAAGTCAGCAACCTCCAGCTGAAGCCTTGCTGTTCAATGGTACAAAGGTACCTTACAAAGAAGTTGACAAAGATAACATACCAAGCCTGCTTGCTCTGCTCATGTATATGCATAGAAAATAAAACTATGTTGATTACTGGTAATGATTCTCTAATTCAACTGCACAACTGTACATTAGCCATTCCATTAATCTCATCATTGACTGGAAAAAATTAAGCCAAACACTTGACATCTGGAAGACCTGGAGAAGCTGATCACCTTCTAGTTCCATTTCAGATAAAATGGCCAATTATTTATTACCATTGGGAAAACAGTGAAAAGGAACTAACAATGCTAATGTGAACCAGTATGCATCAAAAAACACTTAATGAAAATAGGAGGCCAGAAACAACGAGTTTGGACATTAAGCAGCTAGTGAAAACTGTAAAAAATTCACCATTCAAGTTCTCTGAAGACCTGGCTTTTTACTTTATTCATACTGCCTTGCAAAGTAAGTAAAATTATAAAGAAATCTCAGGCACTGTAGCTGATGATGCTGTGTGGCACAGGTGAGTGTTACAAGCCCACCTGCTACTGCCAAAATGCCAAAGCATACCAACAGAGATCTCTGTGCTAGGTCCCCTCCCCCAACTATTTTGGACTGCTAATATATATCTCTGTACAACAAAATAATTTATTTCATCAAGAGAAAAATACAGAACACAAGATGAAGATTCAATATTACTTCTTCCGAAGTCTGTCTTTACAGTGAATTCAGAAGTCTGCAAGACAATTAAAACTACTGACTTGAGGCCCTTCAGTAAGATGGGACAAAAGCAAGCACTTTGTATCATCAGATTAAACAAAAAATATAAAAAATTTGCTTGTAAAACAAATGCTATAAAAGAAAATGTGAGGGTTTTCTCCAGTGAAGTTGGTACATGTTTAATACTTCAGGCCAGAAAGAAGTACACTTCAAAGATCAACTCTGAAACAATCGCAGCCATTCAAGTTGTCACTGTGATGTTGGCCCTTTCCCTCCCACTGTGAGTCTCTAGTCTCTGTACATCAGGACTATTGTTTACTAGCTCCTTCTCTTGCTAGTCTATCAGCTTCTTCATTTCCTTGGAAGCCAGCATGACCAGGAATATGCATCTGTTAGGACAAAAGGCGTGTTAGATATGCAAGAAAAAGGTACACACACGGAATTTGATCAGTCCACACACTTTCACTCACAGTAGAAACCCCCTCTTCCATTTAGTCCCTACATGTTCTTATCAGGAATATTCAATCTCGCTTCCTCCAGGAAAGTCTTGCTAAACTGTGAAAGTCATCTTTCTGGGAAGTAGTGACCTGGCTATAAGGCTAGCCTAGCCTTTAAGAAATTCAGACAACAGCTCCAACTCAAAATTCACACTTTCAGAGAAGAGAGGAAAACTTATCTGTATCCAGTGCTTAAACCACATTAACCTTTACCCAGAAAGCCAGAGACCCCTATGCCACTACTAGCTTTGGTGGTTATGGCACTCGCCTCAAATACAGGATCAGGGCATGAAAAGAATCTCCCAATTTTCATGTATTGAACTGCCCATCCTTCAATTAGCAACTGAAAACACTTTCAGCCCTAAGTCTACCCTTGTCAAAGGCAAGGGTGGAGCCCATGCTGATCCATCGGTCCATGATGGAGCAGATATCAATGTGCAGCCCATAGAGTACTCCATGCTGGAGCAGGGGGGGTTACCATGATAAAATGTATTTATACATCACTCTTCCCAAAATAAAAGTCTTCGCAAGTTTTGATTCAGCTGTTAAAGTATGCACAACGCAACACTACTTTTTTTTTTTTAATGTAAATACTAGAAGGACAGTTGAACTTTGTTTTTAGTTTTAAATTTTTGCACAGCCTTCTCAACAGACAATAGGAGTAATTATATAAAATTCTAGTCAGCCTTTAAATTGGAGTCACCAGCTCTAGAACACAGACCAACATGAGTGACAGAATATCTGTAATATATTTCTCATAGGAAAAGTGCACATTAAAGATCTAGTTCATCCTGTTTTGTACAGAGTAAAGACAGAAGCCCAATAAATATACCATTAGCAGCCAAAAAGTCAATGGTAAAGAGATTTAATTCTATAATCAGTGGGTTTACGTCACAATTAGAGTAACATTTAGAAGGGAGGGTAGATATCCCCTACAATGTTTAGTGCTGAGGTTACAGAAAAATGTTTTATCAGGAATACCTGTATTCCTATTGTTTTTACTTCTTTACTGGAAAGCAAAACAATTCTAAACTTAACAATGGGTATTTTACAGACCTTTATGCCCACTTTTCATGGAAAAAACCCCACAGTTATGGTACAGAGAACTAGAGCTGGTTTTCTTGGGATTATAGTCTCTTAGTTTTCCCATCTTAAAGACACCCATGTGATTGAGCTGCACCAATGAACCAGCATCTTAAAGAGTGCTGAAAAGCAAATCCAGAAATTCAGCTATGACTCAAAAAGACAGTAGTATTTTAAGCTTAGTTTTCCAGGAATAGAAATCTCATCTACTAACAGTACTAATGAACTAAAAGTAATTATTGTAACCATCTAAGTAGTAACAACAGACAGAAAACAAATACAAGCATGCATTTTAATAAATGAAACCCTGGTTCCAAGAGTCTAGTTATGTTGCTTATTTGCTTTAAATTAAAAACAGCAGTTTCTCTGTATTTATGGTTTTACTTATGGATGTACGGTATTACGCTCTATAAAATTTTTAGTTACAATCATACTTGTCAATTTTTACAAGAAGCAGGTTTAAGATGTCATTAATAAGAAATCAGGTGCTTACCCACTGAATTTCTATATCTTTTGATAAATTAGCAAGCCTTTCAAAATCTTCTTTATTTATTACACTTCTTCCTGCACTTGTCCTCCAGCCATTTGTTTTCCAGTTGTCAACCCAGCTCGTAATACCTATGTAAAGGGGGCATCACCATGAAAATGCTATTAAAGAAGTCAGCATGATGATTATGTTAAAGGTCTCTTCCAACCCAAGCCATTCTATGATTCCAAAATGGGGTAAAGAGCCTTTTAACAAGACATTAACTGTACAAATTCTCATGCAGACACTGGAGATAAAAGATATTCTTTTCCTCGTTCTCTACCACTGTCTTTCAGGTTTGTATTTTTCCATTATTATTTGCATTACTAGAACATGTTTTCCCTAACAGATATTAAAACACTACAATCCTATGTACACATTACACACAAAATTACAACATGAACTTCACTAAATTGAAGCTCAGGATTGCCTGATGCTACAGTAAGCTAGAACAGATCTACAGTTTTATTTATTTTGAGAAATTGAGGAGACACATGCAGAGAGGAAAAATAGATGACCACCTGTCTTATGGCTTCTGCACACCAAACAGAATCCTTCAGAAAAGGACCATATATACAGATTTCTACAGAACAATATTTAACATTCTGGTCATCCCTTGCTGGCCAAAAAATGTACAGTATTACTCCTTAAATAAGAAGACAGATATAGCCTGAATGTTTGGAAATGTAGCCTACATGTAAAAAGCAAAGAAACTTGAATGGACTTCACAAGTGTGTATGAAAACAGCCTCTCTAATCTGAGCAAAACACCTACAGGGTTACTACACCAACTTCCAAGGACTTTCCTGAGTACATCCTTACTAGAGTACACACGAATGGCCTTTCTTCTAGACTTTTGTGTCATACTGAATGCCTTAAGACAAAAATCCTGTAATTACCTCTATCAGCCTTTACTATAACATACAGTTTGTCTCTGCTTGTATTTCATGCAGTTAGCAGGAGATGCTGCAATATTCTGAATTCTTTCCCCAAGCAGTCCTCAGTGTTGAAATAAGTTATGCATTCTCTTCTGTATATCCCTCTTCCCAAGCCCATATTCTGTGGCCCTTACGTAATAAAACATGCAGCATGTCTTTAAGAACCAGGAAAACTAACATCATTAACTTACCATTAATAGTGAACTTGCTATCAGTGTAGATAATTAGTTTCTTGATGTTTTGACTCTTTGCTTGCTCTATTGCTTTGCAGGCTGCCTTAAGAACATTTCAACAGAATCAAAGTTCAGACCAGGACTTTAAACACATGTAATTAAAATACCAGCAAAATACCTGCTGCTAACACAGAACTACAAAGAATATTACTGCAATCTCTCCATCAGTGAGTATCAACACACTTTAGAGCACAGGTTCCCAAAATTATGCATGCTAATGACTACGTAATGAAACTGGCAAACAGGTAGCCACTGAAGCTTCACTGGCAAAGAGGAAGGATTCATACCAGTTCCAACAGACTGGAACCCCTAAAAGGTTTGGGGCGGGGGGGATGTGGGTTTTGGAGTAGGGTTTTTTTTTGTTCTCTGAAATACAGTAAGAGGCAGAAGTGTCCAGGTTTGGATGTAGAGCTGAAAAGATCTCTAGTGACAAGTTTGACCCCCGGCACACCACTAGCACCTCTGCTTGTCCCTCACTAAAATGAGCTTCCTGTCATTTTTAAGCAGATCAATTCTTCATTTCAGTTCATCACCAAACACACAGTGCAGGATAGCAGCAATACCAGAATTGAGGTGAGAAGGGAAGACTAAATCTGCTGTTGCCAACAAAGTTTACTTCATAAGTAACAAAAGTTGCTTCTGTGAGCCTAGAACTGTTACATTTATCTAAGGAATACAATACTCTTGAGACTACTGTATGGGTGCTGCCATAGTCAGAGGTTTGGTTATTTAGAACATAGGACTTGCTTTGAGAAGCCAGGTCTACTAGATGCTGATGGGGCTGGTCTGACAAAGAAGGGGAAGAGATTCTCCTCCTAATCACTACTCACCCTAAGATCCAAGATACACACACTAAAAATGCAAACGATACAAAACAAATTTGAGAATCAGGCTTTCCAAATGCCAGACTGTTTTAAATAGCTGTGCTTGGCCTGATGGTATTTGGGTATTCTTAAGGTGAACTACCTCATTCAAAATACAATAAAGATCAATAGAACTCAAAGAGAATTATTTATTTCAAGTCGTAACTCCTCATGTTTTGTGTACTTCTCTCACAGCTTTGTAACTGTTTCTGAAGGTCAGAGCTGAAATAATCATGAGTGTACTACTGTGGTCTAATATGTAGAAGTAATTTAGACATTTACTACTTACATGTATTTCTGCTCTTTGATTAGTCTGCCGTCCAGGAAGTCTTTCACTGGTATTTCTGTGTCCAAGGAATGAAGAGTAGATTAGTTACCCCCAAATTTCAGAATGGTGTATAATGAACACACATTATAAGAATAAATATGAGAGCTACATTTCATAAAGAAGGATGAATAAATAACCTAGCTCTAACTTCCACCTGCATATTTGGACCTGTTATCAATCTGCAGTTAAATATGTCATATTCAGTGCACACCTATACTTATTTTAAAACTTTCTGCATCACGTGAGTTATAGCTCCACTCCCTAAACATATTATTTCAAGTTGATTTTCCCTATATTCTTACCTCCCAAAGAAGCTGATTTCTCTTTTCACCTTAATAACTCACTTGTCTCATAGCACTGTCATTATGAGTCTCAACAGCACAGTTTCATATTCAAAATGAGGCTAGTATTGTAAATTGTATCCACACCAAACAGTAATATATTAAAAAAAATAAAGAAAAAAGAATAAATCTATCCAGCTACTTACAAAGGGTGGCCTGGCCCCCAGTAGACACCTATTCCAGCACGTGCCCTGCTACGTCCATTACCTGAGCAACAGCCATCTGTATAAACAACTGCAAACTCCCCTGCAAAATAATTACCAAAAGCAGAAGTTCAAGTACTCCTTCAAGGGCATAGACTCTTTAAGCAAAAAGAAATGTCTGCCAGCAGATTAATCCCCAAAACTTCCCTCCCACTGAATCCTTCAAAAGCTTCACTACAGAAGCAATGTAAATTAATAATGCAGAACACCAGAAGTCCCTCTGCAGCTTCACACCCCCAATTTGACTGGTGTCAATTTAGTCATCTTCAAGAAGCACTTCTGCCCAACTTCTGTATTTTCACTACAGTTCCCGTCTTCTCCAGTCAACTTAAAACTTCCCAGCTACATCAGTATATTTAAATACAGTCTGTAATCCAGACACACATGATGATCGCATTAAGCTCTATGCTGATACCAGTTAAAGCCAACTAAAATTACTGTGAAAGGCAATGTGAACAAATATATTATGGCTCACATTTCCACCTTAAAAAGAAACTATGTTAGGCTGGGCCTCATGTTGCCATATACAAACCTTCCTAAAAACTGTCTAATAACTACACCTGTTACTTATCAAAGAGTGCAAAGAAGTTAAAAGAATTATAGGAATAATGAAAGTCCTCACCCATATATGAAAATTTATCTTCACTGACTGTTGGCGCTGAGTATACTTCATCATGTTTTGCACGCTTTGCAATGTGTTCTTCGCCTGTAGACTGTTCATATGGCCTTTTGCACGTATTGCAACACAAAGCATTTATTTCTGATTCCTCTCTCTGGCTATCTTTTTCCTGTGTTACAGGTGGAGGACCCTGTGCCCCTTCCAAAAAAAAATGGAGAAAGAAAAATAGAAAGGAGAGAGAGAAGAAGTTTAACTACATAGAATCACAGAATCAGCTAGGTTGGAAAAGACCTTTAAGATCATCAAGTCCAACCTTTACCCCAGGACTGCCAAGACGACCTCTAAACAATGTCACTGAAGACCTCATCTACACTGTTTTTTAACACTTTCAGGAATGGTGATTCCACCACTTTCCTGGGCAGCCTGTTCCAATACTTGACTTTCAGTGAGTTGATTTTCCCTAATATCCAATCTAAACCTCCCCTGGCTCAGCTTGAGGCCCTTACCTCTTGTCCTATTGCTTGTTACTTGAGAAAAGAGACCAAACCCCACCTCACTACAACCTCCTTTCAAGTCATTCTAGAGAAGGATAAGGTCCTCCCTGAGCCTTTTTTTTTTTCCAGGCTAAACCACCCCAGTTCCCTCAGCCATTCCTCATAAAACTTATGCTCCAAACCCTTCACCAGCTTCACTGCCCTTCTCTGGACCTGCTCCAGTACCTCAATGTCTTTCTTGTAGTGAGGGGCCCAGAACTGAACATCATATTTGAGCTGCAGCCTCACCAATGTCCAGTACAGGGGGGGTGATCACTGCCCTAGCCCTGCTGTCCACACTATTTCTGATACAGGGGAGGATGCCATTGGCCTTCTTGGCTGCCTGGGCACATATGTAACATCAAATCTTACCTGAAACAACTGCTTCTAAAAACAAGAATCATTATCACCTAATGCTAGCCTCTTAACTGACACCATCACAAGCTACTATGCAAAACATTTTATAGTAAACACCATTCTTGATCCTTGATCAAATTGAAGAGGAGACACACACAGCCACAGGTAAGACACAGTACAAGCAATGCACAAATACCTACAGAAGATACAAGCACCCACAGAATTCCTTCCATTGGACAGACACACCCATCACTGTGTTCAGAGGGCAGGGCCACCACCGAACTTACCACCACGGCACTCTGTCAGTTACCAGGAGTCCACCAGAGGATACCCACGTGTAACATTGTTTACAGTGAGTCCATGCTGAAGCCAGACAGGCCGAGTCTCCCTCTCCTCCCCTTCCACCCCTGTTGGGCCGCCCTTCCCACCCGGACGAGGAGACGCGGAAGGCGAGGGAAGCACAATCTACCTGCCGGCTCAGGCTGCTGCTGCGTCTGGAGGTCGGAGCGCACGAAGGCCCAGGCATCCTTCTCAGTAGCGAACTTCTTGAAGCTAGCGGAGGGGAACTTGTTCACTTGCTCCTGACACTCAGCCCTGCAACACAGGGAGGGCACGGGGCTGAAGCTGGCCCGAGGGTGAGGGTGGGACGGGCCTGAGGCCGGCCTGGCTGCGGCTCCCTGTGCTGCCGCGGCCCTTACCAGGTGCGGTAAACGCCTGTCTGCCGGCCCCTGCGCACCGCGTAGAACATGTCCTTGGAAACAAAACAGGAGTGACTGAGCACCGCCACAAGCCACCGCAACATGGCGTAGCGCCGCCGCCATCCGGTCCCCCGGGCCCGCCCCCGGCCACCACACACCGCTGCTCTCCGCCGCACAGGGACAGCGCACCCGAACACCTCTGCCTACGCATGCGTGATGGCCGCTAGGGTAGCGGAAGAGAGGGGACGTTGAGGGCTTTCCTACGGGCCGCGAGAAAGGACAAACCTGGTGGGAGAGGCTTGCTCTTGAGTTTTGTTTGTTCTGGATTTGTCTTCCCGCTGCTACCCGGTAGTGAGGAAGCTGAGGTTTGTAAAGGACTATGTGTGGGAAAGCTTGAAAATCTTGAGTTTATAATTGCATGTATCACGGAAAAACAGTGTTTCCTTACAAGCTCATAAACCTTGAGGAGTGATAGAAGTCTAAGCAATGAAGCATCTGGATCACAAGACTCATAGAAAGGTTTGGGTTGAAAAGGAACTTAAAGACCATCCAGTTCCAACCTCCCTGGCATGGGCAGGGATGCCTTCCGCTAGACCAGGTTGCTCAAAGCCCCATCCAACCTGGCCCTGAACACTGCTGAGGATTGGGCAGCCACAACTTCTTTGAGCAACCTGCGCCAGTGCCTCATCACCCTCAGAGAGAAGACTTTTTTTCCAATATCTAATCTAAATCTACTTAAGAGTAACATCTATCTAAGTAACAAGATGAAATCTAAGAGTCACAGCTAACTTCAGAAAGATTAGGAAGGCAGAAGTAATTTTGAAAAGCCTAGCGAAACAGAGGATAACTCTGCTCTTAGAGAACTTGTTTCATTACAATACTAAAAATCACACTCCCAGAGATAAGAGGCCCTTGCCTGCAGACCTTTATTCATGGAGCATGCATTGTGAAATAAATATATACTTTGTCTTTAAACAGATACGTGAGAAGGTAAAAGCCAATGATTGTAGATACAGACTTTTAACATGTACAGAAAGGACTTTCACTGTTTAAAATGCATAAAAAGTAGATAGCTGGCAGACTGAGGGTGCGCTAGCTTTGTGGAGTTACCAGCTAGTACCCATCTCTATACAGACATGAATTAAACATTTTGACTCTGTGTGAATCAGCTCTCTGCCTGATACACGGGTAACCAATGTACAGGGGGGTAATACAGAGAAATTGTACAAGGGGGTTAAAGGAATTCCTTCGCTTAAATAGAAGTATTGTCTGTCCTAAGTACTTGCCATTGCCACCTTGCCAAGGCATTGATTACTGCTGGAGGGGGAGAAGCAGATGCTAGTTCTAATGACAAAAGCAGATGATCGGTCCTGCTGATAAGCTGGGGAGAGGCAGACTGGGCGCCCAAGCCCTAAGATCATGACAAAAGCACAGGTATTTGGTCCTACTGATAAGCAGGGGAGAAGCAGACTGGGCACCGACCAAACCCTAAGGCCATGTCTGAAGGTTAAAAAGTGTAATGTTTAAGAAGAGAAAGACTCATTTACTTCATCTAGAAGACCCCTACCCGCAAGAGGAAGACTCATTTACTTCATCCTGAGACCCCTGACCATGACCAGAAGGGGCACTGCGCAGGTGCAAAGGACATTCCGGCTCATTATAATACGAAGCGGGAATAGATACTAAATATGTATAGGCAAATTGAGCAACCTCATGTCTATGTATACCTTAAGAGAATAAATGTAAAGGGAGAACAACCCTGAAGTGTGCATGCTTTGGAGGAGCAATCCCCATGCACCTCAGCGCTGAATAAAAGCATACCTACTTTACAACTTTAACTAGTTGTGGAGTCTATCCTCGCATCATGCCCACAAGGTGAAGAACCCTGATTTTGAGACACCACCATAATAGCTGTATTTTAAAAGCCATCTAAATCAGCTTTTGTTTTCTGTAGGGACACATGAAATGTATGGGATCACAGCAGTTTACACAAACTCATCATTCTGAAAGCACCTGTTCTTAAAAGACAAATGAATTCTCACAGGTGCCCTCAGCTGAAGTTCTCCTGTGCCAGCCCAAATATTGGTACCGATCATGTGGCCAGCTACCATGAGTGGCCTCATGGCCTCTACTGAGTCATTAGAATGACGACTGCATCACCCAGGAATGAGTGTACCCTGCAACATGCTGCACAGGCCCCACCTGTCCTTCTTGGCTTGACAAGCACTGCAGGAAGGACTGCCACTAAAATATGGCACAAGTGTCAATGTATTTAGTACACTCAAAAGTCTAGAGCTGATGAAGGTCATAAAACTGGCTCTCATCCCACTATTTAAATCAAGGGGTCCTGGTATGTATGTTCCAGCAGAGCCCCATACCATGATGGCTTCTGAAGTAAGAAGAACCACCTTGTCCAAGCAGATTCAAGTTCAGACAGTTGTGAGCTGCAACCTGCTGTCACACATCCTTATATCAAGAGTATCATGTGTTTAGGGACCAAAGCTGGGGGGTCCAGATATGTGCCAAATCCAGTGCCTCACCTGAGCTGCTGCTGAGATTAAAGAAGAAAAGTTGGGGGCACTGGTATGACCGCTTCCAGAAACTTCTCAACACATACATGCTACTGTTTTCAACTGCTAGATTTCTCTTGTAGCTCTACCATAGTTGTGTTGAGACAAAGCCAACCTCAAGATGCCAGAGCTGTAGAGCCTTCTATTCAGATTTACAGGGGTGGCCTAGTAAAATGCCAAGAATGTGAAACACTAACACTAATTTTGTCTTCCATTGCAGAGACAACAGGTTCAAATTCACTGCACATATCAGCTAGATTACACCTCTCTTTAAAAAGAACCCGAAAGTAAACTGAAGTGCTTATTTATGTGACAGTCCTTGGGGAATACAGAAACTATTTGGTTGGGGTTGTATCAGAATATAATTACTATATTTTTCTTGCTTTTTCCAACATATTGATGGCAATTCATAGAATCAAAGAATAGTTAGGGTTGGAAAGGACCTTAAGATCATCTAGTTCCAACCCCCCTGCCATGGGCAGGGACACCTCACACTAAACCATGTCACCCAAAGATCTGTCCAACCTGGCTCTGAACACCTACAGGAATGGAGTATTCACAGCTTCGCTGGGCAACCCATTCCGTAATTCTTCTTTCATATTGCTCTTACTTAAAAAATGCTTACATCTGATTTTCTCAGAACAAGATTATTTACATTAGTTATCCCTCTAAAGGTTTCCAGTGAGACTTGCAGGCTTTTCACTACTTCCTGCTTGTGATATTTTTATTTTATTGCTCTTGGTTAGCTTTTAATTATGGCTTTCTATAGCAGATGGATTTCTTATTCCTTACACGTTCATACACACTACACTAAGTCTTCTTTGGGCAACACATACTGAATGGAGTGATGAGCAGTAAGTGATGGAGAAAGAAAAGACCGGCTGTTACACTCATTATTTCTCTAGTTGAACAGATTCAGACATTCAATTTATATGCAAGGACTAAATAGTAACTCTCCTGCTGCCATGGCCAACATGCAGAGCTCAGATTAAAACGAACAAAAAAACCTCCAAAATTTTAATTCCACTAAGTACCATACACATCTATTGCTTTTTCTCCTGGTTGGGAAAACTGAGGCTGTGTATAGCCAGCCAACTCTACCTTTATTGCTGCATGTCTGTTGCTGATTTTTCCTTGCTATTGTGCTGCAGTGGCAGGAGAGATGGATCCCTTCCCTTTTCTCATGTGGCAGCTGGCATTTTCCCTACTGTGGCATTTAGCACCATGAGACTAAGCAATACCTGTGCTCACTTCATGGTACTTCCTCTCTGGTTGCTGTAGCACTAGTGGCTTCATGGGGCTTTTCAGTAAGCCCAGGGCAGAGAGGATGTTTCAGGCTCACATTTTTTGTGAAGTGAGTGCAAAGACCCATTTAGTCCCCGCCTGCAAAGATGAAGGCTCCAGATGAGCTCTCATCATTTGGATACAGAATGTATATATATATACATGGATAGGACTTTAAGTGGGTTTCATAAATGATTTAGCACTTTTAATCAATATCAGTTACACATGGCAACTCTGTGTAGCCGCTGTAGAATAGGCTGATGAGATATATAAATCTAGCCATAGTTTTGCCATATCAAAGCTTCCATGAGTGCTCATATATTGGGAATGAGTGGTTAAGTGAAAAGAAAGGAGAATGGGTCTCTTTAACTTGGAGGAGACTGAGGGGTGACCTCATCAGTGTTTACAAATATGTAAAGGGTGGGTGTCAGGATGATGGAGCTAGGCTTTTTCAGTGATATCCAGTGGTAGGACAAGGGGTAATGGGTGTAAACTGGAGCATAGGAGGTTCCACATTAACATCAGGGAGAACTTCTTTACTGTAAGAGTGACAGAGCACTGGAACAGGTTGCCCAGAGGGGTTGTGGAGTCTCCTACATTGGAGATATTCAAGGCCTGCCTGGACAAGTTTCTGTGTGATGTACTCTAGGTTACCCTGCTCTTGCAGGGGGGTTGGACTAGATGATCTTTTGAGGTCCCTTCCAACCCTTGGGATTCTGCGTGATTCTGTGTGATAGGTCCCCCTGTTTTGATGGAAACATTGTGGCACCATGCTGAATGAGAGTGGTCACTGAGCCATGCATGGCCTGGTAGTGAGAGTTACTCTCACCACACTGCACCATAAGTTCAGCTGTTTTACTGCCCCCATTATTCAGCTTATAAGAGGTGCTCTGTTCTCACCCCTCCCCAACCCACCCCCCCGCCAAAAAAAAACCCAAACCAAACTTGTGCATTCATTTATTAGCATATATTCTTGGCAGCCATTTCTGTGTTTATAACAGTCTGCAGAAAAAAATCCATGACTTAACATATGTATACAAAAAATACACTCATCACTTTAGTAAGGGCATGTGTCTGTAGGGCATTTTTACTTAAACTCACTGTAAATTTATCTGACTACTTTGCCTCACATTAATGTATGTATTGTACATATTAGCTAAACATTTTAATCTTATTTGATAAATATTTTACCTTGTAACATGGTTAACCACAATGTAGTTCCCCACATAAGCTTTTAAAGCCAAATTTGATGTGACCTGGATCAAACATTTCCTATTTAAAACTGAGAATTTAGGTAGGTAGGCAACTAGGTAGTCATTTTATCTAGCATATCCTGTGAGTGTAAGTTATATTGCTACCACATTACCTTGATTGAAAACATGACAGGAAAAAGAACTATTTTATCTTCCTTGTTGTAACTGAGATCTTGCAGGACAAAAAACTTGATTGTACTTCAGTGTAAAACTATGTATCAGTGAAGCTGCAAAGTAGTAACCCCTGGTATCATAGCAGTCTTCAGCTGACCCTTAGTAGCACAGCCCACCCATGAGCTTTGAAACTCTGGTATGGTTATACAAGCTTCTTTCAGAAAAGTGAGCTAGCAGTTCTACAGGTAGCTCTGACCCTGACAAGTCCTGCCTTCTGCCTCTGTGTCTTCCACTTATTATATGAGATACTGTCCTACTGCTGTTGGGATACTTCTGTAACACACCTGACATTCTTTCCACTTCTTCACCTCACCCATTCTGAGCCTGCGCAACATTAAGAACCTTATTCATTATACTACTTTGTCATGACATAGCTTCTTTTAAAGATCACATACCCAGAGTGATTTTTGAAAACCCATCAGCTTCTTTGCGTATCAGACACTGTTGACTGGGTAAAGCCAACATACATTTCAACATTGCATCTTCCCCTAATGCACAGTCAGTGTCAGAAACAAATCTATCTACACTTTTCTCATTGCTCCAATGTAGCATTCAGGTCATTCAGCAGCACTAATAGCAACTGTAGACAGTCATCTATATTCTTATTTCTTCATTAGCATTCTGAACAGTCAAATGTTGATCCATCTGTATGTCACTTAGTCCTTCTCATGAAAACTTTCACAGTTGAAACTGCATGTAGACTACTGGACTGCTGAATCATCTTTCTTTTTTTACTCTTTGATAAGATCCTCATCACTGTTGTGTAGGTAATGTCAAATCTCTATAAATACTAATATACTAAAATACTAATCCTGGCCATCAGCATGATCTGGGCGGTTTTTCCTGTCTGTTTAATTCATGCAAGGGAAGAAGAGTGACTTGGGAGAAAATTGGAACTGAACAACTTGCTTTTCTGACTATCATAAATACAGCAAAAAGCCCACAGATGTTTGAAAACATGGGCTGCCTTCAGCAGATGCTGAAGTTGCTCAGGTTGGGAGTGGTAGTGTCCTTGTCAGTTTTTTGTTTACAACAGGACAACATAGTTAATGACGGGAGATGAATCAGTAAGGGGAAGAAAAAGACCACCCACTTTCCTACTGTTTTTTACAGCTGGCGGCTGGTGCTGTTTTGCACAGCACCTAATGCAGGTGAAAGAGCTCTGCAACAGAGGCAGCCGCACGCTGTGCCTATGGGCCTTGCCACCGATAGAGCAAACCGAGCTGTGCCGCAGTGCCAAGCCCAAGATCCTAGTGACTGCTTACAGACGAAGCATTGCGCTACCAGGAGGCACAGCACTCCAGCCCGTGTGGAAGCGGCCGACAGCCCCTGAAGTAGAGAAGGGTGGCCGGGGCCGCCTCACGATACCCGGGCCCGCGGAGAAGCAAGTGGAGATCAAGGCTTCGCCTAACAGCGATGGACAGAGCAGAGCAGGCTTTTCTTTCTCTCTGTTCCCTTGCTGTGACGGGGGGAGCACCGCTGGGACAGAAGAGGGGAAAAAGGACCCCACTCCCGCACCAGGTGGCTGAAAACATCTCCCGCCGCCAACAGCCATCAGCGATGTGCATGCACTGCGCCTAGCAGCTGGTGATGACCTCATCCTCGAGCGCTGCGCCAGGACTCTCATCGTCCGCTCGGGCTTCGCTCCTGAACAAACAGCCGTCGGGTCGCGACGTGTACAAATGTTCTCGCTGCCCTTCTTCCGGGTTTGGCTTCACTCTTGAGTGGGCGGGGCGAGGGCCTTCCAGGGCCGCGGTTTGCGCTGCTCTCGCGAGAGCTCTCTCTTTTCCTAGGCCGGCGCTGAGAAAGGTGGGTGCCTGGCCTTGGCTGCCTTTTTCTCCGTTGCCGACCCAATACAGACCCGGGCGTTGAACAGTGCTCCCCGCCGCAGCCTCGGGGTGGGGATGCCCCCGATTACCACCCGCCCGAGGCCCGATGGTTGCCGGGGTACCCGGTGCTAGGGAAGGGGAGCTGATGTAGTTTTCCTCTGCCCTTCTCTGGTAGCGCCCTGAGGGAGGCCGCGGCAGTGGGGCAACAGGCCGCTGGGCGGGAGGAGGGGGTCGGGCGCAGAGCCCTGTGAGCCGGGTAACACTGCCTGACCGCCTGCTCTGCTGCACATGTGGCCCGGTAAACGGCCAGGCAGCCTCCCCGGCGCTCCTGAGGTCTCGCAGCGGCCGGTGCCACACGTGCCACCCCTGCCGCCCCAGAACCGTTTTCCCAGGCTGTAGTTGGTATCCCCTGGAGCGACGTGCTTGGGTTTTCGTGGCCCACGGGGGTCTCCCCTTGGTTCGCTTTGAAACGTGTGGCTGGATGGCAGAGTGTTGCTGTGTTTGTAGCAGAAGATGACGTGTTCCCGTTGGCGACTGAGATGTTCTTTTGCATTGCAGAAAGGCCATGTTCAGCTCTAGCGCAAAGATTGTGAAGCCTAATGGTGAGAAGCCAGATGAGTTCGAGTCTGGTATATCCCAGGTATGTGGCTTTTCCTTCTGCTGTTTGGTGATTGACTATGAATTACGAAGGTAGTGCTGTGACAGTTGTCCAGAGCACGAACTTCGAGGGTGATGCTGGCTAGACGTGTACTTTTTCCTAGTTTGACTTGGGAACTGGGATATTCAGCCTGTGTTCCCAACTGTTGCATCTGCCTGTGTGACAAAGTCTTTGATACTGACTGTGGTAAAAAGTAGATGGGTGCTCTCTGGTACTGTGGACAGACTTTGGTCTCAATGGTTCTTATGACTTGATTTGTATGTTATGTATTATTTTGCAACTTCACTTTCCTAGGCTCTACTGGAGTTGGAAATGAACTCCGACTTAAAGGCTCAGCTGCGGGAGTTGAACATCACAGCAGCTAAGGTAGGCTGCACCTTCCCAACAACGAATTGCTTGGTGACCTGCTCTCTGCGTATTTAATTTTTCCAAATGTTAACATCTTAAGTGAAGAGTGTCTTTAGCCTTTTCTTATAGTCTGTGATTATTCTGCTGTGTGTTGTGGTTTATCTTCTGGTATTTGCTGTTAACATGTAAGAGTTTGTAAAAGTTTTTGGGTTTTGTTTTTGTTTTTTTTTCTGAGAAACTGGTTTGAAAAGTCATAAAACCTCAAATAGCAGTTTGGGGGCTTAAATGTTCAGAAAATGGTAGTTCTGCTTTCTCTGCAAAGTGGGCTTGAGGTCTGAAACTGATTTTTTTGTGTGTAGATGTTGGCTGGTGTCCTGGTTTTGGACCAGGACAGCTGGCAATGTAGGCGTTCAAGAACCTATCTTAGGAATGTAAGCTATAACGCTTTTTGTAAAATCAATTTGTTGTAAATACTCTGTTATGTATCATGTAGTAGGTAGATGGATGAAGGTACTAGAATGACTTGATGGCATAGGTTAGCCTGTTTGTAAATTTTAGTTTATAAAGGTGTCTGAAACCTTAAGGAAGAAAAGTAAGAAGAAAATTATAGTTAAAAATTGTCAGCTTTGCAGACTGTGTGGGACTTATGAAGTGGTTGCTTTTTGGTTCTTGCCTAGGCCCATCAGTACAGACAGAGATGCATGACTGCTTGGAGTTAAGTTAAAGAATCTGGGAATATGGAAGTCTGCTTAGTATACTGGGCCTTCAGAAGCAGCACTTTGCAGCTGAAGTACATCAGCGTGTACTGTCTCAGTTTAAAAATGTCCTTGTTTATATAGCTGCTTGGTTTTGTTTGTGAGAAATCTCCTGTGGGCATCTGAATTTAGCTTGTGTGGGAACATAGCTGGTGAAGAACAATTCAGCTTTCCATTCTGTTGAAGAATGAGGATGTCTCTGCAGTTAGGTTCATAGAAGAAGCACCTTGTAAGCCTATCCAAACTCTTCCAGTTTTAATTGGCTGTTGGAGAAGCAAACCAGGAAAATGCTGGTGTGATGTAAACACATTTGGAGAAGGAATTTTATGTTGGATACTTCTAAGACACGGTGATGGGACATGCTTCTAGCCATGCTTTGTCTAGAAAAGTTTGACCAGATGATCCTTGAGGTGCCTTCCAACTTGGTATTCTATGAGTCTATGACTTTGTTAGAGTAATGATGCAGGCCTTGGCAAGTGGTGGACAAAAGATGATTTCCATGAAGAGCTCAAAAGATTTATTACTGTAAACTTTGTCTAGAGTCTGCATTAGAGGCAAGTATATTTTTTTGAAACTTCATATCGGTATGTAAGTAACCACTGCAGATATTACGACAAGCATTCAGTATAGTTAGGATTCTAGCATGAGTCCTATCTTGCAGAAGGATTGAGCTTTGCAGTTTGGAGTATGTGGCTCTGAAAGGAGCTGTGGGCTTTGTTTACAGTAAAACAAGTGCTTTGACAGCTTTTGTTTCCTTGTAAGAGCAATCCTCTTACCTAGATTAAAACTGCTGTCTGATGCCTCCCCTTTCTTTCCCCCCACTCCTCCTGCAGTGTTACAAGACCGTGTTCAGAGAATTCATAATCAAACCAAACATTGCTTCTCAGCCCCTAGGTAATATTTACTTTCTGCTTCTGTTTCAGGAAATTGAAGTGGGTGGTGGCAGAAAAGCTATCATTATCTTCGTACCAGTTCCTCAGCTGAAATCCTTCCAGAAGATTCAAGTGCGGCTAGTTCGTGAGCTGGAGAAGAAATTCAGTGGGAAGCATGTGGTGTTCATTGCTCAGGTAAAACACTTAGAATCATAAAAATGTTTATTTGAAGGGATCCCTGGGCCAGCATTTGATCAGATCAGCCATTGTTTTGTCTAGCTGAGTCTTAAAAACATACAAGGATGGAGGTTCCACAGCCTCTCTATATAATGTGTTACAGTGCTGTGCTACCCTTTCAGTCTTGTCTATTCAAGGTAGTAATGATGCATACATATTTTTGTACCAGCAGGAAATGCTGATACAAATACATTCATGGGGGAGGAGGGCTGAAATACAAATCTTTTATTTTAGTGCACTGCATATAGGATGAGTAGAATACCAGTAATTAAGCTTCTGCAAGTAGTATCAGGTTCTAATGCTGGTGTAGCTTTGGACATACCTAAGTTTTCCTTTTCAGTGTCTCAAGTATCTGTTGAGTGTGGAGTGTATGTTGCATGTAGGTGTAAGTCGTTTAGGAGTTTTTAGTTTACATGCACTGAATGTCATTCATTCAGTGCATGTATGCTAAGATGCTTCAGCTAGCAGACAAGCCTTTGTAAACTTGGTGAGATGCGAAACTTTTTGAAGAAGGATATAACTTTCTTGTTCTGGCCTCTCTTACTCCTTCAGAAGCTTGAGAAGCAAAGCTTAAAAAGTAAAAGGGAACAAATATTAATAGGAGCTATACTACACTAAGTACCTAAGTACTTAAAATTCAGGTTAATAGAGGAATTATAACCTGACAAGTTTTGAATTTATTGAAGGAGCTAAGCCTTGAGAAGGTGATAGAGGGCTTTCCTGGGCAGTACTAAGGGGTGGACAGACTGGAGAGATATCTGTGGCGTGGACAGTTAGTTTTTAGACTGAAGTGCTTTTTAGCAAAAATTCTTGGTTAAATAATTTTAAGAGCCAGAGCACCTTATTCTGAATATTTATGTGGCCAAGAGGATTTCTTTTAGTTAAGTGCCTCTGGCTCACTAAAACTAAGTGAGAATTTTTTGTCAGTTTGCTAATCTGTATTTTAGGGGTGAATGTGTGTAGTTCTTCTGCTGTAGGTGAAATGTTGCTTTTGAATATGATGAAACCTAGTTTGGGTTACAGTAACCCTGTCTTTAATACAGTCATGGAGAAGGTGTGATGTGATGTGTTGGTAGAAAATAACTGCAGGTGGCCATAACTGTTTCTAAACTCAGTAGAAAATAAGTTTTAGTGATCTAAGCTGGTATGTTTTTAAAAGCAGCTTTGGATGCTGCTTTTGTGACAGATTACACTTAAGACAGGATTTGATTTGGATTGTTTAATACATCTCACTATTTAAACTGGTGTTTCGCTCTTTAATAACACCTAGCCATCTGTGGGGCTGAGATAGCTTACTGTTCTGCTTCACACCAGAGGCTCAATCTAATAGGAATTGTATAATTCTTTGAGATTTCTGTTTCCAAAGTGTGTTCAGATTGCTAATGTGGCACAGTAAACTACCATGGTTGTATTCATGGGGGAGGAGGACTGAAATATAAATCTTTTATTTTAGTGCACTGAATATAGGATCCGTAGAATACCAGTAATTAAGCTTCTGCAAGTAGTATCAGGTTCTAGTGCTGGTGTAGCTTTGGGCATACCTAAGTTTTCCTTTTCAGTGTCTCAAGTATCTCTTGAGTGTAGAGTGCATGTTGCATGTGTGTGTAAGTCTTTTAGGAGTTTTTTTTGAGTTAATTGTAAACACTAGATACTGATAAATGCCTTTTTTGTTTCTTTTCCTTCTTTAACAGAGAAGGATTCTGCCCAAGCCAACAAGAAAAAGCCGCACAAAAAACAAGCAAAAGCGTCCCAGGAGGTAAGTAGATAATATTGATTTAATAAGACAGCCCCCTTTTGTCACTTGCTAGTGTAGTCAAATCATGTTTAGTTGAGTTTTTGAGAAGTCACTCGGGCGGTTGGGTGGTGTTGTCCTTTCTCGTACTGCTTGAAATAGTATATGCTATTTGACTGCTGAAGTGTGCAGTAAAAATCTAATCTTTGGGCACTGTGTTGCATTTCTTAGAACTCCCTCTGTATTCCAGCTACAGCTGTAGCTAAGTTTTAGCCAGAAATACTGGCTTAGAAAATCCAAAACTGCTGTGTCTGTTACCACAATGTGCTGACAAGAATTATTGTTAAGCTGTAGGAAGAGCCATATCCACATCATATGTTAGACTGTACAAGAGGCAGAGGAGGCAATGAGGATGGGTGTGGCAGATGACAGGTGTAGGTATAAGTAATCCCTCTGAGTGTGAATTCAACAAGAGTAGTGCAGTCGCTTGTGTTAAATGGCCACCCTGCTCTCATCTAGTCTCTTATTGCTAGGTGTGCAATACTATGTCCAGATGGATGTCAGTGCCTCTTCTGTACTGTGCTCTATCTTACTATATCATTGTGTTATCAGTATCTTTAAAGTTTGTCCTCTACATGACATGTGGCGTGTCCCTGTAACTTTTGTCAGCCTCAGTATTGTGTTGTATTGTTATTACATAGATTTTTGAAGTGCTGTTTCATAGTGCTCATCTAGCTGCAGTCCTGCCTTTGGAGGACTTTTATATTAAGACTGGTATTGCACAGTGGTTAGAGAAGTTGGTATCTGTGTATGTGATTAGGGTGCTGCCTTCCATCACGAGGGAAGGAGAGTCCCAGGACTGTCACTTTCTCAGCCCGAGACTGGATCAGGCTAGTAGTGTTGTAAAACTTGAGATGTATATGGTGAAGCATAAAAGAGCAATTGGTGCTTGTCTCCATTAGCTATCCCAGTCTTTGCAAGTCTGAAATACAGGTCTTGGTTACTAGTGATACTGCCTTGAAACTGTAGGTAGAGAAGCTGGAAATCTTCCTAGTTATCTAGACTCATACACAAAATAACCTAGATTAATTTTTCTCCTTTTGACTGACTTATGGAGAGTTCAAGAACACAAATGTAGACATCAAACAATCTTCTAAGTGTGGACTTAACCAGCTAGACTTTTTCTGTAATACATTGGTGTCTTAAGCTGCTTGGGCTTAGGCAGATAAAGAAACTAGTGTTTTCAGAATTGGGTCTCCTGTTGTGTAGTTGGAGATGCTTACACACTTAAACTGTTCCAAGTGAGTCTGCCAAAAATGCAGATGGGACAGCTTGGTTCTCATTTAAATAAAATCTTCTTTTAATATGTAGAAATAACATTTTAGGACTGTTCCTGCAAAGCAACATGTGATACAGAAAAGGTCAGAAACCTGGCTATTTTTTCCCTTCATGCAGTCATTACATTTCTGCACTTGGTGTAGAATTCAGCTTTTAATTTTTGCATGACCTGTGAAAAAGTGTGTATTGTCATACCACAGCATTAAAGCAAAATGAAACACCACTGAATTTCAGCTAAAGCATGCTGTGGAAGGTTTAAGCCTTGGAAAGCTGGAAAATCTGGCAAGAGGACATGTTTTAATGATACAAATATGGCATTTCAGCCGTACACTTACTGCAGTGCACGATGCTATTCTTGAAGACCTGGTCTTCCCAAGTGAAATTGTGGGCAAGAGAATCCGTGTAAAACTGGACGGCAGCAGGCTCATAAAAGTCCATTTGGACAAAGCACAACAGAACAATGTTGAACATAAGGTAAGTGAAAAAACTGTCTTGTGCAGGATGGGATGGCTTTCTGACTTAGCTAAGAGCCTGCTTATATGGTACAGCAGAAGGCTACTTTTAGGCTTGTGGTAACAGAAATACTTCTGTTTGGAGTAAGATGCTGAAGAGGAGGCAAGGGAGTTTTGAACTGAAGCTTTAGTTCAACTCTCCAAAACTCCTGGATTATGAAGAACCTATATTGGTTCCCTCATGGGAAGAGACAGTGGTTTTATTGTTGGGGGTTTTGTGTATTTGTTTGTTAGAGTTTTGAGGTTTGTTTGTTTTGCTTCTTTGTTCTGTTGTTGCTTTAAGTGAAGCACTTTGCTTAGACCAGATGCACTTGGTACAGCTGGAAGTCCTCCATCTTTTGCACTTCGCTTAGGATTTTTCTGTTGGGATGTGTTTATGCCTTCTCAGTTCTCTGTGTCTCCTATGGTTGCAAATCGAAGATATTCCAAATATTTTCCAGAAAATATATCTTCTGTGTTAAATGCTCAGCTACCTTAATCTAAAAGAAAATAACAAATAAGCCTCAGAGTTCACTTCAGAGTGAAGATGCAGTGAGAAATAGTGTAGTATTTAAAGTATGCTAACATAGATTTTTACTTCCATACACAGCATATATAAACAAAATTGTTTGTCTTCACAGGTGGAAACATTTTCTGGTGTCTACAAGAAGCTCACAGGCAAAGATGTCGTGTTTGAATTTCCAGAATTCCAGCTGTAAAGTGCAAAAATGGCTGAATAAACAACTATTCATATAACAGAGTAGTTTAATTTAAATTTTGAATTCCATAAACATAGATGGGAATTTAACTGGTTCGTGGGACTCCTCCACTGTCTGGATGAGTGACATTTGTCTATCAGAGTATTAAGTCACCAGCATTTTAACAGGAGGCCTCTTAGGTTGTTCTTGCACTGTTGCAACACAGCTCTGGACAAAAGAGCCCAGAGCCTGCAAAAAGAATTGGCATTGAAAAATAAGCCAAAGTTTGTTAGATTCACCTTTTAGGGAGTATATGGAGGATTGCTGTAGAGCGGTGGAACTCCCGAGTTCTGCACAAAAGTATACCAGCTGAAGATCATGTTCCTGAGACACACGAAAAAGTCTACATGGCATGTGATGTGACATCTGAAACATGGGGATACAACACCTGGAGAAGGGCATTGAATTTTTAGGAAATATGTTGGGGGGAAGGTATAGTTTGAGGTGACTTTCTTGCCTTTTAAGTGGCAAAATTGTGTAACAGTTCTTGCCTAAAATCAGGCCCTGCAGCTTCTCACCTTTATAAGAATGAAACAGGGAGATGTTTTCACTTCTGAGTAGTTGAGTACCTTGCTGGACAGAAATACATTTTTTAGATACTGCTTTTGCTTTGAGGAATAATGTATTTTTGTATCTCCATATAATAGCAGCACATGTATTTGTACACTTAATGTTGAGGTAACCTTTCTCATGGCCAGTAAGTGAAGGCATGGATAGATACGCCAGAGTGAAGTAATTGCTGCTGAAATGTTTGGGGATTTTTTTAGATGGTGTGTTAACTTGGCTCAGTACACATGTGGTTATATGGGGAGAAATAGGGAAGGGCTAGCTTTATCACAGCAGCCAAAAGCTGTGTGATAGTGTTCTGGAAACCCTACATTTTTGACTAGGGGGTCTGTTTAGAAACCCTTTCAGCATATAACTTTTCTTTCCAGCACAGGGGGGTGAGCATGGATAATGTTCTATGCAATTTATGCAGATTTAGTACTTCAGTGTACAGATCAGGCTATTCTGTTACTTAGGAGTGTGTAATACAGTAAAAGACACCTAATAATGGAGACAGCCTTTTGGGTAGAGAGCAAAGTAACAGTACCAGGAACTCCTAATAACTTGTATCTTCCTGGCTGAGAGGAGTGCCACTTACTTAGGCTCTACACCTTTACTTCTTTTTCCCATTTACTGTGGTTTGGGTTGCTTCCTGTTTGATACTTCTTCAGCTGTGAAGAGCTGAATGGTTAAAACAAGTTCTGCATTGCTTTTGTCTTGAAAAAGTTAAGATTTTTAAGTCATGCCATAACTTCTGTTTAGTTGGGCAAGACAGATAGCTGTATGCTGTTGGTTCTGGTGCAGAGAATACAGAGAGAAGAAGGGAAACACATGTGCCTGATTGCAATTAGTATTAAATTTCTTGTTACTTGCTGGCAGAGCTTGAATGTTTGCTCAGAAAAGCAGATTGTTTTTCTGAAGAAGTTGGCTTACCTTAGAGCCTTTTCCTGTCCTTTTCCTGTCCTTTTCAGACTTCCCTCTTTGGAGTATGACTTTATTCCTTATTCATTCCTCAACTATTGTTAATTTTAGATGATTCAGCAAAAGTGAATTCGCCAACTTCCATTAGAATTAGATGAGGGGAGTTGTAGGTATAGAATAACCCCAAGTCCTGTCTGCTTGTGTGGAAACATAGTCACAAAAGATCTTACAGGAGGAATGCCAGGACTTTAGAATTCAAGTTTTCCTTGTTAAAATTGGTACTACTGAGGTTGGAAATACCACCCCCTCCTCCCGACAGTCTCACCCAAATAGTTCGAAAGTCAGACATGTTACTAAGCTTCCCAGTACAACAGTCCCAGATGGTAGTCTGTGCAAATAGGTGTTTGCTGGTGCGGATTGGAAGAAGCAGTCTGGGGAGTGTCTGGGGACTTAACCAGATGTTAACTACCTTTAGTTAGAGGTTGGTGAGTCTGCCGGGGCTATGTAACATCTGCAAGAAGAGGTGATGCTCAGGCAGCAGGCTTGAGGACACCGTTTCATTTTTAACAGTGAAATGTAACTCAGGTTTGTTATCTTCATAGCAATAAAAATGTCAGTAGTGTTTCTAGTTTTAAAGCACTGGGAAGGGGTAATAAGCAGGGGAGGAGAAATCTTTTAAACTGAATGAAAAGATTGCAAATGTTCCCAGGCATTACCAGCTGGCTATAGATTTTTCTTGGCTCTTGTTGCAAGCCCTTTGAACTATGTGAAATGCAAAGCCCGGGATGGCCCCATAAGCAAATTCTTTGAGTGAAAGGATAATGCTGTCAAAGCCATTTATGGTTCTTACATTAACTGAGCTGTAAGTAAAAGTAGATTTTCATGGCATAGGCTTTAGTCCTAATTTACCTTTATCCATGAACTCCCTTGTGTGCTAGTGTCAGTGATACAGTCAGACAACTCTCACTGTCCCTTGACAAGGATATCAAGTGAATTCTTGCAATCTGGAAAGTCAGTTGATGCCATCTGGTTCAAGTGCTAATGAGGCTGCTGGCATACTGGTGTCAAATGTTACCTTAACCTAAACAGACCCCATATGGGATGATGCTAGACTTTACCTTTCATGCTCTGACACAGTTGAACTCTGAACTCATGATTCCTCAGGAGTTTTATCAGCTGGTCTGTGCAAAAAAGCACTGGTGTATTCTGTACCAAGACCCTGTGCAGCAGCAGTACATGGTTAGTGTCAATGTGAAGAAACTATCACATACTGAAGAGTATAAAAGACCTGGTTATTTCCTGTAGTAGCCAAAATGAGAAGCAAGGGCTTTACATCCTTTAGGCACTCTTGAGACTTGGCATCTGATGTTACAGCTTTCAGTGTTTTTTCCATACAAATCCTTTTACAGATGTTTTCAGATATTTTTGTTTGTGAGGAAGGCTGCTCCCTGTTGATTTCTCTTGTTGATTTGTGTGGTAGAATTCTAGTGTGGCAGAACTTGCTTGAAGTTCTGGTTGGTGTTTGACCTATCTTACATTAATTAATGTGATAATTTGATCCATAACATCATGTCTTATTAGTTCCTTTTGAGTGTAAGTGGGAGCATCTAGAGAGTTTGAATGTAGTGATCCTCACACTAGGCAGTATTAAAGGAAATCCTATCACTCCTGCATTGTGAACTGAAATATCTTTCCTGTGCCATTGTTTTTAGTAAATTTTGTAAGTGGGAGGCCTGAGTTTGGGTCTCTAATACCTGAAAGCCAGAGCCATGCTTGAAAAGCTAGACCTTTCTCTGTTCATGGGATGTGCTTCCTAGGTCTCTAGAGGTGTATCAGAGCAACAGGAGAAAATATATTGATTACAGAAAGTCATGAAGTCTCATAAAAAGAAGTCTTATGGTTAGGTTGAGGGGAGTGAGTTCTGCTGTTCTCCACATGGGCCTGACCGCAGCATTGATCAGTGCGAATGGTTGGCTGCTTTAACAAAGTGTCTTTGCTGTGTCTCTTACTGCCTGCCTTCAAAGTGCTCATGTGGAAAGCCTGTGTTCTGCTAAAAGCAAGAAGGGACGGGCACAAGCATCTCTTTGTACTAGTGCTCTGTTCCCTGCAGAGAGCTACATTTAGAGGATTTTACTTATATCTGGTGATCAAGAGGAAAAAGTTGGATTTGTTAGTCTGCAAGACCAGGGTATCCCCTCCTTTACCCTGCAGTTACTGTCATTCTCTTTTGCAGGAAGATCGTTCTTAAGCTTAACAACAAGCAGTTGCTGCCCAGTGTTGCTAAATGATTAACAGGTAATGCTTTTCATTATTGGATACTGTGCTGATATATCTGGCTCAGTTTTGATCTAAACCTGGAGCAGCAAAGATAGAATTAAAGCCAGGCACTGAAAAGGTTATTCTAATAGAGATGGGGAGTAACAGAAAAAGCACTACTGCTGCAGTGAATGCTGCTCAGGAATTTTGTGGAAAAAACATCAGTTCCACACCACTAATAAATAGATCTTACACAGCTGCAAAGTAAAACGTGTTGCTGTTTCTGCACTGACCTTTCCCAGCATACATAGCATATATTGCACAGAAAGGGTGGTGAGGATAGTAGCTTCTGTTGTGCCCTTCCTCTTAGAGGTCCAGGTGGTGCTGTGTGCCCTCTGGGGCTGTGCTAAGGTGATGAGTTTCACATGGGTATCTGCACAGGGGACAGCTGTACAGGCTGTTTTTTACCAGGCATGTCTTAATGTTTAATGAAATTTTATTTTTTTCCTGGCTAAGCAATTACTGCTCAGTGAAGCCAAAGGGAACGGGACACAGCATTAACATTATTGTTGGGAGCATTCAGCATGCCGACATCCAGATCCATACTATGGAAGAGTCATGCATTTGCTGTACCTCATTGTCTCTTTTGGGATTGTGCCTTGGGAGGCTTACAGGGGAGGGTTAGTGAGCAAGCCCCTTCTTTCAAGAACATGAACAGCATTTGTGATGGTCTACAGTAAGCAGAGCTCCTGCAATTGAGCTCAGATACTGACTTACTAATTAATAAGTTTGGATACTGGCAATTTTAATCCCCTGGGAAAATCTGATTGGAAATGCTGCTGCTAACATTGGATGTTTTGCCAAAGCAAGGGGAGAATTAGGGTCTTGTCATCTTCTCGTAAGACCAATATTTTTAAATAGCCATTGAGTTTTTATGTTTAATCCTTTCACAGACACAAAGGTGATGCCAACTGACTATGGAAAGAGTAGAAAAAAAAATGCTTCTAAAGTATAACACACCCTGCCCTGTTTTCTAACAGATTTGTCACTTTTTTTTGTGGTTTTGGTTGGTTTCAGTTCAGGGCTTACTTACAGTTTTGTCAACATGGTGTTTGATCTGACCATAAGGGCAGGGTGAATGTTGGGTTGTGCGTCAGACTGAGGTAGCTGATCTAGCTGGTGTATCTTGCTGTATACCCTAGACTCTGAAGGGTATAGGTCAGCCACCCTTGCATCCCAATCCAGCAAGGGTGGCTGAAACACTTGAAGTGTTACAGTTTCTCAGACAGGCACATAAAATGAAAAAGTAGCTTAATAACCAACAGCTGTTGTGACCTGATGATGGTTTAAGCTGTACTCAATGCATCAGTATCCCAGATTGCAGGTAGTAGCCCAATTTAGATGATACACCAATGTGGTTATACAGTTGGCTTTCTGGGTAGGTGAAAGATGCTTATGCCTTTCTGTAAGGGGTCTGCACCCTTTTCTCTCTTCAGATGAAACAAAACCAAGTAATTGCCTATTTTCCCCTTTCCTAGGGAAAGCACTTTCACTGCATTTATAGTGTTTGCTGTTTCGTTTGTTTTGAACTCCGTCCATTTATGTTTATTTTTTACTTCTGTTTCCTCAGTGTTTAATCCTACCTTTTCTACTAGCTTTCCCTGAAATGGCTCTCTTTCTCCTTGAATTCTGTTTCTGGCCTCAAAGTTATTTGCCTGTGTTTACAGGGAGAGTAGATATGTATGTAAATGGACGTTTCCTTTGCCGTAGTAATATGATCTTCAAAGGCTTGGACTGCAGTCACTTTGCTGCATTCTTTACATCAAACGTTTGTCTTGGCAAGTTGCTGCCAACAGAGTGCTGCAAGGGCCCAATCCTGCTGATTGCATTCTGCTCCCACTGAACTAATGGGGCTTGTGTGCATAAAAGTGAACTTCCAAGTCAGCGTTGTGTGGTCCTGACATGGTTATGTTCATGTTGTCCTTACTGATGTAATCTGGAAGTGATCACCAGTTCTGAACTTTTTATGACCATTTGGTGTGTGTTAAGATACAGCAGTTCACAGCATGTTCCAGCCCAATGTAGAAACAGGGTGGTTTAGGAGAGGTTTGCCTTTATGAAGGTAGTCCATAATGCAAACCTATGATACCTGCAGTACCTGTTTTCATCTTCTTGCTCAGCAGAGCTGCTCAGTATGTGCAGTGCTGTGGGGTGGCAGAGCGGGAACTGTGGCCTGAAGGAGGTTGCTGCACACCCCAGGGCTGGCAAGAAGTTTGATGGGAGAGAGGGGATATGACATATCGTGGCCAAAGCAGTAAAAGAGTGCATCAGTACCGTGTGTCATCAGCTTGTATTGCAACTCCCACCGCAGCATGGAACGCTCAATGAAGTGGACATACATCTCCCACAGAAGCGGATCAGTAGGTGGTAAAGAAGTGAAGACATACACATGATCCTATTACTTTCTCCATTTCCCTTAGTCTAAAGTCTTTTGTGTTCTGATACTTTTTTGATTTTGGGCCTATGGAATATGGAAAGGAACCTCCTGCTACTGCCCATCTTCCAGCGAGAGGTCACAGACTGGGAGTATGTGACCCAGGCTCAGGTCCTGCTGAGTGCTTGCTTACAGCATGACCCCTCAAACCTTAGCTGAGGAAACTGGAAGGAGGAACAGTGATATGAGCAGGGGTGGGGGGATGGGTGATTTACAAGCCTTTTGTGTAGAAGCAGCTTATCAGAGTTACAGCCTTGCAAGTATAGCAGCTGTTTCATTAGTGTATTAATTGGTGTAGTCATAAGTGGGTGCTGTATATTTGCCCTGGAAGTTGAGAGTGAAGCCAGTAATACCTGTTGCAGTATAAACTGCTATAACAGGAGTTGTTCTCAGTATTCTACTTCTCACCATTAGGTGGCATCGTTCTTTTCCTGCCCTAATGTATGTGGAGTACTGTGTACTCAGGGTTCAAACTAGTCTAGCTATTTAAGATGAAAACCACAACTGTACAACCGTCTGGGAGCTAGTGAACGATTTCTGTCTCCTCTTTTTTCCCTTCCTGTTGACAGAAAAGGTGATATTGCAAGTTGTTGGAAAAACCAACCAAACAAAAAAAGCCAAGCCCCAAAATTTTATGAAGCAGTCTGCCATGTGGATAATTTAGTGTTTATGTTACTGTGGAGTTTTGAGACTTGGCTCTCAGATAGTTCTGTGTTTTACTCAGGAATGCTACAGCCAATTGCAAGAATGGAGAGAAGGGGAGAGTGTGTTAATTATCTGCATAAGATGTTCATGTTTGGTGCCACATTTCATGTGTTTTTATATCCACTGAAGTAAAGTAAAGAAAGTGCTGTGCTGGAGCAGTCAGTGTGTGTGCATGGCTTAGAGCTGAATAGATGGAAATGGTTAAAAGGGGTTCTCTGCTAGAGAGGAGGAGGGGAGAGTAAGAGTGCATTCCCAAAAAAGTACATTCCCAAAATAAAAGGCTTACATCATGGACCTCTTCAGCTTTCCCACACTTCTTTCCTAATTATTGTCCTGCAGGACAGCTGATCTATTTCAAACAGGAAGCTGTTTACAGATAACACTTGCAACTGTTTTGTCTGATTTGTTGAACTGTCGAAAAGCAAAAGACAACCTCTTTTCAAATTAAAAACTGTCAGACTTCTGTAAACAGCAGCAATGAGGTTCATCTGTGCAGTGTCCCTGCAGGCACAAAGCGTTCTGCAGTTCCCGTTTTCTCAGGAACCATAAGGTAAGAAACTTTTTACTTTCACTCTGTAGAAACACATAGAGGAAAAAGCCTGGGTGTTTGTTAGGGGGCTGCCTTGTAAGTAGCAGAATATGATTGATGTTCACCAAACAGTAGGGGAAGGTAGGGAAAATAAGAGCTCTCTCGATTCTATGGGTAACATTGGACCTTTCAGTTGGGAAGCACCCATGATCACTGAATTCCTGTCTAGTGGAGGGTTTGTATTTAAAATGTATAAATGCCATTGGAAGAGCTTGCTTTCCTTTGTGCAGGAAAGGACAAAACAATATATGAATTTTAACTTTCCCTTCAGCTGAAACTTATTGCAGTTCATTATTTATTATTCAGTTCATAATTATTAATCCCGTTCATTAATGGATTGCAAGTCCCAATAACAGATAATAACAGTTCAGTTGTTTAAACGCTAAATGCTTTATCCTGCTACTTCTATTCTTAAGTGTCTGGCTGTTCTCTCCTTTAGAATTGAGCTTTTAATACAGCTGCAAAGCAGAGAGTTAAGACTGATATTGCAGAAGTGAAACAGATGACAGAAGATCTAGTAAGGGCTGGAAATACACCACTGGATAACTCAGTGAAAACTAAATCAAGTTGGAAGTAGTAGTATGCAGGAATGCCTAAAGAAATTTAAGGATGCGTAAGGATCTAAAATCTTGGTCTAAATGCGTTGGAGTATGAGTGTAAGCTGTTCTCTAGTAACCAGAAGGCCACATGCCTGCTTTTCAGTCATGAGGTATGAAAAGACTTGTGAGTTTCCATTCTGACCTCTTTGCATACATACATATATGTTTGATATAGACGGTGAAACTTAGGAGGGGGATTGTTTCCTAGGAAAAGTCAAATCACTGTGGAGAACTGAAATACCCACCTTCCCTTGCTGTACAGTGAAACTGCAGGAGCCTCTGGACTGGAAATACTACCGACTTTGATCCTTAGGTGCTGTAAGATTTTAAAAATACAGCAAATGCAGAACCTATTGCCCTATACTTCTCTCTCTGTAGTGGAGATAATTTGTGTTTCATATCTGTGTGATTGCATGATCATAATTGTTGAAGGCATTATAGTGATCAAAGAATATAAAAAACCCATTGATACAAGGGTCTCACTTATAACAATGATTTTGGGATCTTTTAGCCTATGACAACTCATTAAACGTATCCCTAAAATTTTATTATGCTACTGATGCCACATAAATAAGGTATGGAGATGTATGTGCAAGAAGTAATACTTCCAAGTTGAGTATTCCTTTAACAATGTTTGAGCTGTCATTCAGAAAATTTAGATGTATCTGTTAAAAATAAAAATATTTCTTAAGTTAATAAAATAAAATATCTAACTTAAATTCATAGTTAAAACAGCATTTTAAATATGGCATAATCCTAGCGTCTGCAGAGAATTGCACTGTGGAAGCAGCAGAAATCTACTGTATAATTTATAGATTGTACATTATGTTGAATGCTGTTTTCTCTGATTACTTTGAGTGATTTTGCACTGTTTCTATAGCTCTTATTTAGTCATCTTCAGGGCTGTCCAAAAACTCTTGAACCACAATCTTTTCGAAGTGGGAAGGCTTTTGGTGGAGTAGCTTTTTAAAGAAAAGTGTCAGTTTGCCAGGGTAGTTCAGTTCTTTTGTCCAAGTATTTTGGCTGAAAACCAAAAGAGTTTAGCCAAAAATACTCTCATGGTGTCTCCTGGGAAGTGTAGTTTGTGCTTTGCATTGCATTTCACTACTGGCAGAACTTCACAGCTTAACCCCTTTTCCCATAAGGCCGTGTGGTCAGGATCTTGCTATTTTCATTTCCCTTGGTAAGGGGAGCATTAGGATGTATTTTGGGAAAAGTAGTCTAGTGAAAGAAGAATTACTGTGCTTGTAAGGCATCAGCTGTAGGCAAAGCCTCTTGGATTACTGGTTGATAACTAGCTGGCAGCTTAAAATCTGAGCACCTCCTTCTGTTTTGCACATGAGCTACAGACACTCCTGTTTGGGGGTCTGGAGGGTAGGATCCTTCAAGAAGATTTAGTATGTCATTAGAAGACTTAAAGCCTTTTGACGGTTTTTAGCCATGGAAACACCTATACAAAGGAGAGAACATTTAAAAATGTTTCTAATGCTTTCTTAGTGCTTCTGCTAACTTTTTTTTTTTTTGCTGAAAGTACTCCTTTTTTGTATTTGGAATTGAAAGCTGCAGGGGGGTATGGCTGGATATTAAGAGTTAGGCAGACTCTTAATTCAAGAGGAAAATGACCCGGTAAGAGCCTCAAGCTTTAGAAGGAAGTGGTTTTGAAAATCCATCACGTTTTCATCTTGCCCATCTAAATGCCTCATCAGAAAAATCTATTCCTGGATGATTAAGTCGAAAAGAGAATGGAAGTTGGTCTGCTCAAGTTCTTCATCACTGGACCAGTCTTATTTATTAGCATACAAGGATCCTTAGCTTCTGTGACTGTTCAGATGTTACTTCCTCAAAACTGCATCAGAAGATTGGTTAAGTCTATAGGGTGTCCCAGAGGCCAGATCAGGGCAATAAGATGGATGGTGAGAAGTTTTAGGGTTTATATTGTTTTCCTTCTATACTGAATCATAGAATGACTTGGCTTAGAAGGAACTTTTAAAGGTCACCTAGTCCAACAATAAAACACATTAATACAGTGTCACAGTTCTGCAAGTTAGATACCTGACTCCAGACCAAGTATCAGCAGTGTCTGCGTGCTGTATGGAGGGAATAGAGGAGAACAAAGTGCTGAAGAAAATGACTTGCCACAGCCAGCAGTGTGTGGTGGCCACAGCAGCTATCTGGAAAATGCTCGTGAGGGAGATGCCCCAGGATTCCTTCTGCTGGATGTGGGAGTGGAAAAATTCACCAACTTTATTGCCAAGTACCTGCAGGAACTTGTGTTCCAGAAGCTGTAACCTCAGCTTGGATGTTTGTGCCCAGTTATCCTACAGGCATGGAGACTTAGAAAACTGGCTCTGAGAAAACAGGTTTCTACCATTCTTGTTGAAAAATGAAAACTGCTGCTACCCAGCTGTCGTGTAATGTACTGGCTGGGAGCACTTTCCTGAAAAGCAGGAGCTCTGCATATAGCTCATTGCACTGCTTCAAACCCCACTTCCTATCTGCTGGCAAGCTGTCCTTGTTCCAACTGACATGGTAATTTGGAAGTGGGACCACTGAACATCTCAGATTGTGTCCACAGCTCCCAAGACAGTTTCTGATGTTGATACTGCTTTGATTTTAGAAAAGTCAGAACAGTCAAGGGAAGTATGTTCCTTGGAAATGGCAGTGTTTTCTATTAACTTTTCTGCTTACAGTGTGCTTAGTGAATACTGAAGGAGTTTGGATATGTTTCCTTGATGGGCATAAATGACTTATGTGGAAGAATAGTGTCTTATTGCCCCCTTCAGGCAATATGTTGGCCATCCCTGGTCTGTGAAGTAAGAAAAGCTTAGACACTCAAGTAAGTTTTCTGCTAAAACTATAGTCACCTTCTGCTTTAAGGTTGCTGAATTGTTGGGAGATGGTTTTGGATGCTTTATTTGGAGCAATCCCAGGCACAGCTACAGGTTGGGCAAAAAGGAAATTCAGTGCAGCCCTGCAGAGGAGGACTTGGGGGTGTTAGTCAATGAGAAAATGAACATGAGCTGGCTTCAGTGTGTGCTTGCAGCCCAGAAAGCCAACCATATCCTGGGCTGCATCAAAAGGAGCATGACCAGCAGGGTGAAGGACATGATCCTACCCCTCTACTCTGCTCTCCTGAGACCTCACTTGGGGTATTGTGTGCAGTTCTGGTGCCCTCAACATAAAAAGGACATGGTACTGTTAGAACAAGGCCAGAGGAGGGCCACGAGGATGATCAGGGGTCTGGAGCACCTCCCATATGAAGACAGGCTGAGCAAGTTGCTGCTGTTCAACCTGGAGAAGAGAAGGCTGCATGGGGACCTCATAGCAGCCTTCCAGTATTTAAAGGGGGCCTATAGAGATGCTGGTGAGGGACTCTTCATTAGGGACTGTAGTGATAGGACAAGGGGTAACGGGTTCAAACTTAAACAAGGGAAGTTTAGATTGGATATAAGCAAGAAATTCTTTCCTGTTAGGGTGGTGAGACACTGGAATGGGTTGCCCAGGGAGGTTGTGAATGCTCCATCCCTGGCAGTGTTCAAGGCCAGGTTGGATGAAGCCTTGCGTGATACGGTTTAGTGTGAGGTGTCCCTGCTCATGGCAGGGGGGTTGGAACTAGATGATCTTAAGGTCCTTTCCAACCCTAACTGTTCTATGATTCTAATGACTTGGGAACAGGCCATAGATAAAGATCCAGTGCTACTACTGCCAATTGTGACTTAAACAACTCTCACCTGGAGAATTAGGGGTGAAGAATGGAAAAGGATGGAGAATGGAAAGAGAAATTTCTTCAGTTCTTGCTGTTTTTTGAGTGGGATTTTGAAGAATGAAGCTGTGTCCATAGCTGTGCTCACGTTCCTGGTGTCAGTCTTTGGCACTAAGCATTGCTCACTTTGTGATAATTTTTCTTTTGCTCCTCTTAGTATGATTAGCTAACTGTGGAATAAGCATAAATAGTAACAAGAAATCCTCTGGATAGCACTCTTAAGATTTTCAGTTAAATTTGAGTGATTTTCAGGCTTAGTTGTGGAACCCTTCAGATTCACCTGTGATGGTGCTGATGATTTCAGCAGGTATTGAACCTTGCTTATAATAGGCATGCATTTATTCATCTTTAATGGGCTCCTTAGAAAGAGTGTGTGGGCTTCCAGGAGACCACAGATCATGGGGTTGATTTGATCTCCAGCTGGGCTGCATGCTGGGGCAGTTTGCTGGTTTCTGTGCTGTGAGGGCTGGACAATGAAGCTTACGTGAAATGGTTTGACTGGTTAACAAATGTACTGCACGGAGGCTAAAGGGTTCAAAAATCATTCATCTTCACTGAAGAAGACACCAAAATAACTTGTATCCATTTAAAAAGGCTTCACAAGCACTTCTTTAAGTGATTCTTGTACAGCAAAGGCTGTTGATTATATTGGAGTTCAGGAGAGACAAGAAAGCATGGAAGTCTTTGTGAGGACATTATTTAATATAACTAGAATTTTATTATCATCAGAGAAGGATTTATAAGAGATCTAATTTGGGGTAATTAAAGAGCTTTAAAAATAATAGTATGAGAAGTTGTTGGCAAGGTTAGATGGCACAGTAATCATGGCCAATCAAATATAAATATCAGGCAAGGATGTAATGAAAGGCTAACAGGAAATAGAAAAAGAGTCTTATTACATAGGAAAAGCGTTTCTCAATGAGCTCTCCCATCAGAATGGTGTCATGAGAAAACAGGTCTCTGATGGCTGAGTGGTTAGTGGAGTGCAAGACATGCTAAGGAAACAGATATTGAGAACATGTGGCAGAGCAAGAGAGGCACTGCTTATGTGTGCTGAGGAAATTCCAGGGTGATAGATCTGTCAACTGCACCAACAGATGTGTTTGCAGTGTTTCTGTCTAGTCGTGAGATGAACTTGCAGTTTAAAGCCGATGCAGAGATGAGGTGAGGTGATGTTATGAGAGCTGTGTTATGAGCTGCGGCTGAAAAAACTCTTGACTGGAGGTTTTCTTCCTTTGCTGTTTAGTACCTTCATGACAGAGCTGCCTTTCATGTAATTGTGAAGTGCCAAAAACACTGTAGTCACTCTCTGCTTTTCTTTCTTTTTTTTTATGAATGTTATATAAACCCCTTATGAATACATGAATATATAACAGTAACTTACGATTAGATACTTCAAAATTAGTTTAAAATCTGTAGACAACATACATAGCTGTTTCCTTATGTCTGCTCCATTTAAATAATTCTGAACGTAAGCCTAAATCTTAAATCTTCAAGGGTGAATTACCGATTCTTCAGTACTATTTTTTTTTTGACTTTTCAAGGGCAGCCCTGGGTGTAATTCTTCACAGAGCATTCATAGATAATCTTTGCTTGTTTTGCTGAGGAAATAGCAAGGAGGAAGCTGATTTTTCTAAAGAAGTTTTTGAGATGTTGTTCTTGGGTAGAATGTGAGAATTTCTGCCAGTTTCCAAATATCTTCATGTCATGAGTATCATGCCTTCAGAACTATTTAAGCTCAAAATGTCTATGTGTTGTATAGGGATGCAGCTGTGTTATATTGTTAAGTTTTGTGGAGATAGGTAAATAGGTGATGTTCTAGAAGTGCTCTAAATGGCCACTGATTTTTATGCAGACTATGCTCACTGCTGCATCTGCTTCCACAGTGCAATAGGTATAATGGGAACTTAGTACACTGTTGAAAAAGAGTGCTCTCCATAGATGCTGGGGCAATTTTACTGTCAAATTGAAACCCTCTCATCTGAAGAGACCAGCTGGGCATTGCAGGTCTTGCAAATCCTGAGTTTAGTTTCTGGATGGCATGTTTCTGGATGGTACATACCAAGCTTGTGTGAGCAACACCAACTTGATATGCTGAGGGAAGTTGTATCAATTGCAACAAGGTGTGTGTCCTTTCATGTAAAACAATCTGTTGACACTTGGTGCTGGGGTCTGTCAGATGCTTTGTAAATGATTCTTATGTATTGAGTCTGGCCAAGATGGAGTTAACTTTCCCCTGTAGCAGCACTAATAGTGCAGTGATTTGTGTTGGTTTCTAGAAAGGTGTTGGTAACACCTGAGTGTTTTGGCTATAGCTGTATAGTGCTCACACAACATCAAGGCTGTTTCTCCAGTATCCCCCTCACCAGTAGGCTGGGCGTGGACATCTTGGGAGGGAACACAGCCAGGACAGCTGACTCAAACTGGCCAAAGAGATATTCCATACCATGTTACGTCTGCAGCAAAAAGTAAGGGAAAGAAGCAGGATCAGGGTATTTGTTAGTATGATGTTTGTCTTCCAGAGTAACTGCTATGCTCGGGGCAGCTGGTTAGATAGGACATTAATTAAAAATTTCCAAAGGGATTTGTCATCCTCAAGAATCTTTTGATAGCAGAAGCATGATAGTATACAAATAAGGGAAGTAATGCCTTCAGTTTATACAAATTCAGGGAAACATCCTTGTTTGCAGGTTGTATTCTACATGTTCTGTTTCCTTCAGAATTCGCATTTCTTGTTCCAAATGAGATTGTCAGAAGCACTCAAACCTGCATGCAATCACTTTTACTCTTTCTCAGTTTTAAAAAATATTTGTACATCATGCATTGTACATGGCAAAGGATTTCAAATGCATGTGTTGTGGTATATATAAGAACTGCTCTGGGGAATGTTTTGCTCCTGAAAGATGTTCTTTCAGCCTGGTTTCCATTTGGTGTACCTTAAAAATAGGATCGTGACTGTTGCCAGTGATATAGACTGATCAGTGAAAGTCTGCTGTAGCATATTAGTGTAAGAATACTTCAGTATCTGAGAACTAACTTTATGTCTAGTCATCTGCAGGAATATACATTTTTGCATGTGCTTTTGCTAAGTCCTATTAGACCCACAGAAACCTGTTTTCTTTCACTGTTTTGCTTCTACAACTATTTCTATGTACCAGCCATATGATTTCTCTTAATCTGGGGAGTCACTTTGGTAGGTTCTCATTCCTATTGTCTTCTTTCCCTTATCTGTGCTTAGAAAGATGTTTCAGGGCTCTGAGAGTGAAAGAACATTGTATAGCTCTTTTGCTATCAAGCTCACCCTTCACTTGTCCAGTGAAGATATGTGGTTGTGTTTCCTGTGAGGCTTTCTTCTGATGTTCTTACTTTTTTTCTTAGAGTGAGGCTTGGCCATTTTACGGAAAGTATTGTTGGTCTTTGTGTCACTAATACAACTTATTTTCCTCCTTTTCCCAGGTTCCTGTGAGCTGATACGAAAATTTCAGTATAGAATCACATGTAGAGTGTTATTTGGTCTCTGCAGATCCTCAGCCTGAGAACAAAAATAACCTTTTGTTGAAATTGCATTGACAGTGCCGCAGTTCAAATGCAAAATTTTGATCATGCATGCTTTTGTACCATGGTGTTTTTTTATATTGAGGATATCATTCTGAGAAGTATGTCCTTGTCATTTGAGGATAACACTCCTGGATCATGTCCATGACTTTTGGTGGCTTGCATGCCTCATGTTCTTCTGTCTCCA
The DNA here is from genome assembly GCF_012275295.1 of Melopsittacus undulatus. Taxonomy (NCBI): domain Eukaryota; kingdom Metazoa; phylum Chordata; class Aves; order Psittaciformes; family Psittaculidae; genus Melopsittacus; species Melopsittacus undulatus. The sequence goes on along the minus strand of NC_047529.1, from coordinate 31,466,237 downwards.
ATGCTCTGTGTCTTTTGCTGGATATTATTTTCCATTGCAGCCTGGTGTTTTGCCATATCTTTCCGCCTTTTAAAATGTTCCCACTGTAATTATGTGCCTTTCCCCCCCCCTCCCCCTTTCTTCCCTGGTGTATTTAGTCCCTTTAATTCTTTCACTTACACATCTTTCTGTTTTCTGTATGCTGCTGGCATGTGAAGGCTCAGTTTTGTAACACACTGAAGGCCATCTCAGCTGCTGGGAAGGGCATTTTTTTTCCTTGACTGGCAACATTCATCACAGGAATGATGGCCATGTTTCCCTCACCAGGAATCAAGGAACTAAATCAACTGAAACACATTACAAAAAGAAGAATAGCTTTCTGCTGGTGTAGCAGCCCGTGCTTGCTCATGATGGGATCAGATGGTGACAGTCCAGAGAGGGGGAGGGTAACATGTGACTGCAGTGGGGGAGCTAGGCTGCTGTTAGACCTCCCATAGATTGGTTTAGCTAATTAGCAATGATGGGACTCCCTTCACCTAACTTTATGTACCTACAAGGCTGAGCTAGTCATGTTGGGCAATTATTCGGTACATCCAGAGTCAATTCTGACCTTTTTTAAGGTGAAATGAACACCCATGTCAAGGTGCCTCTCTCTGACTTAATTATACAGGACTCTCAGGGTGACTTTCTCAGACTGAGCACCCAAGACAGGATGGTTAAATCCCACCCAAAGGTTTGCTTATAATTTCTACTAGCTTGAGATCTGGATCTAGGCAAAGTTGTCCCAATAAACAGGCTATCTTCTAATGCTAGCTGTGTTCTGTCTTGTGGCTCACTTTTTGAGGTGTCATACTTGCAGCACTGGGGAGGACTGGGCATCAGTCAAGTGGCTTCCCTTTCTTAAAACCTCCTTTAAATGTAGCTGTCACGTAGCTTGTGAGAGAAAATGGGGGAGCAAAAGCTGTCTCTGTTCTGTTTGTTTGTTCTTTTCAATGAAGACTAGGATACTGGCACAACCAAAACCAAGCCTGTCTCATATCCACTTGCACTCTGAGATGATGCCGTCTTTCCCTCTGCTGTTTGTCACTCTCCCCTGGTCAGGCCTCTCTGTTTTTTCACTTTTGCTTTGTGTTTGTCCTAGTGGCAGTCTACATCCTGTGCCTTTTCTCTTGCTTTCCTCTAGCCTCATAAATAGCTTTGCTTAGCTTTTTGTCTTCTGTCTGGCCATTCCTGACCTGTCCATGTGTTTATACATAGGGCAGTTGTGGTCCATTAAATAAGAAAGCAGGGAAGGAAGAAAACTCATTTTGTCCCTTTTTAGTCTAATGTCCTACCACTAGTCTTGAGCTGGCTTCTTCACCAGACCTCTTCCCTGCTTGCCTTCCATTCTTTAATGTGGCATGCCTGAGTGTAGTCTAAGTCTACCTTCTGCGTCCATCCAGTAGGAGAAATTACTGTCAGGGGGAACTGGAGCTTTGGGGTTCAAATACTTTTAAGTTAAGTATGTTCCGTAGCTAGTACTTCTCACCTTTTGGATCAATACTTGAGTGCCATTTCCTTTGTGCAAAACTGCTGCTGACCTGTCTGGGGTGCTTGGATGTGGACTTCCTAGACCTTTCTGCCTCTGCACCTCCAACAAAGTAGCAGCAGGACTGGGACCACCCTCCCCAGGTTACATTTGCCTACTGAGCCTATCCAGTGCCCTCAAGAAAATAACTGTCAGGCTCCCTGAAAAACTTCTAGGTACTTGGAGGGTGAGCACATGTTGGAAAACAAAAGTTGGTTGAACGGGCATTAAGCACTTCAACATTGCACAACTATGTCAACTTCTGCAGGCATTCCTAAGCCTCTGTGGATATGGAGGCCTGAGAAGCGATGCCTTAAAGCTTCAAAATTACAAATGCTTATGTAAATAGCATTTATTTATTCGTGTAAAGAAATGTATCCTGCAGCATTCTCCACCTCATTCGCTGGTTCTTGCTGAATCCTTTGTGTTTTAGTTCCTGCATATAGGTGTGTGGGGGTAGAGTCAGGGTGGTATGTGGGTGCATTGTAGGAGTGGGGCTGAACTGAGACAATTTAGACCCAGGTTTTAGAACTGACCCCTGTATTTTTTTGATTTTGGGGTGGTTAAGAACACTGAAAATTTGATTGACTAAGGACCGTACCTAAAATCATGAACGATTTCTGTAAATTGTAGGTGAAAATGAGGCTATGGCAAAGATCTTGTATTCTTATAAGGGCTTTGGTTAAAACATAGCAGGAGAAATTTTGTTTAGCATTTCCAGTTATTTCTGACTGATGTTTTAGACAAATCTAAAATTCTGCTTGAGTGTTATTCTTTACCTAAACATACAGAGCTATCATGAGAGATTTGACACTCGGGTCCCACCGCCCTCTAGTTCCAGGTTTTGAAAACATACTTGTCCCCTTCTGGAACTATTTTCATCTCACCCTTGCTGAAGCCCTGATTTTATGTTTTCAGCACAGATGACTGTAAGTTAATTCTGACATAAACTCATTGACTTCAACAAAAATACATCAGGAAGAAATTTGTCTCAATTTAAAAAAAATATTCTTCTAGGTGAAAAGTGGAGCTACTATTAGTACATATGACAAGGGCACCTACGTTGTACACTCAGAACTAATAGTCCCTTGCACTTCACAAACGTCGTCTGAGGAAATAGCTCTGTTGAGCCAAAATTAAATGTACTTTGGGGGGTAACCAATGACTTCCTATCAGTTGGGTTTTCAGATAATGTTAGCTTCCCATCAGCTCACTTTTTGTCCTCTGCAGCAAGCCTTGCTGTTCTTCAGCATCATCAGGACCTGAAATGTGTTATGTCTCTGCTTTATGCTACTTCATGCTCCATAGATTTCACAGAGACTTCATAGCCACGGCAGTTACAATCCTTGTCTTTGCAATTCTATGGTATTAACATTTAGGGATTATATATATATATATATATTTATCTTTCAAGCCCATTGCTTTAACCTTTAAATCAACACATAGAATTTAACTACACAGTGTTGCAATGGTATGAAAATAATCACCCATAGTTTAAGCAGCTTTATCATTGTTTCTGCTTTTTTATAGTCTAGCTAAATAGTGAACTCCTGATTACCCAAGGTAATGCACAAAGATACTCGGAGGACAAATAAGATGAAGTAAAATCATAGCTACACAAAACATCTGTAGGTTAGGATTATCAGCAAGGCTGTAATGGGGAAAGAAGAGGCCAGTGACAGGTTTCATCTCCAGTGTAAAAGACAACTTCTCCAGGGAATGATGTGCAGCTCTCAGGCCAAGGGGTGAGAAGCAGCTTGCATGTACAGGCTGGAGGCTTGTGTCTTCTGTGGCTCCCTGCTTTCCCTAGAAACATATCCCTGGTCTGTGCTGAGCTCTGGTGGTATTACCCTTCTACCCATGGGACTTAATTTTTGGGGTTTTGGGGGGGCTTTTATCTGTTCAAAATGTTTAAAATAGCATGAGGTCTGTGTCACAGCCTGGCATTTCACTGGCATGATTGTGTGGGCATGTGTTGCATCTGTTAGGATGAGGTTCTGGGCCTGCCGGGGCGTTTGAGGATACACAGGCTGCCAGATAGTTCTGGGAGGTGTGGGGATGCAGATGACGAGGACTGGAAAAGTCAGGAGAGTGAAAACTGTTGAAAGCTGTTGATTCATCTGTAGTGCTGACTCAAACCCACTTGGGAAAATCACCCACCAAATGGCTGTGGCTTTGCAGATTTTTGTGCCTGCCTGTACCAAGAATGTTCTCAACTCAGAATATACATAATTCAGCTCAGATCCCTGAGAATGAAGTATAGCTTAAAAAAATCATGAGTGAAAACAGCTCAGTGATAATGAAATAAAAACAGATCCAAGAGAAGCCCCTTAGGATTATACAGAGGATAACAGCCACTCCATAGCTTTTGGCTCACTGAGCATTAATGCCAGTGAGCAGCATTTTCCTTCTGTATTTCTCAGCCATTTGGATTCAGCTGGGCAGATTATCTGTGTTGTTGCTTCTAGGTCCAAAATAACAGTGTTCAGTAAGGCCCCAGCCCTTGTGGAACAGGGTCTTCCAGCATGAGGGGTTTGCTGGCTGAAGTGATCTCCAACCTTTCCATTCACAGCTTGTGGTGGAAAGCTGGGGAGCTCAAGGAGTGCTGGGTGCCAGCTGCCTGGCCCATCCTGCAGCAGTTCTGAGTGAGCCTACAGTGGTTTGGGGTTTCTCTGACCTCTCAAGGACTTTGGCTTAATAAACCTCTTCTGTCTTGGCAACTGAGGCAGATCTTTTTAAGGAAAGGCCATGTAATTACTTCCTTTTCCTCTTCCTTTATTTTTTTTTTTCAAAGCTTTGAGCTTATGCTGATTTAATGGCTACCATTGTTAGTGCTGGAAATTTGACTCCTGACCCCTGTGTAGACAGAGAAAATATTAATATTTTTGCGAGTGCTGAACATGTCTAGATTTCTCTCTGGCACTGGTTTTCTCATTGCTGAAGATAGTCCAAATACCAGAGCTAAAATTGTGTTTGAAAAACAGGCTGGCACCTTTTTCTGAGGACCAATTTCAGTGGGATTTAGTTTTCTAAATGCCTTTCTGAATCTGGGGCTGAAAGGACTCGAAGGTAGGTCAGAAAGGCAAGGAATTTTCCAGGATTTTAAAATGAAAGGTGCTGCTGTAGTACATACATGGAGATCAAATGCTTATTTCAATCATATAAGGTAATTTTAACTGCAGAAGAGAAGGTTTATTTTTACAGCAGGAAAAGGCAGAGAAGATGATATCTAAAGTGATTTGGTTTGATTTCTACTTTCTTTATCCAGCTGCAGACTCTATAAAGTATTTGATCTGCAACCTCTTCAGAGGTTTCCTGTTAGTGGCTCTTCTCAGACCAAGGTAATTTCCCAAGTATTCATGAAGGTCTGGGTGTTGTGACCTAACTGACACTACGAAGCTTCGTTTTATAGAACAAGTCCATTTTCTCTGTAAGTCAGCTTATCATGAGATAGGGTGAGGTGTATCCCCTGTGTCTCAGAGGCTCTTAAGCCCTGCAGCATCAGCAGGTGGTGGGGAATATGATGAAGCCTCGTTGGAGGTTTTGTTTTCCCCAGAATCCTTTATAGCTGGCTGCTGAGCAGAGCCACCAAGCAGCTCTGACAGTTCTCTGCTGCTTCATGCCTGTATCATCTATGAGCTGTGTAGGAGTTTGCAAAGGCAGATTAATAGTTAATGTACCTGGAGGCTTTGATGTTTCAGCTGTGGTCTGGATACATCTAAAACCTCATAAAATGCAACCAGAGGAGGAGTTGTGGCCTTTTTATTCACTAATGCAGTCTGGAGCACCCTTCTAATTTCAGTTCCTTCTCTGTCTCTCTTGTCTGTCAAGAATCCTTAGCACAGCCTGCTGGGTGCTCATGCTGAAACTCTAGGCTTTCAGGTGTGTATCTGAAGTGCTTTGCTTGAAAGACTCTTTGTCTGATCTTCTTCTGGATCCTGAAGTATCTCTGCTACAAAGAAATAGTGGGATACTGTGCCTAGGATGTCCTGCAGGCTGGTGGCCAGGTGATCTCCTGGGCTGCGGTGTGGGACCTGCAGGCTAAGGCAGGCAGGTCCTCTCTTTGCTTCAGTGTGACTGCTGTTCAGGATGATCCCACTGCCTGTCCTTCAAAGTTTTCCACTATTGAGGGTTAAAAACCTATATTCAGGTATCAGGAAGAGACTACCAGTTTCTCCTGGCTGGCTGAGGTAACCACACACACTGGTTTCCCACATAGGGAGCATTGGTCCTCAACTTGGGATTGTGAAGCCTTTTGTTGCCATGGATCCCTTCACTTTCCAGTCTGCCAGCACTATTTAAGTGCTATGACTGGCCATAGATGCCTTTGAAAGGAAGATCTGGAGAAATATCCTTCTCCTCAACCATTCCTCTTAGCTAATTTAGTATTCCCGTTACTCTTCCCTTGAGTGGCAAAATTCAGTTTTGCCTGAATTCTTGAGAAGCCTTGAGTGATGTTCCTGCAATTATGACAGAACTTAATGTGGCTGAAATACTTGAGCAGCCAAAATTTGTACTGTGGCTTCTGTGCTTCTAGCATTGCCCGAGCTAGGTATTTTGAAGCTGATTCAGACATGTATATATGAGCTGCAGTCATGTTATTTGTGGTATCATAGTTAAAACTGTGGGAACTGAGCACTCTTGAAAAGGGAAAAAATACTGTAAGCATCTGTGTATGAGTGAGTGTTGTCCCTCCAGAACCTGCACTCTGAGATGTGAGAGGAGACCTTGTAAATGACGTTAGTACTTAGTAGTCTGACAGGAGTGTTAGTAAGGGTACAAAATGCATCTCTATTAAGATAGTCTGTATTGTCATCTGCTAGACTAAAATGTAATGAAGTTGAAACAAGGGCCTTGAGTAGTACAGGCAAACCTGATTTTTCCTGCACATGGATGGCAGTTTGCTGCCTTCTCGCTCCATCACATAAATTTTGGTATCTGCTTCACCAGGACATTCTCACCCTGAAGCTCCTTATTATTCCATCCCTGCTGAAGGGCAGTTATACATTCAGGCCACCTGCAAAATAATAGATCCACTGTCCTACATCCCCAGCATGGTGAGACACATAGACCCATATACTGGCCCCACACCTGTGCCTAATCCTACCTGGCTTATTTTTGAAGGGAATCAGGGTGTACAGAGTAATACAGCCCAATTTTCTTGCTCTAGATGTAAAATGTGCATCTGTATTGTGGCTATAAAAGATGATATACAGGTTCTTTCTCTTGAAACCCTGATATGACTTTCAGCTTGTTTGTGTAGTACAGAAACTTGGTGAAAGAAGGACTGGAAAAGCATGCTAGAAGCACATAAATAACATTTTTGTCAAAGAGTATTTCTACAGGCCCCCTAAATATCAGCTTTTGAATGTCTTTTCACACAAACTCAATTTCTGTATTGTTGTTTTTCTGAGAGATCTCTTCACAGTATAATACCAGGCAAGCCATTTCACTTGTAGGCTTAGACAAGGGTATGTTTCAGAGATTAATCTTTTCAGGATTTATTGAAGGCTCTGATGTAACTTCATTGCATGATACAGTGAACTATTATCTACCTTCCACCCTCAATGAGTTCCATGAGGGTTGTTGTATCAGCCAATTTGCTGGGCACGATTTCAGTGCTCAGGTAGATGTGAAGTGAAATTTCAGGCCTTTAGGTTGGTCTTACCGTATGCTGAATTGCCTCTTTAGAGCAGTATGAACTCTTTCTAAGTGGCAACTTAGTCCTAACAACTTTCAGTGCAAGCCCATGTACTCTGTTTTCCCCTTTGACCTTTCCAGATCCCTGCCTCTAATGAGAAATTGTGAACACAGCATTGCCTATTATTAGCATTTCTTAGTCTCTTATTTCTTAACTAAATTTCTTCTGAGCTTTATGCTACTCAGTCTAACATCAAAATAAACTGCTGAATGTCTGGTGTATGTTTCATGTATGTCTGTGGAGCGTACAACCTGCTTGGAGGACCTGCACATGTCCTTCTCATGCTGTGTGGGTTATGGCATGTAAAAATACTGAGTGTTTGTAGTAGGATGCTGCATATGTTCAGAAACTGTTGAAAGTCTTTGGAATTCTTGTAACTGTTTATTCATTCTTTTGTTTAGGAGTCAGTGACCTGTAAGTGCTCATTATGAAGAGAGATCTGGTTTTCTTGGTGACTCTAATTAGCCTTGCCTTCCTGTCACTGCTAAGGTCTGGATATTCTCAACATATTGCAGAGGAGTCCTGCTCTGTTCAAATTCTTGTTCCAGGCCTCAAAGGTAATGTGGAAGCTTACTCCATCATTCAAATACTAATCCTTTCTTTCTAACAGGCTCATTTGCATCACTGACAGTTTATAACAGAGACAAAGAAGGTGCCTTTCAGTTGTCCTCTTATTTGCCCATTTGTAGTCTCCTTAAAAATGGAGTTTTAAGGTCCATAAGATGAACTTAAGTCAGTTAAAATAAACACAGTTCAGAGAATGCATGCCAAAGTTTCCCAAACTTGTTCCTGATCAGGAGCCTGTTACACTGACACACTGCCTGGTTGCTGTCTCTGTGTTTGTACTCAGGAGTGATACACATACCCAAAGACTTTAAAATCAGGCCCTACTTTATACCTGGAAAAGTTTTCATTGCTATTTTGCAATATAATGGGAAGTATTTTGTATTTTATAGTCTTATGCTTATCTTCCCTTGATTTTTAAATGCTGAAGTGCCTTTAGAAGAAATAGAAAATCAGGTTTTTGGCATTTCTATAGTTTCTGTGGACAAAAGCAACTTTTTAATGAAATATATGCCCAAACTCTTGCCCCAGTGTATTATTATTATGATAAAAACTGCACAACTAACCTTCATTTTTTTTCTGGTAGTTTCACATTGTGATATCACAAAACTCACCTAGCAGTATTGGTGCCACTAATGTTATCTAGTACAAATGTGGGCCTTACACTGGCCTGAGGGCCATAGTATGGACTGCAGGTGCTGTCTGTGCTGGGTAATTGATTGGTGAGGGCAAGGCTCAGAGAATCATAGAATAGTTAGGGTTGGAAAGGACCTTAAGACCATCTACTGCAAACCTCCCTGCCATGAGCATGGATACTTAACACTAGACCATGTTGCCCAATACGCTGTCTAACCTGGCCTTGAACTGTGCTGCAATTGTTCATACAGTTGAATTGTGAACACAGCCTGGCCACAGGCTTGGTTGTGGTATAAACTGCCCTTGTCAGATCTTGCCTTGTTTTACTGTGGTTGTGCTGTGTTGGAAGCAAAAGAATTGGGCTGTTGTGCTTGGCTAGTTAGCTTCAGGAAAAAAAAAGCTCTTGTTTTGCTTATTATTGATGCAGTTTTGGATGCCTGAACTGAACCAAAATCTGTATTTTTTATTTTACTTCAGTAAGCAGCCTTTGAAGTCTCAATATTTTCACCTTCAGCAGATGTTCTAGTTAGAAAGAACAATACAATATCCAAGTGTTACGAGGTTTGACTAAGCCTTGAGTAAAGTTGTTTCACTTGTTGAATATATTTTCGGTGAAATAGGCATAAGATAGTGCTATTGATGCAAGTCACAGAGAACATAATCAAATTAAATATATGTTGTCTAAAATTACAGGGAAGATCAGTGAAAGAGTCAGACTCTACAGCATTGGGGACTGAAGCTTTGAAATGATTTTTCATTTCAAAGAAGTTGACAGGCTTTCACAAGTTTTCTTACTCCTTTAGTTTCCTTATTTGTGTAATCAGTCAAAATTAACACCTGTGATTACCATTTCAAGGTGAGGACCGTTATTATATGAAGCAGAGTTTCCTAAAGCACATAAACCGTGCAGGATCCTGGCCCTTTGTAGAAGGCAATCCTCAGCCAGGAAACAACAGAGAGGCCTGAAAACCTTCATGTGTTAATGATTTCACTTTGCTTCATGAGATGTAAGCCTCGCAAAAATGAGAGATTGATGTACAAATTCAGTGAAGCACAAAATGGCCTGATACAGCCCTAGTTAATGTGACCCCCCTGAAAAGCTATCAGTGTTTCAGCTACACTGCCAGGGGGACTGGCTCTGAAATTGGTAATGAGATGCTGCTGTCCACTCTGGCACAACTCCAACTCATTTCAGTGGCCAAGACTTCCTTTAAGCGGAGCATATACATGGCCATGCACCCAAATTTCGGCTTCCACGCAGTGGGGTTTGCTCACTGCAGCTTTTAGATCTGCCCCATCTCCTCCTCTGCTGGACTGCCAGCACCATCTCCTATGATTGAGGAACAGAGCCCCACATTGCTGCTGGGCACCAGCCTGCTGGGATTTGGGAAAAATGGGTACAGGGAAGAAGTGGAAGAAATGAGGCAGATTGTTGGATGTGTGAAAGGGAAGAAACAGGAGGAGAGGGTTCACCCTAAAATGTGGTGAGAAAGTGGAGCCCAAATAGAGAGTGGTGAAGGAGAAAAGTACCCGAAAGTGGGGGAGCATAATGGAGAAATTTTAGAAGAACAGGAAGAGGTAAAGAGAAAAGAGAAAAGAAAGGCACAGAGAACAAGACCAAGTGGAGAGACTGGAAACTAAAAAATAAAATACAATTAAAAAAAGAGGAATAAAAAAATGACACAAAGCCAATTAGGACCCCACAGAATAAAAAGGTGAATCTGAAGGGGGATGAGATGAGAATGGAGGTGGAAATGGAAGATGAAGAAAGACAGTAAAGACACCAAGAATAGAAAAAGGCACAAATGAGTTTAAGGTCAGCAGCTTAGGTCTTAGGAACTGATTTTTTTTATTTTTTTTTATAACCCAAACAGTGTAAAGGAATAAGATGAAATGTGGAAGGGAAAAATACTGTGGCTCTGAGAATCCAGACAGCAGACTGATCCATGTTTTTGAAAGCCAACTTAATAATGGCAAAAGTGTGTTGTGTCTGAAGAAGGGATGGGTGATGAAGCCTCTCTACATTGCTACTCATATTCTTCCTGAAGCCTGGTTCCTTTTGATAGGCCCATGAGATTGAAGTTACTATTATTGTGGTGAAAAAAATAACATAGAACAATCCTTCAAAGCTTGAATTCTCAGTTTGCCACATTGTTTTGTCTCCCTTCTAGAATCTAAGGCAGGAATTGTCTTTAATAGTCTCAGTGGCATATAGTACATGCAAACGTTGATAACGTAAATAAACCCTTTTTTTTTACACCCACACTTCATTTGTCTATTCACACAGGGAATATGAATAATGGAATAAAGTTATCACTAGCCACTAGCCAAGGAATGCTTAATAGATGAGGTAGTTAATATTTGTCATGCTATTTTCTTTATAGTAAATGGTATAGCTTAAGGTAGGCAGGATGCAGAAATAATCAGAAACAAATCCTGTCCCAAAGAATTAACAAAAGGAGGCAAATCAACAGCAGCGGTAAGATAAGTAATCTAAAGTATAAAAGATCTCTATCAGAGATAATGGGAGAAGTTTGTAGTAGTGTCAGGGTTGTGCCTGATACCTGCAGTCTTGCTGCAGTTCAGTTTGGTATCAGGGCTAGATTTCTTTTGGGTGTGTGGGGCATCACAACACTGTGGAGCACTGCTGGGCACATCACGCCCTGTCTCAGCTGCCTGGGCAAGAGCTGCATTGCACTGAGGAGGGAGGTACTCTTTCATGCAGAAGGGTTAGAGCAAAGAGCCGTTCTAGAAGGGACGGAGAGGAGATTAGTGTTAATTGATGATAAATGAAATTGATTGAAATGCCTTGACAGAAATCTGTTCTGTTGCATGTGACACTTGTACCGACTTTGCTTCCTCAGCTTGCATAGTGCTCATGGTACGTACAGCAAAATTAGGGACTTAAACACAGCAAAGCTGAACTGGACCACTGATCAGTCCCCCTTGGCCAAGGTCTTACTGCTTGAAATAGCAGATAACAAAAAATGCAAACTGGTTTGTAGCTGGGCCTGTAATGGGGCTATCTCTTCCCAGGAAAAGTTTCTTAAACACCTACACTAAGGAATGCACTGTCATCTTATTATAGGAATAAATGCAGGCAAGTGTAATGGCCTGAAGCAAGAGTGATCTATTTTATTGATCCCTAATGCACAGCTTTCACTCTGAAGAACGTGTAAAGCAATAGCCTGTAATAGCCTGCTCTCAGCCTCCAGAGAGCAGGGAAAAGTCATTGTCAGGATTTATCTTTGGGAAGCAAAGAACTCATAACCAGCCCTGAGGGGGGAAAGGCAATCATACAAAGCCTATTGGTTACCTGATAATAAAAAAAAAGTGACGTTCCCAAATGTGCCAAATAATAGCCTGTTTCATACTAACAATATTATCCGCTGGGGATTATGTGAAGTTTGTCCTCATTAAGGTCAAAGAATGGCATACTTTTGATGTCTGAAGGTAGGTCTGCAGTCGTCTGGCAGCCTGAAGAAGGAAAATATAACAGATGGAAGGCCAAGTTCAGCTCACAGCCACCTATGTCTGCAATAAGAAGAGAAAGAGAGCTGGAGGCTGCATATTCGAAATATGCCATGTTGTGCCTTGTTTTTACATGTAATGTCTGTGGTTCATTTCTGAACCACAGCTGCCAGCTATGCCAGAGAGCAGAGCTTGAGGGATGTATGATAGCCATTGAGTTTCCTGCTATAGTGCTCCCTTCAGCTTCCTGGAGAGCAGCTATTGCTCACTCTCCTCTGTAGGTACACAGCATTGGGCATCAGGTGTGCTCTGCTAGCCCTGGCTTTTAGATACAGGCATTTTCTTGTCTGTGGAAATCGTAGAACTTGCTTCTTGTTTGTATAAATTTTTTTTTTTTTAAATTGGCTATGTAAATCATTCTTTAAACTTCTATTTGTTTGAGAGATTGTAGTTTTATGTCAGTGCAAACTACAATAGTAGTACAATAGTAGGGAGTGAAACAAGCTAAGCATCCTCTGTCCAATGAAAGGCAGAAAGGAGGTGAACGTTTGCAGAAAATGATGTTTAAATATGCTTAATATAGTAATCTGCCATGAACCATGTGCATGTCAGTACAATGTACAGTGGTTCATACCACAGAGATTAAAAGGCACAGTATTTAACTGAGAATATGGATTAGAAGATACTCTTTCATGCTAAAAAATGGTCCTCTAAATAAAGGATGCCTTCCTGTAGGTCTTTGTAAATGGCATAAACTTTTTTCTTTCTTTTTTTCTTTTTAATTTGATGTTATAGTTAAGTCATTTTCACTTGAGACTTTAGTGTATCTTTAGCAGATACCTGGGAAGCATTTGAACCCAGTGCTGACTCGGGTCCTAATTCTGAATCTTGTGCTTAAAGCAAATTGTGCTGTTGGGCTTTTTGGATGTTGACAGTATGAGTAATGTCCACAAAACTAGGCCCATTGTATGGGACTTCAGTAATGTATTGTCTGTGGTTTTGTCAGTGTTTACCCCAGTTTCAGGAGACACTGTTCTCTATGCATCAAGTAAAGCTGTTAAGTCAGAATACATCTGCTTTTAATTTTTTCCTGTCTTGTTACAATGTTCACTGGGGAAAATGACACTTTTGTCACTGCCACCAATCCAGAATAGTCCAAGTTTAATATGATTTGTATTTTTGTTTCCTTTTGTATCAACAGGGGAGGCTGGAGAAAAGGGGGAGAAAGGTGCTCCAGGTCGTCCAGGCAGAGTTGGGCCTCCAGGAGAAAAAGGTAACTTTATTAAAGAAGTCATTCCTGACCAAATGCTACTTGTTCTTGAAAAGCAATGGTGATGGGGATCCTCTGTCACTTGGCTAGGTGGCTAAATCATGCTTTGGCATTTTAATGTACCTTTGTGGTGTTTTCACCCCATTGGCAGCTCAGCCCCATGCAGCCACATGTTCATTCCCCCCAGCCCGGCCTGGCTGGATGAGGAAGAGAATTGAAAGAGTAGAAGTGAGAAAACTCGTGAGTGGGTTAAGGACAGTTTAATGGGTAAAGCAAAAGTCTTACATGAAAGCAAAGCAAAACAGGGAATTCATTCACTACTTCCCATTGGCAGGCAGGTGTTCAGCCGTCTTCAGGAAAGCAGGGCTTCATAATGCGTATCAGTGACTTGGGAAGACAAATGGCATCACTCCAAATGTCTGTGCTCCCCTTCCTTCTTCTTCATTCAGTTTTTACTGCTGAGCATGATGCCATATGCTGTGTGATATCCCTTTGGTCAATTGTGGTCAGCTGTCCCAGCTGTGTCCCCTCCCAGATTCTTGCGCACCCCCAGCCTGCTTGCGGGTGGGGTGAGAAACAGAAGCAGCTTTGTTGCTGTATGTAAGCACTGCTTGGCAATAACTAAAACATCCCCATATCAACACTGTTTTGGTCAGAAATACAGCGACCTACCAGCTGCTATGAGTAAAACTAACTCTGTTCTAGCCAAAACCCATACAACGGTATGCGCTTCTTTGTAGACTAAGTATTGTTTTCTGGTAAAAAGGGCTCACTTTGGAAAAAATAGTCTTGATCTTCTGGAAAGGTCTCTGTGAAGAAAGGCATTGTGTCTGCTTCATAAATTTCCTTCTGGAAATGGAAACCTCAGATCAGAGGGAAAAACTCATGAGGTTCGACTTTCTTGTTTCCTTTTGTTTGTGAATGTGAGCACTCACAATTACCTGAATTAAAATCCTTGAGGGAAGGCAGTAAGCTATAACAGGCAGAAATGGCCAGGTTCTACATTTTTTGGATGACAGTTCACTCATATTTATGAAAAGATGATGGTAACGCTGTTTGCATTGTATTTAAAAAATGTTTTGAGCTCTTGAGAGGACTGTTGCTCAGTAGTAGTCCCTTGTGAAATGTGGCATTTCTGTCTTGCAGGATATTCTGTCTTTTTAAATCTAGGGGGTTTTTTTGTTTGTTTTGTGGGGTTTGTTGATTGGTTGGTTGAGGTTTGGGGTTTTTTTGCTTGTTTTTTTGTTGTTTTGTTTTTTTTTCCAGAAGCAAGGAAGAAATTTGACCGTCATAAGTTTTCCAGGAGATGCCCATTCTAAAGAATTCATATTAGGGGTAGTCAAAACCTTGTATTATCACTACTGAAATTAAACATTTGACATTCTTGTCATCAGAACGATGGAGTTAGTTTTTACTGAACTGAATATACAAACTTCCTTTCAAAGCAATTACAGAGGTAATTTATACTTCCTTATGATGGTACATGATCCATTATGTAGTTCTTCTGGGCAATTACAGAAGTCTGATACATGCAGTTTTTCCTGGGACCAAAATCCATAGCTAGAGCTCTTCCCTTTACAATGCATTGAAAAATTTTTAACTCCCATGAGGAGTGTGTGTGTTCAGTCAGTGTATTTCCCTTAGGGAGATGTACTCTTCAAGGATGATTTTTATAAAAAATACTGGAAACTAAAGTTTTAACTCTTGAAGGTAATGCTGCATTAATGTTTGCATTTAATGCTTGCAGGGTAAAGCAGAAGTGATGTTAAAGTATCACAGAATAATTTAGATCAAAAGGTTATAAACAGCTTATCTACTCCAATCTTGTGTAAATAGGGCAGATTCAAATTTAGATCAGGTTGCCCAGAGTCATGTCCAATACACTTTTGAAAATCTCCAAGGATGGAGATTCCATATCCTTTTTGATCAGTCTGTTCACCATTGTCGTTGTGAAAGACCTTTTCCTTAAAGCCAACTGAATTTTTTCTTCTTGTAACTTGTGATCATTGCCTCTTGTCCTTTGCATGTGTCTGAGAAGGCTTCATCTTCTCCCCAGACAACTTGTAGTAGTGCAGGACTGCAGTTAGGTTCTCCCTTACCTTTCTGTGCACCAAAAGACCATCAAAATCTCAGTGTAAAGTTTGGACCTGTGATCCAGGTACTTAATACATAGGTTGGTTGTCATGGTTTGAGCATGTTTTGAGGGTGTTTTTGTTCAAGGTTTTTTCCAGCCAGGGGGAGTCTGGGAGGAAGGAGAGACAGGACACCTGACCCAGGCTAGCCAATGAGGTATTCCATACCATAGCACGTGATGCCCAGGATGCATACTGGGAAAGAGAAGGCTGGAGGGGTGGAGCTGGAGAGGAAAATGGAGGAGGGAGCACATGGTGCTCGGCCGGGCAGGGTGGAGTGAGTTATGGGTCGGTGGCTGGTGGGGTGTTGTATTCTTTTCACTTGCTGTTTGCTGTATCATTATTATTTGTAGTAGTAAATGGCAGTAGGGGTTTTGTGTTATGCCTTAGCAATTAAACCGTTCTTATCTCAATCCGTGGGGGCTACATTCTTTGGATTCTCCTTCGTAACTCTCAGGAGTTGGGGGACTTGGTTTAAACCACGACATTGGTAAATAATGAAAGATGAATAAAACTGTTCCCTCTTTTGGATTTGCCCCTTTCTAAGAGCATACATGGATGAACACACAGCCCTGTTTCTGTGCCAGCAGCCTGTTAAACTGCAGTTACTGTGTTAACATGTGTTTGATGCCCTGCTTTTCTATTAAAGCTTGGTAATTGTTGTCTTGTTGGGCTAATATTTGTCTCCTTCTGTTGATGGAGACTGCTAAACTTCATTGTATTTTTCTGGTAATTGAGTAAGTGATGGTTTACATGAGGGGGGAAACTAATTCTTGTAGAGTTTTTTCCTTCTGCTTTTAATTTATCACAATCACAGTAATCTTTATTTTTTCTTCCCCTTTCTTTGTTTCATTTCTGAAGCAAGTTTGTCCTAAGAAAATGGGCTTAGTGTCTTCAAGCTCCTTAGCTACACAATAATTAGCGAATAAATAGCTTTCTTACAAAAGGTTTTCTTATGGTATTGACCTGAAATGAACACCTCAAGATTAGGAAGTGCTGCAAATGTTTCTGTTATCTCCTTTCCTCATGATCTTTTCCAATTTTGGTAGCTCTGAAACAGATAAACATTAAAACTTTCTGGTGCTTACCTGAAATATATCTGGTTCTGAGTGTCCTAATGTTTCAGGGAGACATCAGACATCCTGATGTCTTTGGGAACTGATTAAGGTTAAGTTCCACTTATATTCCTCATTGCTTTTAATTAATTGTATAGGTCAATTATGATGCATAGCATGTCAGCAGAATATAAAACTGTGTTGGCCTTCTGCAAAGCATAGAGTGCTGGGTCACGTACAACAGCTAATTCAGATGAAAGCAGCATGTACTGTAGTGCAGGTTTTGGGGTGTGAAGTTAGTAGATGTAACTTTCCCCACTTGCACTGGTTGCTGCACTGCGTGCTCCCATGTTGGGAGTGAACTCAATTATTTGAGTCATGATCCAATCTGTGAGGCCATAACAACTTCCATATATACGAATTCCACACAAATACTTTAATAACAGTACAATCCTGTGAATATTCCCAGAGTAGCATGGATTCTGCTTATGGCAATCAAATGAAGGGTGAATAGAGGGTGAATTTACTGTTGGAATGCGTAATCGAAGGAGCAGCACATTAAAAATGTGTTCTTCAAGATATTTTAATTTTCTTAGAGCCATAACCATTTGAAAATGTATTATTTTAGTATTTTAATTTCAGCCTTCATACACCATACTTCATTTATACTTCATTATAATGGTATGTGAAGCAGAGTCGCATACTATTCTTGGGGGTGGAACTCAACTGTCTCTACCTTTGCAGTGTTAGCACAGTGATTCTGGCTTTTGCCAGCTAACACTTTTCCAGGCAATTCTTGGACACATTTTGTAAGATAACACAATGAGCAGCTTGCAAGTGATTATCCTGGCTTGAAGACTAAGACAATTTAATATCATTGAGTGTACCATTCTCAGCCACCTGGTTCATACTGCTAAGGAACCTTCCCAGGCATTTAGTTTACTAGTACAGACATAGCCTCTTAAGTAGGAGAGAAGACTCATTAATTTAACTGGATTGGAGCCAGAGTGCTCAGTCATTTGTATAATCAAATTCTAAAGAGAGGTAATAATATCTTAATTTATATTTTAGTATTACTGATTGCTCATTAATATGTAATCAATCAATCCTTTACATTTCTGAGTCAACTTTTACATTAATTTATTGCTCACTAAGGAGTGCTGCAGGCAGGATTCCATATAAAAGTCCTGACATTGACAGTTGTGGATTCACAAAGTGGGTATCTATTTCAAACCTGTCTTTCAGTTCCACCTGAGCTCCACCTGAGCTCAGTAGAATTTTGAGACAATCTGTGTTAAACTGAATGGACAAAAAAAATGGCAGATGGGCATCAGTGTAAATAAATATATAGCCTAGGGAAATTAGGGATGCATAATTTAATCCATACTTATATAATACAAAAAAACCAGAATTGTCACTTAAAACTCAAGAACTGCTCTTAAGTCATTAGCAGCAGTCCCAAAGCTAACAAAACACTGCCCATCATCAGAAAAGATACCAAGGACAAAATAGGAGGATCGTTTTTGCGGCTGATTTGCTCTGTATAAAAGCCTGACATGCACCATCTCATGCAGTGAGTGTGGTTCTGGCCTCTGTCTCTCAAAAAGGACATGAAAGGTTAGAAAGGGGCACTAGAAATGTGAAGAAGATGGAGGAGCTGCCTCACAAGGAGAAACTGGATAGGTTGAGACTCTTGCATCTGTATAGAATAGTCTGAGAAGGATGTGATTGAGGTTACAGAATCACTAGATCCTATCATACCTGAACTAGGAGGCGGTCACTTAAACTGCTGGGGGACTGATTCAGCAACTCCATCTGCAGTGGACTGCAGAGAGTGGCTGTAGTTGCATGATCTCCATTTATTGCACCTTCTACTGCCATTGTGTGAATCAAAGTCTTGGTCTTAGAGGGACCACTAGTCTCATCAGACTTGGTGTTATGTCGCTAATGTAATTCTAGCAAGGTATGTGTTTTGTAAGGGAAGTTATTTGTATTTGTGTGCATCTGAATATACACTCACCCATTCAGGGATGGATCATGCTATTTCCATTTCTTTTTTTTTGAATGTGTTTTAAAATTCTTAAAGTTTTTCTGCTGCCTTCAGATTGGATTGTGTTTTCTTACTATCTTTAGTTTCCTTTGCAAATTTTCCATCCTTTCTGATTTCTAGTCAGTATAGATTGATAAGTTTCCTCCTTTTATTTTTTTTCCTGTTTGTTATACAAACCTTGTAGAGTTTCACTTTGTCATTAAGATATCTATGTACCTGTCCCAGTAGAGTGGGAGATGTGAGGTATTTATTTCTCCATTGCCTACCAAGGGAACTTGGAGAAACAGCTGAGACTAAACCCCTAACTTTCAGGCTGGCTAATGAAATTAATTTGTCTCAACTACATAAAATGCCACCTAGCATTATACTAGGGGGAAGATTCTGTAATCTTGGTCTATATTTTGCATTCTTTTTCTATGTATCCTTTGCAGATTGCTGTCAAATATGGCACTAGAGTCAAGAATCCTTTGGTTTGGTACAATTCTACTTTTATTGGTGGATAGTTGTCTGTGATGTCCACTATGTCAAATCATGAAGAATTTTGTTGTGGTTTAAACCCAGCTGGTAACTCAGAACCATGCAGCTGCTCGCTCACTCCCTGCCTCCCCTTCCTCTCCCTGCTGGGATGTGTAATTGATAAACACTTCCATTATATACTTTCCAAAGTATAGAGGTGGTGACCACACTGGGAACGCAAGCCAGATCAGTTTCATGATTACAAGTCATTACCATAAAGTACAGTGAAAAAAGAACCTTAGCCCAGGCCCCCCAGCTGATAAACACTAAACACAGCAAATACTGTCTGTAAGTAAGGTACGACATGCTGAAACTCTGAGAGCAAGAGCAACAACTTTGAGAGCCAGTAAATCAGCATTGTGACAAGTGACTATTAACCTGAAACAGTGAATGCTTATCACAAATACGATTAGACACGCTCTGGTCAGATCTGTTGTTATCTCAATCCTTCGTGCCCCACATTGGGAGTCAAAATATTCCAGAGATTTAACATGTTGGCATAAGAAGGTAACGTGAAAGATAGTTTTCATATCAAAAAGTCACTACTGTCATTGTGTAATTACTTTTCAAGTTTTCCTAAGGTTTTGCAATTACTTACTAAACACAGTTATTATCACAGAAAATGTTCTTAAAGTTTACTCCCATAAGGACACTTTCCACACTCTCATATGTCTCTCAGTTCAACTAACTTCAACCCAAAGAGCTTTATTATTTCATTTTTTACTCCAAGATCAAGCTCATGTTCTGCAATGGGTATTACTTCTACAATGATAAAATTTCAGATAAAGGTAACCAACATGTTAACTCACATTTGAAATATAACCATGCAAATCTAATTCCATCTGAGCCACTTCACCCTTAGTAGCTTTATCCACTTGTTGGTTGTTCTGGTGTTCCTCAGTGGCCCAACTCTTGCGTATATGTGCACCTACATGGCATACCTTCACCACCAGGTTCTGCACCTGGGCAGTGATATCTTGCCACAGTGCAGCAGCCCAGATGGGTTTACCTCTGTGTTGCCAAAAGAATTGAGAAAAATGCCTTGGCAATGTCAATTGTGGCATATCACTTGGCTGCCTTTGAGTCCAGAAAAACAGCTGGGCACTGTAGCTGGCAGGATTCAAACCTGCACAGGGAAACCCCAATGGATTTCTAGTCCATTGCCTTTACCACTTGGCCACAACTACCTGCTGCTAAAAGAATCAATCTGATTTGTTGAAGTTTGAGAAGTAAACTACTGCTCTCTTCACTTTGACACAATTCAGTTCACCTGTAACACGGTGAATTTCTGTTTCTGCTGTATTTGTCTTTTTGACACTTTCTTTTAAGTACTTTTAAACTTTCTTGTCTGTTCCAATTGATCCTGTCTGAAGAGACTGGCCACACTGTATAGAGATTTCCATTTATAGTGTTGCACTGAGACAAAGCCTTCACTTTTTCACTGGTTGTGCAGCCCACCATTTATCTCTGGTATTCTATTTATCTCTGGTATTTATTAGGCCACCAAGAAGATAATTTTGAGTTTCCTTCTCTTCAGTTCCTCTCAAAATCCTTCAAGTCTTTTATAATTGGTTTCAGCATATACCACCTTCATCTGAAAGATGACAGATGACTTACTTCATATTCTTCATTCAAACTTTCTGTTAGATTTCCTACTTTTGGCCTATGGAGACTTAATTTCTTTCATTGTCCTCATTTCTTTCCAACTCTGACTTCCTGATTTCATTAAGACTCTTTAGACTGCAGTTTTGGCAATCATAGGGCCACTAAAAAGGACTTTACAAAAGGCATTCAAACTTTTGAAACCCTCAAGGCAGATGGGTCTCTCTTGAAACCTTGTGATTTATTCTGCAGAAGAAGCAGAATAGGCAGGCCCCTGGAGTAGAAGCAGGGGTTAGTAACTGTAAGAGAAAACCAAATCCAAACAGTTCTTTTAATGAGCGCAGGAGGCTTAATGTATGTCTTCATTGTTTGAGATAACACACTTTTACTTCTGAGCAGATCATGTAGCTTTTACTGGCTGTTACTGAGAAGTAGTTCATTTTCTGGGCAGTATTTATGAGAAGGAAAGTGAAGTCATTTTATATATTATATTTTATTTATGCATTAGATTTATTTAATTTCTTTCTAGTGTTTATTTAATTTCAGGTGTAGCAGCCTGAAGAGAGAAAGCATTAAAACATTCGACAGTCTTTTATGGTAATCTCAATTCATAAATATCCAAAGCAAGAAAGGTCACTTTTAAAGCAACTCAATAAACTCATTACAAGCTGATACTTCACAGGTTTTTGAGGAAATACCTTCTCAATACACTGCCTGTATTAGATAAATATCCAATGGTAGTATCAGTACCTTTATAGCCCACACAGCCTGATGGAATGCATCTTTAGGGCAAGCCATGAATCTGTTCTGTATGTGAAGCTATATTCAGAAAGTAGATCTTCAACTGGCAGAGTAGATTACTTCCATTCTTCCAGTAGGAATATATAGCATAAGAGAAAAATATTTGTGTTTTCTGGTAAAATTTCCTAATTGAGTCCATGTCCAGTAGTGACTGAATTTGATCCTTGTTGGAAAAAAAGGAAAATCATTGATTGAAGGATTTGTCAGTAATTAATTAGACCAAGAAGTCATATACCTTTGTCTTCTCTCACTTCAGAGGAAATTATTTCTTTCTGACTCATACAATCAAGTGACAGTTGTTTGAGATTTTATGGAGTAATACAGAGGACATCTCTTAGCTCAGTGGTGATCAGTTTATATTCTGAAACTTGTTATTGATTAATTGGTCATAAAATTATCCAGCTTTGAAAAATAGAGGAAATATGCGACTGTCCAGTTGCAGTAACAACAGAGGGCAACAGATCTTGAGTTGTCATAAATCTATAACTGAGGCTGAGCTGTGACAAATTGCACAAGTTCAGTTGCTGTATCCCTATGGTAGATTGTCCTCCTAACTTGTCTGTCCTTGCTCCTGTGTAGCTGAACAGTGTGTAACGGATGTTGCTTTGAGCAAAGAAACAACCTTTTCAACAGTCCTTGAAAAAACCTGCATCAATATTTCCTTTGGTCTTGGGTTTTTGCAGGATGGGAGCCTCAAAAGGCATTTGGTTTCTTTTCCCTGTAATTCCTTCATACCTGGTCTCCATTAATATTATGTGGTACGGTGGGAAATCTGTCCCATATGAATGTCGTAGCTGTACAGCTCTGCTGCCTCCAGACCACATTTCTCCTTGAAATCATGATACAAAGAGGCCTAAATGTGATGGTGGAGCATCGATTTGTTCAGGTGTTGCACCCAGGAAAGGTTATTGCCATGTACACTGAAATTATAGAACCAACAAGGCTGGAAAAGACCCTCCTGATGCTGCTCAGGCCATAGGAACTGCACCATCAGGCAAACTGTGCCACATTCACTACACAGTGAGTGCAACAAAATGACAGGTCTTGTTTCATAGGTCTCGAAGTCTACCTAAAACAAATCAGGGAATTCTCTTTAAATCAACGCCAGAATCAAAGTGTCATTTCAAAATAATAATAATCTGGCAAGCTTAGACTATTTAGAGTTTATTGACTAGAAATGGCTTGGTTTAAGCCAAAACCTTCAGTCGTGTAAACCTGCTGTATTTACTCTATTAGGTGAGTAGTGCTTATTAATTTCAACTGCTGATCTCCTGAACTTGTGCATGAGCTCTGTAGACATGTGATTGAGTAAGTCTTTGCTATTAGAGGCTAAAGTTCTTTTCTCAGATTCACACCATCAAAATGCTTATTTTTTGTAATGTTTGAGAAATGCCATCTAGAAAAACTGTATGACCTAACGGGAATGTTTTACCTGTTTCATTCTTCAAGCTTTGGAGGAGCTCAGATCAATGACATCAGTGCTTGAATTGCAGCACACATTTTATTAGTAACAGTGCTTCAGCTGGGTTTGTAAAGACAGTGATGCAAAGAGACTGCCTGTTCAGTGCAAATTCTGTTTCCCCTGAAGCCATTCTAATATTCCCTTTACATTACACAGGAAAGTACAACTAATAGAAAGGAGGTCAAAGTTAGACAAAGTAGGTGAAGCAACCTGTCTTGCATCAGATTTCTGGGTATGCCTCATGGGTACAGATAGGTGACAGTGGCTGGTTCATGCAGATTTGCTGACAATTTCAGTTGACCTTAAGAGGTGAATAGTTCCCTTTTATTTGCAAGAACACAGCTGAGGAAAATTACTTTTTAGCAGCTCCTTTGCTACAGTTGCACTTCAAAGTATTCTGTAGAACTATCACATTTGTCATTGCTGGCTTCAGTCAGGTTTTGTATGAACACGTGCACGTGTCTGTGTGTATATATATATTTCCATTAATTTTCATTTTTCAGTAATGTCATCTTCAAACGTAAGAACAAAGAATGCGGCTGTGACCGCTTCCACAGTGTGTATATTGTATAAATAAGCCATTTAGTCCAAATTCAGCTCCCAGTTACAGTGGAGTTACTGTGTTAGATGAAACTGTCACTTTTGTTTGGATCCCTTAGGTCTTCTCAACTCCATAATAGTTTTAATCCACTGATCAATGTTTGTATGCAACCCCCATCATTTTCAATATGACTCTGGCATGATCATCTGAGAGTTTGCAAAAGCTTTTCCAGTGGATCTGAGCCAAGATCTGTTTTCATTTACACCTACGTGCCTTGTTAATGTCAATTGCTTTGTGAAGACCAAATCACTGTCTAGGTTATTATACATAAGTTCTTCACAAGGAGTGAGCTGGACCTCTGGAGTTCAATAAATATTTGGGATATAGTTTGTTTTCACTTATTGTAAAAGCTGATACTGAAGCATGCTGGAATCTGAATGAATTGGTCTAGATTCCTACCTTGTGTTTGTCATTTTTCTGTTACGTATAGGAGAAATGGGGGACAAAGGACAGAAAGGCATCATGGGACGGCATGGGAAAATTGGTCCTATTGGTTCAAAAGGTATGCTCAGTTCAATTTTGTTTTCTCCATTTGTGTTTCAGATGAATAATCTATAGTGATTCATGTTTGAGAAAAGCTTAGGGGCTTGACCAATGGTTAATGAGTCTCAGAGTTTATCAGCCAGGGAGTTTCTCTGATGTAGTCAAACACATGACTGATGTCTCTCAGCCAGTTACCTTTCCCTCTGAGAGCAGTGTATTTAGCCTTATAGTAGGGTAAGAATCCTGCTTTAAGGTTAAATAAAGAACTTTATGCACTATCGTGCAAGTGTGGCAGTTAAGAGCAGCACATGAGAAGATGCACTGTGTTTTTTTTTTTGCAGACTTTCAAGCATCAGTTCTAGTTCTAATTCTAGATTCTGGTCTTGCTTACCCCATAGGCTTCCTATGTGACTTTGATGAAGTCATTTGGACCAATGTTTACTTAAATGTCTAGATTATGAACCTAGACTCAGGCACCCGTGTAACAAGTCCAGACCTGCTCCCTCTACAGTATCTGAACTTACTGGTTCTGTGAAGTTCATGAATGTCAAAAAAATGGATATTTGTACATATTCTTTGTGTTCAAGTTTCATAGCTTTGGCTGGACAGGAAAAATTGTATTTTTGTTTGGGCATATTTCTACTTTTCATATTTGAATGTTACTAGAGAAAAAATAAATCAGTGCTAACGAACTGTTGACCAAAAAAGCTTCCTTAAATTTATATTCTTTTTCATGTCTTTAGGTGAAAAAGGAGACATAGGTGACATAGGACCACCAGGTCCTAATGGTGACCCAGGTAAGCCATGTAACACTTGTGTATGTGAAGGATTTTACAAGGTGCATGCATCATCACAAAAACACATGCCAGTTTGCATACTGGGGGAGATAACAAATAGTTTTTGAAGAGGCACTGTAATATTTCAGTGTAATATTTTCACACTACTTAAAATTATTGAAACTGCAGTAGCTGCTGGACATGTAGTGTATTTGTCAAGATGATGTCTCATAGCTCTTCAGAGCTGTGATCACTCCAGAAGACTAGCAGGAACTGAAGTACAACTGTCCAAATCATTCATCACCAGTGCAAAGGGACATCTCTACATTTCCCACTCTGGCTTCCAGCCAACACAAAAGAGCAAGTGGGAAGCTCCTGCCCCTCCACAGATTATTCTTATAGGAGCGGGAGGCTGGCAGGAATACAGATCTTCTAGAGAAAAAGGTGAAAGCCTGGCATAAGAAGTGTAAGTGGCAGATTCAGGTTTTACCTAATTCCTCCCTTCCTGGCAGGGACACTAGAGGTGCACCAAGTACTTTTCTCATGTGAATATAATTTGTTACGCTAATTCTTGAGCCAGACCACTATATGCCTAGTCATTAAGCATAGTTCTGCAGTGTAAATACACTGCTTAGACTGATTTAGATACCTAAGTTGAGTATTTGGGCAGTCAAATGCAGATTTGAATAAATACACAGAGAACTGGATTGATCTGTATTTTGAGATTTGAGTTCATAACTGTAACGAGTATCTTTTTAGCATTCTCATTCAGATTATCTTTGTCAAACCAATGTAAATTTGGATTAATAGATTGTTATCACTGTAAGGTTTTGGATGTGAAGGTGTCACAACTCTTCTTTTTAAAATAACCAAAGCAAACCAACAAATAAGGAGTCCTACCAATTTTGTAACATAACTTCATTAAACTGTTCACAATTGTATAGGAGACATTTAAGTAAACTGTGTTTCAGTGTTGAGAGAGGACAGAGTTCTTATAATTTAGTATTGAAAGAGGGATCCAGCCAGATGGCTGTTTTGGGTTGGCTAAAGGTAAATGTGAGATTTTGGTTTTCTGCATTCTGTAACTGAGAATGATTCAGCGCATGAACTCTTTCAGGCCCCAAATAATTTCTTAAAGTACACGCATTTCACATTTGCATAAGGTGATCTTGGTGCATCTTGTTATAAATCAAACAAAATACCACTCTTCACAATTTGATGCAGGCGTCATAAATAGATAATCTATGGGTTTTTTTTGGGGGGGGGGTTTGGTTTGTTGGTCTGTTTTTGGTTTGGTTGTTGTTTTAGTGTTTTTTTAGGGAATATCCATCTGTTTTAGGTTAGCTCTAATCATGCAGGGCTGAAGCTACATGGGAAATGAACTGAGCTGTTCTGGATAGGCCTAGACACCCCTGAGAACCATACAATGTTGCAGGGTAATGAAGGCTTTACATTTGTCTGTTAGTTGCCAGACAGCTCTTTCCAGAGCTTCCAAGCTGGGCCTTTTTTAATAAGTATTGCGGTTAGATAGCTTTTTAATTTTGGTGTGTCTGTGTCACTTCACAGGCATCCCCTGTGAGTGCAGCCAGCTAAGGAAGGCTATCGGTGAGATGGATATCCAAGTGGCCCAGCTGACAACGGAACTAAAATTCATTAAAAATGGTAGGTTAATTTGATATGAACATTATCTTTTCTCGTTGCCTCATTTTACCGGTGTGATTGCTCGTAGAGAGCGTCACCGTTCCGCACCTGATCTGTGAAGCTATTTTGGGGTGTGCAGTAACTTGGTTTATAGAAATGCGAGTGCTCACTTTTCAGCACTGCCCTCCCCCGCAGCTGTTGCTGGTGTGCGTGAGACAGATAATAAGATATATCTGCTGGTGAAGGAAGAGAAAAGATACAAGGAAGCCCAGCTCTACTGCCACGGAAGAGGAGGGACGCTGAGCATGCCCAAGGATGAGACTGCCAACAGTCTGATCGCCTCGTACATCAACCAAGCTGGGCTCACCAGAGTTTTCATTGGGATTAACGACCTAGAGAAAGAGGGAAATTTTGTCTATTCTGACCGATCACCCATGCAGACCTTCAACAAATGGCGTAGTGGGGAGCCCAACAATGCCTATGATGAGGAGGACTGTGTGGAGATGGTGGCGTCTGGAGGGTGGAATGATGTTGCATGTCATATTACCATGTATTTTGTGTGTGAATTTGACAAGGAAAATGTGTAAGCTTGTCTGCTCTATCTTTATTTTAAGAAGAGATTTTAAGCTGATTGTACAAGTTACCCCATGTTTATAAAGTACAAATGATATTTTGCAAGTGCGTGGCATCAATGTTGTACAGCTGTAAATACAATTTAGGTATTTCAAATATCAGTATTTACCCTTCAGAAGGGAAGAGCAATGATGAGACATAGCTTGTTTTTCTGTAGGAAAATATGTGTATTTAGATAAAAATGTGGTTTGGGCCAAATTCTGCCCTCACAATAGTTAACAAATATGACTGTGTGACTGTAAGGGAAGGCAGAATTTGGCCTCTAGTTGTTAGAATGATTATTTCTGAAGAAGTAGATTCCTGATATTCTTTTATCTTAACAAAATTTGTAGTTATAAATGTTAATTGCTTGTAGTGTTACAGGGATATTTCCGTAACAAGGCAACTATTTTGTATACTCCAGTTAATAATTACAAATATTACTGTAAGATTTTGGATGTGAAGGTGTTACAACTCTCTTCTTTTTAAAACATCCAAAGCAAACCAACAAATCAGGAGTCCTGCCAATTTGATAACATGACTTTATTAAACTGTTCACAGTTGTATGGGAGACACTTAAGAAAACTGTGTTTCAGAGTTGAGAGAGGACAGAGTTCTTATAATTTAGTATTGAAAGAGGGATCCAGCCAGATGGCTGTTTTGGGTTGGCTAAAGGTAAATGTGAGATTTTGGTTTTCTGCATTCTGTAACTGAGAATGATTCAGCGCATGAACTCTTTCAGGCCCCAAATAATTTCTTAAAGTACACGCATTTCACATTTGCATAAGGTGATCTTGGTGCATCTTGTTACAAACCAAACAAAATTTACACATTTACACAAAACCCACAATTTAATTCAGACTCCATAAATAGATAGTGAATTGTAATGTTGACCCCCTGAAAAGCAGCAAAAGTTTCCAAAATTTTTGTCATTGTGTATATAAGCAGTAATAAGTAACTTTGCACAAATGATTTATGTACCACATTTACAATTGCATGTGATTGAAAAATGTGATGTATATTAAAATAAACCCCAACAACATAATTTCACAAAGGAAATTATGAATTACTTTGGATCTTCCTAGGAGCCGGTTGCATGACATCTTATCTTCCTGTCAGACATAGAAAGATGACTGCAGAATCTCTGACTGCGTTTCCTCAGCAGTACCTTGCAGAGTGTTTTGATTTTTAAGGAGGAACGATCCTTTGTATAACATAGTAATCAAAATACATATCTGATCAATATCAGAGATTAGTCTACAACATACCCACAGAGGATGTGGTATGTGGCTCCAGAGATTTCCCTGTAGCAATGCAAGACCAACTCATCAACTCTACAGTGCTGTGGTATATAAATAATCAATGACCACACAATTCTGTTCATATCTACAGAATCTGAAAATATTTGATGCAATGCTATTATTTTATACCTAAGAAAACAAACCATTTTGCTTGCTATATTTGCTCTGTGACTTTGAATCCATTATATATATAATTTCATATATATAATGGGTATTATTAATATTATTTTTTGAAGATCAGTAGCAAATTCCTATAGTATTTGAATATCAGCCTGGCTCCAGAGCGGTTGTTCTAAGAAATGAACATTCCTTTGATAGCTTTGCTTTCTTTCTAATAAAAGTAGGTATCATTCCTGTATGCTAGGCATTCTTCCAAGTGTATATTGAAATCTATTAAATAATGTGAATATGGTTCTACAATAATATTCAAAGACTCTTTACAGATTTTGCAGGGAGCTAAGAATTTCATGGTATGATTTGTTTGTTTAGAATAGTGCCTTTTGAGTATAATGATTGTTTCCTGCCTGCTGTAGAAATCCTCAGAAGCCATTTAAATCTCCAACATACTTTTGTTGAATCACTGTGGCTATATTAAAACAGACCAAACGTGAATTACAGATACCTGGAGCTCCCTCATTATATATGTGCTGAAGTTGCTAACTTTATTGTTCACTCAGGTTTTGAAAGTCTCTATTGTAATGTTTGATTTCCTCAGAAACATGAAAAGAGGCCTTCTGAGGAGGTGGGAAGCTTTTTCAGATGCCAAATACTCCTATTTTAGCCGAAAGTCACACCATGTTTATAGAGATTGATTTGACATGTAGAACATTTAAGCAGTCTCAATTCTTATTAAAATTTAAGATGAAAAATAAAGGCAATGGAGAAAACATTTATTTCCCCCATTTTTTGTGTTCTTTGGGATATATTTGTACAGCTTTTGATATACAAGACAGAAAGGAAATTGCATTTGTCACACTTGCAACAAGTCCCTGTTTCACCATTTGGGCAAGTAGAACAAGGCTAGTGTGTAAGATCTTTAGCTCTCTGTCCTGCAAGGAGCAAAGACTGCACATCTTACATTTACCCATGCAAGAAACTGGGTAAGAAATGATGGAGGGATTGGAAATTAATGAGCCCTTCATTTATTTCACCCTCCAGTTGCTGATCCCCATAAGTGGACACTTGCTGGGGGCAGAAATCAATGTTGCATGTAGTGCTCAGCCTGGGCAGACCCTGCTGACATGCATGGTAAGATTTCCACTGCTCTCAGGGGAATTGTTTTTAAAAAAATGAAAAGATACTTTAGCTTTACTTGGTATATTTTCCGTGTGTCTTAAAACCTGCATTGTAATGTCATTAAGCATGTCAATTAGAGACATCAGTTTGATAGGTGGACCACTTGGTGGATAAAGAACTGGCTGGATGGCAGCATGCAAAGAGTTGTGTTCAACAGCTCAATGTCCGGCTGGAGACCAGTAACGAGTGGTGTCCCTCAGGGATCGGTGTTGGGACCGCTCTTGTTCAACATCTTTGTTGGTGACATGGACAGTGGGATTGGGTGCACCCTCAGCAAGTTTGCCGATGACACCAAGCTGTGTGGTTTGGTTGATATGCTGGAGGGAAGGAATGCCATTCAGAGGGACCTTGACATGCTTGTGAGGTGGGCTGATGCCAACCTCATGAAGTTTAACCATGACAAGTGTGAGGTCCTACACGTGGGTCAGAGCAATCCCAGGCACAGCTACAGGTTGGGCAGAGAAGAGATTCAGAGCAGCCCTGTGGAGAAGGACTTGGGGGTGTTGGTCGATGAGAAAATGAACATGAGCTGGCTTCAGTGTGTGCTCGCAGCCCAGAAAGGCAACCATATCCTGGGCTGCATCAAAAGGAGCATGACCAGCAGGTCAAAGGAGGTGATCCTGCCCCTCTACTCTGCTCTCGTGAGACCTCACTTGGAGTATTGTGTGCAGTTCTGGTGTCCTCAACATAAAAAAGACATGGAACTGTTGGAACAAGTCCAGAGGAGGGCCACGAGGATAATCAGGGGACTGGAGCACCTCCTGTATGAAGATAGGCTGAGAAAGTTGGAGCTATTCAACCTGGAGAAGAGAAGGCTGCGTGGAGACCTCGTAGCAGCCTTCCAGTATCTGAAGGGGGGCTATAAGGATTCTGTGTATGGACTCTTCATTAGAGACTGTAGTGATAGGACAAGGGGTAACAGGTTAAAACTTAAACAGGAGAAGTTTAGAATGGATATAAGGAAGAAACTTTTTACTGTAAGGGTGGTGAGGTACTGGAATGGGTTGCCCAGGGAGGTAGTGAATGCTCCATCCATGGCAGTGTTCAAAGCCAATTTGGACAAAGCCTAGAATGACATGGCTTAGTGTGAGGTGTCCCTGCCCGTGGCAGGGGGGTTGGAACTAGATGATCTTAAGGTCCTTTCCAACCCTAACTATTCTATGATTCTATGTCGTGTGGCTGTATGGAAACCTTTGGAACACGTCTGTCTGGCAAACATATACTGAGGTTTCCCAGGCTGTCCTTACATGTTTTAATTTTGATGGATGATTTTTCCTCATAAATATTTCACTATAGCCCTTATTTTATTCATAATTAAGAGGCATGTTGGTGCATTTCAAGAAGGCAACAATAACAGATTATTATTTTTTATAATATAGTCACCCTTTCATGCTCTTGAACAACTTCTTCACATGAAATGCATATTTCATTCAACTGCATTCCTCATTTTAGCTTCTAGGGCTATGTTGTTGTGTTACTGATGTCAGGGCCAGATATGCAACCCCTTTCTAGGAGATGACTTGGCAAAGGTATTTAGCTGGCTCCAAGGGGAGCTCCACTGTTGGGAAGAGCCTTGTGTTCCTGTAGATCTCCTGACAGAGCACTGGACAATATCTGAGTCTGATAACAACCTGTATTTGCCACTCTGCATCCTGGATCCTTGTTTGAAGGTGCTGCTTCCACCTACCTTGTTATCCTGCTTGGCTCCTGGTTTACCATCCTTCATGGATCTACTGTTCTCATTGTGCCCTTACAGCTGACATGATTAGCCCTGAAAATACAGTTTTGTGACAGGTTGTAGGTTAGCAGCAGAACTTTTCCCTGTCTGTAAGTGTTAAACTATCTTATGTCAAAGAGAAGAGCTGTAGACAAGTAGTATTTATACATGGGATATAGAGCATCCTTATTCATGTAAGTAAAACTGAATGCTTTGTTTTTCATAAGCTCAGGAAAAGGCAGTTC
This sequence comes from Melopsittacus undulatus, assembly GCF_012275295.1. Classification (NCBI taxonomy): domain Eukaryota; kingdom Metazoa; phylum Chordata; class Aves; order Psittaciformes; family Psittaculidae; genus Melopsittacus; species Melopsittacus undulatus. The sequence goes on along the minus strand of NC_047529.1, from coordinate 31,434,759 downwards.
AAATGTGTGCTACAAAATAGGAGCTGGTTGGACTTCTTTAGTTACAGGTTTTGATGAAAAGTGAAATAAGTTGAAATTAAAACAATTTTGATTGTAAAATATAATGAAGGTCCAGAATGAACAAAGACACTCTGAAGTAGATGCTTTTCAAGATGTTTCCTTTTGGAATTTTTCAGAATTTCATTTCTGAGTTCTGAAGCTTCATTTTGACCCATAATGGGTTTTCATTTTCATATTATTGCTAATGTGCTTTATACCGTGTCAGTAACAGTGTTCAGTATAATACTTGACCTTTAAGGCTTAATTTCCAATAGGAGCAAGTTATCTTTTGAAGAGTTCTGTTCTGTGGAATTTGGCATCTGAATGGTTTATCCTTCTGGGACTACTGTGGTGCTGTAAACACTCTGAATACAAAGCAATTGATAGTTAAACCAACATTAAGTAAAAGATATTCTTACTGATTATGAAAATGAATCCTTTAAGTATTATGCCATATACCTAGCAGTTTATGCACTGTTACAAATGGCCAATCATTAAACAAGATAAAGCATTTTTAAATACACAAATCGTACAAATTTACTTTCATCCTGAATTAAAATGAAAGATATCAAAGTAACCAATTCAGGATTTTGTCTGGATCTATATCCAGATTTAATTTTTATAGGAAACTCCATGACTTGTGATGCTGGTGGCTGAATCAAATTCTAGAGTACAAAATTAGCTTCTAATGCAAACACTGATTATGTATGACTCTAGTGACCCTTGCACTTTCTGGACTGTCCCCCTTAGCCTTTCTTTTCAAGCATTCTGCTCACTTATCTCTGTGTTTTTCCCAAGGGTCAATTCTTTTTCACTGAGCATTCTGGTTTTCAATTTTTGGCTTGCCCTGTGGTGCCAGCAGGTCCATGATACTCAACCTGTCTGCCACAGATCACAGGCCAAGAGATTTATGATTCTATGTGGTCCTTTTGTCCATCAGGGGCAGCTGGAAATGCTCCATGAAATGAAAGTGTCCATGAAGCCTCCTGTGATGGGAAGGGTATTGTGCAGGACTGGTATCGGCCACTCACCCATTCCCTGGGGTGCATTTTCATGGCTGGGGAGAGGCATTCCAGCCTACCAAGAGAAGAGCTGACCTTGTTACTGTGGTTAAAAAGAAACCAGAGAGTTAAGACTTACTTAGGGTAAAAACTGTGCAGTGGAGGGTTTTGACTATTTACTTTACAGAGTAGCTGAGAGGAAGAACAGTTTATTTTTAATTTTGCTGTGTTAGGAGAGTACAAACTATGTGAATTGGGAGAGAAGGGGTTTGTGGAGAGGGTGATAACTGTGTGCTCAAGGTGTTTTTCTGGATGCGTGTCTCATCCCAGTCAGGAGCTTTTCAATTGGATGAGGAGGGTAGTCCTCCTGAGAGGGAGAACATGAAATGGAAAAGGTGGGAGAAGCAGTGAGTGGATGTGCAGAACCAGCAGTGAGTTGGATGCCCATGAGGCAGAATGTAAATGTTACCTCCAGCCATTCCCCTGCTTCCTGCTAGGGAAATGTAATTATCTTGCCCTTTCTGTCAACATGTCTCACTACAGCTCTGGATGGGTAGCTACAAAAATAGAGGGAGGTGACCAATTTAGCATAACATCTTTGTATAAATAAAGCCCAGTTTGAGTCTATGGCCAAATAATAGCATCCACTACTCTTTGGGTATATTAATGTATGAAATCACTGGGGATATAATTATGCACTGCTATTCAAAGGCTAGCTATGTAGTATTGATGAGTTTCTGTATATTCCTTACATGTAAAAGTGTGAAAACTGCCAAGAATTCAACAGCAGAAGGGCTGGTGTGCTGCTGAACCATACATGTGTTACCATACTATCATCTAGTGGCAGTAAGAGGCAAAATGAAAGAGCTGAGCAGTAGTTTGCTTTTGCTTGCATCGGAGTCACCATGTTATTAAGTGCCGCCACTGATATGGTATTGAACAAATGATTTCTCAGCTCTGAAGTCAGCTTTTTTTTTTCTTGTTTGTGAAAAAAATATTTTGATTTATAACAAAGAAACGTGCACTTATTTTAAGTCCAATGCCTAAGAAGTGAGAAGTATGCCCAAATGTGTTCAATTATCATGCCTTGGAGTTAAGAAAACAAGTCAAGCTGTGCTCTGCAGGCCAGCATCTGAATTGCAGGTGCAGATCTTCATCTAGCATCAGTTAGCTTCAGTGAAGCCAAATTGATTTCTACCTGCTGAGGATTTGGCATTTCCATGAATTCTAGATATATGCTTATTTCAGAAAGAAAGAGAGAGAAGTATTTTGATGTTCATCATTCATTCTGATCACTGTTATTCGAAGTCTGATCCAGTGTAACGGATACATCTCTCATGCAAATTTCTGGGCTATAATCAGCTATGACACAAACATTGAACATAAAATAGCTGACATAGATGCATAGGGTGAAACTTCACCCTTGTGCACAAAGGGTACCATGCAGAACACAAGGAAGCAGTAAAAGCATTCAACATAAAGAATAAGTCCTCTATCATTTTATATTCTTCTATTAAAATTAAACCTTTGCTTTTTGCCTTACTCAACATTGACACATAGGAGTAAACGGGTGCCATCTAGTGAAGAAAAGATTTGTTGCATATCTAGAGAGACAAATCCAACTCTATTCCTGCCTCATTCTTTAGCATGATCAGAATAATGACTGACAGACTGACTGACTTTCTACAGGAGGGAGCTTGAACAATATGTACAGTTCACTGTTGCTGTAGCACACACTGAAATAAAAGTATAAAAAATGCAAAAACCTCATTACAAAGTGCCCTGCACATACATATATCAGCTTTATTTAATCCCATTCTCTGCTTCTTCCACAGCATCACTTCCCTCCTGCTCCAGATAAAAAAAAAAAATCTAATATAGTAAATTCTGACTTATTTAGGTAAAGTTCAGTATCTTTCCTAAATACCCCCAACTGGATTAGCAGAAAAGTTTACAGTTGACCTTGATGTAGGCAATTCGGTTTTTGTGCTGATTTTTGGCTATATTTTACCATTCAGAAGCTTTTGAAAGTGGAAGATAAACTTTGGATGCTGTAACCTTGCACTGCAAGAGCATAAATGCATTATAGCTGATGTGTTGACACCATGCCTAACACTTAGTGACAACACCTTTATTTAAAAAGTACTCTTTGAAACTATTGTTCTGGTCTCCAGAGTTCTCAGTTTTCTTCTTAAAGCTTGTTTTCTTTTTGCATCTCATCAGACCCGAAAAGAAGTTAATTATATACTTTTATTATGTATTCCATACTGTATAATCTTGGAAATTGATTTACTGGTGCAGTTGTTTTGAATCATAAACAATTTAAAATTGATTCTTTGAAAATATAATTTATACTATTAACTAAGACAACTCTCCTTTAGGTCTAGACCATTTTTGCTTCAGACTAAAAAGATCAACAAATGTAACCCATGACACAAATCTGCTTCATGATTTTAAATGAAACTGAAATGGGCTGGTTGCTAACAGATGAGAAGTCAGTGTCCCTTAATCTTATGGTCCAGATAAAGGAGGGCCTGGGCTTGCTGACACCAGGCTGTACTGTGGCATATCTGCTGTTAGCTGACAACAGAGATAGCTACCCTGGTGCTTTGTGGATCTCACATTTGGCCACTTTTACACAGGCTCAATTTTCTGTTTCTGATGCTGCTTTCAGATCATTATCTAGCAATTCCTGCCTCAGGTGTTGGCTGCTCCTTCTATCATTAATTTTAGCCGGGTTTTTGAAGAACAAGACTAATGTGCTTGCATGTGGTATTTCTTCTAATAACTTGTGAACCTTTCAGCCATTTTCAACCAGGTGTGACAGAAGGTCTCAGGGATCTGAAGATTTTTAACATTTTGTGTAAAGATGTAAGTGGGTAATGAACAAAGATTTCCCTCAGTCCCTCCTCAGGAAATGGCTGCAGTGTGAACTCATCTGTTGCTAGACACCAAAGAGTCATCTTGGAGACAGACTACACAAACTCCTAACCACAGGAAAAGATTTGATTAGAAATTGTCCTTTTTAGGCACTGAAAACTTGAGATAATAGTGGCGGATACTGTAGGCAACCAGCCTTTCTCAGTCTGATTGCCCACAGAACCACTCATCTGTTCTATGATGTCCAGTTGACGGTATGCTGGCTGCAGTGAAAAGATCATTACCATTAGATCATCTCTTATCCTAGAAGAGAACATTTTACATACATGTCTCTTTGAACCAACTTCACTGTGATTTGAGTAAAAATGATATTTGATCTTTTTCTGGTTTTGTTTTTTTTTTTTTTGACTTAATCCCATGTTTTTTTCCATCCTTGTCAAGATCACAAACCAGGGATGAAGAACAGAAATTGTAAAACCACTCAGCATTGCCCTGGCTCCCCTGGGAGCAAGAAACAGGCAATACAGAGTCCTGGGAATTCCACCTTTTCTGCTGGATGCGTGCTGCATGCTTTATATTTGCACTTATAGAATGTTTTATGCCTTTTCCCACTGGTTGGATTTTGCTTCCTTTACTCTTATCTTGTTTAGACAAAAGCATTGCCTTTGCTGTTTAAACAACTAATATGTATGTGTGATTGGAGGCTGCTTATAAGAGTTTTCACAGAAATCCGTATTTAATAGTGAGTAGACAGAGAAAAAAAAACTTGCTATAAGATTACAGAGAAGAATATTTAAACCTGTGCTGAAATTTTTAAAGATCTTAAGGAGTATTATAACAATTATGCAGACTAAGTTTATTGCTAGGTATGTACTGAAAATTAAAAGAAATCAAAGGCAAACACACAGTGGAAATCAATATTAACTAAAGCATTATGTATAAACTTAGCCTAGAAAAGAAAAAAGTAATAGTTCATGTAAAAAGGGTCGAAGGAAATTAATCATGTGGCATAATTATTTGGTCAGTTCCTTACTTTTTTGGGTTTTTTGTTGTGGTTTTTTTTGTTTGCTTGTTTGTTGTTGGTTTTTTTTTGAGCCTGTTTTACCTTTAATTGCCATGAACAGATTTTTGAAAAGGGCTTCTTCAAATTAGGTACTGTTTTTGAGTTTATTCTTGCAGGTTCTTTTGCACGTTCTCAATCCCTTTCTTTGTTGCCAGTCTCCTAATAGATGACGGTTCACCTGTTGTGAGTGGCCATGTGTAGGGTTTACTGTGCTGGGAACACCACTAGCATAGACAGCCAAGCCTCATTAGATGCTTTCTCTAGCTGAACTAAACTTCTGGCATGCCTTGAACAGATGATAGTGGATAAATTTGCTGAATGTCTTGGATGTCTTGGGGTGCCTCAGAGGGCACTAGGTGCCTCTGCGTGAAGCAGCTGAATTAAGCCCGTCGTGATGATCAGTTTAGCCTCCTGCTAATTACCCCCAACAGCTTTGACAGGATTTTTCCGCTGGCTGTGAGAGTTTACACTCCATGCACATAAGCCAGCACCTAAATGGAGACTTTTGAATGCAGGCATCCAGATCCCTTTGCTCCCCTGACTGCTCCTGGTTTGCCAGAACTCTTGGCTCAGATTTGTTGGATGTGAGCTGTCTCCATTAGTTTTAAGCATCAGCACTGTAGATATCTGCATCTGAGCTATCACACTGCCTCTCTTTACAGTCTGTGGGGAGAAATAAGTGCATTCCGGGTATGAATCATCTGTCCTATTTTAGATGTCTAAATTGGGATGGGAATGTTCCTTGTTCTGACTCCTTATTTCTTTCCATTGCCCTAAGGTGAGACCAAGGTGACAAGCTAAGTGCAGATATTTCTGTCTGATTAGATAAATCCCACCCATCAAATCTTAGCATCTTCCACCCCCAATCGAATCTCAAGAGCTTCACCCTCAATTCCTTATTATATAGAACTGCCACTCAGATGTTTCCTTTGCTGACTACCCGTGCTTGTCATGTGAGGCTATGAAGGGAAGCTATATGAGGTTGTGAAGGAGGTATGATCTCCACTAGAAGAGCATGACCTGCCATGGGTGACTTTTTGTCACATGGTGGATCCAGATGCCCCTTCTATCACGCAGCTCAGTGTGGTACTGACTCATGAGTCACACTCAGGAAAAAAATCAATGCTCTGCCTGCAGAAAATAACTCTCTTTTCTCCCCTTCTCAAACTGGCAGTTGTGATCACTATGTTAGAGGCAAGCTGAATTTCTTCCTACCTCTCTTTCTTGCATGAGAGAGAATAATGGTTGCCTGGCATTTTTTCTTCCCTTCCTGCTGCCTGTGATGTGTGCATTTCCTACTCTATGCTGCAAAGCAATAAATAGCACCTCCAGGAGAGACAATGAGCACCAGAAAGAAGAAACCACAAGCACAGCCATAGCAGAGACCATTTCAGTGATTTCCAAGCAAAGAATGTCTTGCTTCACTAGTTTCAGCAGCAAAAAAGCTCAACAGTGAAGCACTGTGGGTGTGCTCTATAACCAGATGGGTACATACCATATTGAATGTGTTAAAAAGGTTACTGACTTCCTGCTTGTAGACGTAAAATCAAACATCTCTCAGTAATCCAGCTCTATCTAGGACAGCTCTGGGTTTTTATAAACTGGTCCTCATCCTTTCATCTAAATCTGTGAGCTAGGAGACTGAGGGAAAAGAAAAAGGTTCCTTTTGCACGGAGAGTGCAAGAAGAACTCACATGGGGAGATGAGAAGATCTGAGGGCAAGCCTGAAGCTCTCAAGGCAAGACGGCTGATGTGAAAAGGAGAACACTGCCCAAAATATCTCTGAAGGAGTTATGATGTGCTCATGTGAGAAGGTATTGTAAGCATGGTGCTGTTTCTCTTTCAGACAGGAAGACCCCAAGGAGCCTTTCCTTAGTAGAGTGTATGTTCGGAGGTATTTAAAACATAAACAGCTTTTTTTAAAGCAGAAGAGACAAAATGTTCTGTCTTTTTTCTTGAAACAAAATCTGGGTTTGGTGGCCTTTCTGAAAGGGTTTAGGCTGCCAGGGGAGGCATATTCTGCAAAGAATCATATAATCATAGAATTGCTTAGTTTGGAAAAGACCTTTAAGATCATTAAGTCCAACTGTTAACCTAGCAGTGCCATGTTCACCACATCTACACATCATTTAAATACCTTAAGATTTGGTATTTAACCATTTAACCAGGGACTCAACCATTCCCTGGGCAGCCTGTTCCAATTTTTGACAACCCTTTCAGTGAAGAAATTTTTCCTAATATCCAACCTAAACCTCCCCTGGCTCAGCTTGAGGTCGTTACCTCTTGTCCTGTTGCTTGTTACTTGGGAGACCGATCTCCACCTCACTACAACCTCCTTTCAGGTAGTTGTAGAGAGTGATAAGGTCCTCCCTGAGCCTTCTCCAGACTGAACAACCCCAGTTCCCTCAGCTGTTCCTCATAAGACTTGTGCTCCAGGCCCTTCAACCTTCTTTGCCTCCACTGAGGTGCTGGCCCTGCTCCAGCACCTCAATGTCTTTCTTGCAGGGAGGGGACCAGAGCTAACACAGGATCCGAGGTGCAGCCTCATCAGTGCCCAGTATGGAGGATGATCAGTGCCCTGCCCCTGCTGACCACACTGTTGCTGATACAGGCCAGGATGCTGTTGCCCTTCTTGGCTGCCTGGGCACAAGATGGCTCATGTTCAGCTTGCTGTTGATCAACACTCCATGGTCTTTTTTCCCCCCAGCAGCTTTCCAGCCACTCTTCTCCAAGCCTGGAGCACTGGATGGGGGTGTGGTGGCCCAGGTGCAGGACCCAGCACTCAGCCTTGTTGAACTTCATACAACTGGCCTCGACCCATTGACCCAGTTTGTCCAGACTCCTCTGTAGAGCCTTCCTACCCTTAAACAGACCAACAACTTGGTGTTTGAATCTCCTTGTCCAGATGATAGATAAAGATATTAAACAGAACTGAGGTCTGGGGAACACCACTTGGATCTCCTACAACACACTGTGTATCTCTGCCCTTCTAAGTGTTTACTGGGGAAAACACCATTGTGGAAGTGTATGGAGGCATCATGTTGCTCTGGCACAACAGTCAGTGCTAATCAGTAGAGGGGTCAGGCCTGCAAATGCAGCAGCATCATTAGAGAGCACAACTGCATTTAGACTATGCAGAGGACAAATGCCTGATTGTGCACCTTGAAAATGCTTTACTGAGGTGCTGCTACTATATAGACTATATATTTCTTTTTAATTTGATGGAAAAAGCCTTTGTCTGCTGTGATGAAATAGGAAAGGCTGAAAGATTTACTGTCTCAAGGTTAATTGCAATCAGATCTTTGGTGCAATTAATTTTAACAGGGGAAGAGAATGACAGGCCAGAAGAGAGAAAGGGCAGGTTAAAGAATATTTAGATGAGTTAGAAATGTTCTAGTCAGCAGGGTCAGGTGAAATTTGCTGCAGAATACTTAAGAAAGTTGCCAAAGCAATTGCTGAACTATTAATGGTTGTCTTCAGATGCTTATGGAGGATCAAGAGGTCTCAGAGCCCTAGGAAAGCTTTCACATAGTACCTGTATTTAGAGAAAAAGAAAAATAAAGTAACATATTGAGCAGCTCAACTGGGATGCCAGAGCAAATGTTGAAACAATTAAGAAAAGGCACCAAGTACATAATTAAGCAATGGAGACAGTGACTGTGGATTTGTCAAGAGCACATCATGTCAAATCCACCTTTATGGTTTTGATTTCATTGCTGAGCTGGTAGTTGTAGAAAACCAGTTAGATGTGGTAATTTTTGATGCTCACATACCAAATGGGGAATAACTGTGATTAATTCCCAGAAAGTAAGTGCACTGCTTAAAAGAAACTATGGCCAAAGAAACATTATCAGCTTTTTGGGGTAAAAATGAGAAGGCATTTAAAGTCAGAGTTCTGTGAGGCTTATCTTAAACACAGTTCCACTTAGTGTTTATACTGATGTTTTGAATGGTATAAAACAGCAAGGAGCATTTTGAGAGCCGTGAGAGACAGGATCATGTTTAAAATTGATTGCCTGATATCAACTAATGAAATACAGTAACAGAAAAGGAAAGTATTGTACATAAGAAAAAGTGAGCAACTACCCCAAAATCTGTGAAAGGCAGAAAAGGTTGGGGGGTTTTAGGCTTAAAGTGAGTCCTAAATTGCAAAAGATTTGAAGATCTGATGGTTTATCAAGACATTTAATTCTGAAATATATCCATATATAAAGACATGGAAGAGAGTTATTTTCTTTTCCTTTGTGTAGGTGGTGTTTTAGCTGGAACACTGGGCTCACTTCTGAGCAGTGAATATGGAGAACATGTTGGGTATTCAATGGTGAAGAAACAAAGCTGTTCAACCGCTGGAAAATTTGACCTGTAATGCAAGACTAAGAGCTCCATTTAATCTAGAAAAGAGTTAAGTATGGAAGTGTATGGTGCAAGATGTAAAGTGTCTTTATAAAGGAGATGATAACTAATCATCTTCATCTTTTTATGCTGATGACATATGCGTAAGAAAAGTAGGCTAAATATGAAGCCAACAAGATTTGTTTAGATAACATGAAAAATCTAATAAAAGGGACAGGTAAGCTCTAAAACAGATATTCTAGTGAAGCAGTGGTGGTATTATTATTATTATCATCATTATTATCATTAACTTTCCTACTGCTGCCGTTGCCTCTTCTGTGCCCCACCATTTCTGACTCCTGCTGCTACTCCCCTACCTGCCTTCCAGCCTTTGCTCTTTCCCTTTTGTTGCCATCCTGTCCTCCCTATGCCAACCTATGCTGCTGCTGTCTTCTGCTTGCCTCTTAATTGCCCCTTCCAGTAGTGGTGCCTGAGAACACACAAGGCCCCTGAGAAATTGTTGTGACTGTCACACCTCACCCTGTGGAAGCCACTGGGCTATATAGTTTCTTCTGGTCCCTTCCAGGCCCAAATGTCTGTGCTGCCATGGTGCTATGACTTCCTTTCCTAGCAGAGTGTAGTGTGGCACAGACAGTGCTTAATAATGAACGTGAAGCAGAACTGTGAAAAGAAAGATTTTGAGTCTTCTTCTCAGTCAGCTGTATGCTGATCTGGCCACATATCTATGCATGCCCAGCATAAAGGATGCACAATTATTCTGACTTCCAGTAGCTGTGAGGAATTTGTTGATTTTCCCATCCAAATCCCTTGCAGCTCTTGTTTGTAGCTCAGGCACCTTTGGGCTGGCTCAGCACCAAGGGCAAATCAAGTAATAACAGGGTGAGTCTGCTGTGGCTGGTAATGCAAGTGCTACTGCTGTACTATGCTCCTGGCACAGTGCAACGCAGGCCAAAGACAGTCAGGAAAATGTGCCCCAAATGAAATCTCGCTGTGAACATGTTAGGCTAACTTCTACAATGTTAAGATATAAATAGTCATATGTGTTTACACTGCAAAAAGAATTACACCCACACACATACAATATCACTCCAAAAAAAGGAAACTTAAACTGTTCATGTTTGGACTTTAAGAATCAATATTAAGTCCAGTGATTTCGTTCTGCTCATATGTGTGACTTTATTTTGGGATCTCCATAATATTTTCCCAACTTTGGTCTCTTAACAGACTATCTCTGTCAAACAGTGGAGTGGAAACAGGCATAAGGTAATTTTTTTTTAAGTTTTCTGAATAATATTTTTGGGAGGCTAAATTACGTTTCAGAGAAATATAAGGTATTTCCACCATAATTAATTGTTCCAGCTTACAGATTTGTTTTCTAAATTAATTTCAAAGGAATCTTGGAAATATTTCAAGGAGTGTTCCAAAACACTTGTTTCTATTGAGCATGACTCCAACTATCTTTATCTGAAGATAATCAGAAAAAACTCAGTATTTATCTGGCTTTCTATATCTGAATGAGTTAGCATGTTAAGGTACAGGTGAAGATCAAAAGTATTTTACAAACTGTAAAAATTAAGGTTCTTGACATCCCTGCACATTAGGTGATGATCTAATTTTACATGTGGAAGAAACTAAGGCAAAAAAGAAATATCCAGATTTATGAACTGTATCACTGCAAGCCGGTGATAAAGATCAGAATAAACCCCAAAACCCTTTAGGATAGTCTTTTGCTTTAATCAAAATTCTTTCTTAAAAGTAGTGGTTCAGGAGTTTCAGCAGATGTATGGGTTGAAATTCTATGAGTATAATTAATTGAAATACATATTGAGTCTTCTGAAAGCTTTAAAATGAGGTTCTTGTCTTCTGAGGGTGGGCATGGACAGTCTACAGCAGAGATCATGAAAAGGAAGCTACTTTTTGCTTGGCAAAACCCTCTCCTTTCTTCCCTATGCTTTACCATAAATGCAGATCAGTAACATAATCTGTGGTTTGGGGTGTCTTTGGAGGAAATAGTTATGTGTTATAAGTAAAGATTATTAGTGAAAAGATGAAAAATATCCTGCTGAATTGCTTTATGTTATGACACCGCATGTTTACATCATTTGCATGAAAGAGGAGAGACTCTATTCTTTAAAGTCAGTTGTAATTAAAAAATTGCTTTTATGGTGCATTAATGAATTATTTATAAATTAAAAGAGATAAATGAAACTAGCTGGTATCTGCCAGAGAAAGGGGAGGTGGCTGCTGTTATAGGCAGATGTGTATCTTGTCACTGAACTGCTTTCAATGTCATGTGAAATACTGAATATATTAGAAATAAGAATTACACATACAGAAGTTGATGACCATGAGAAAACATGCATGCAGCTTTGGGGCCGCAGGCTAGAAATTTCCTTTCCTATGTATATTCAAAAACCTTTGGAAAGACTCTGACAGATATAGCTGCAGCAATTTCAAATGTCACTTCGCCTGCCTGCCCTATTTTTCTGACAGAGGTTGCCATCACTTAGCAGAAGAGGCAAAATGGCACAGGTTGCTGCACTTCACCTGCTCCAGGTCACACCTTGTGTATTAACACAATTCTCTCTTTGCAGTGGATGGGGTTAATACACTGAAATGGTGAGACTGAGTTGTGGATACCCACACTACTTGTGGACAAAGCTCTCTTGCTGTTGGGATAATGATGTCAGTTTCTGTCAGAGAAATGAGGGAAGAGCCTGACCGGTAATGTTCTTCCCAGCCCATCATACAGCCTGGACATCAGAGCCCGTTTTACCCCCTTGTTCTTGCAATGGTCCCACTACACAAGCTATCAGGCAGGCTGTTTTTGAGACGTGTTCTGGTGTTAGCTGCAATAGAGTTAATTTTTTTCCTAGTAGCTGGTGCAGTGCTGTGTTTGGGATTTAGCCTGAGAACAATGTTGATATACACTGGTGTTTTAGTTGTTGCTCAGTAGCACTTAGCCCAATTAAGGACTTTTCAGTCTCTCTTGCTCTGCAAGTGATGGGGGGCACAGGAAGCCTGGAGGAAGCAGAGACAGGACACCTGAGTCAAACTAGCCAAAGGGGTATTCCATACCACAGCATGTCATGCCCAGTATATGAACTGGGAGAAGTTACATGGAAGGCCCAGATAGCTGCTCAGGTTGGGCTGGGTATTGGCCAGCTGGCGGTGAGCAATTATATTGTGCATCCCTTATCTTATTATTAAATTGTTCTTATCTCAACCCACAGGTTTTACCTATTTCTGATTCTCCTTCCCATCCCACTGGGTGGGTGGGAGTGAGTAAGCAGCTGCATGGTACTTAGTTGCTGGCTGGGGTTAAAGCGTGACAGTCCTTTTTGACACCCAATTTGGAGCACAAAGGGTTAAAATAACAACAGATCTGACCGGAGTGTGTTAAAACATATTTATTATACGAATTTATTACATTAGTTTAATAGTCACTGGTCATAACGTTGATTTATTTGTTCTCAGAGTTGTGCATGTTCTCATGGTTGTGTTGTGTAACACCTCACTTGCTGTGTATGTTCCCTGTGGTGATGTTTATCACCGCTGGGGACTTGGGCTAAGACTATAATTTTATTTTACCTTGTAACACTGGTTTATCTGCTAGAATTGCTGGTCGTGAAACTGATCTGGTGTTTGTACTCAGCATTGCCATCACCTCTGGACTTCGAGAGCCATCTATTGGAAACTATTAATAATTACACCTTTTACCTTTTTGGAGAGCCAGCCTATGGAGGAGAAGACATTTTTCCGTATCTTCCCTTTCTCTTCCAGGCTAATTACAATACCATTTGAGAATTTTGAAAAATTTTCATATCCTTGAGATGTTGAAACCGGCATTGTCCTACTGCTAGGAACCATGAATGTGGTTCATGTATTGTCTAGGATTAGGCAACTATTTGCAGCTACTCCAACCCCTGTGACAAGCACTGCAGCTATGCAAACCCTGGTGACAGGCACTGCAGCTACTCAGACCCTGGTGATGGATGATGCAGCTGAGCCAGAGAACCAACCCATGCTGGTATCAGTTGCCCCTGTACACAAGAAGAAACGGACATGAAAGACAGTTTATTTAGTAAAGGAGGACAAAGTAGAAATATGGCAAGAACAGAAGGAAGAGACAGAACAGGAGTTAACCATTCAATCCCTATCCCTGAGTGAGCTGTGGGATATGTGAAATTATTTCAGTCATCATCTGCGTGAATACATTATCACCTAACTGCTCCGATGCTGGGATTATTGGGCTAGTAGAGGGCAGGGAAGCCAAGAAGCTGGAATAATTTTCAGGGGAAGGGAAAATTTACAAGGCAGTTGGAAAATGGATACAAGACCTCAGCCTCTGGAGGTGACTTCTGCAAGTGTGAAGGAAAGGTGTCCCTCAAGGAAGATGCTATATGTCACATTGTGGGGTCTGCTACAGACCTGCCTGACCAGGAAGATAGAACACATGGGGCCCTCTATAGACAGATAGAAGCAACCTCACATTAATAAGACCTGGTCCTCATGGGGGACTCCAATCACCCTGATACCTATTGGAGAGAAACATACAGCAGGGCTTAAGCTACCCAGGAGGTTTCAGGAATGTGTTGATAATAACTTCCTTCCCCGAGTGACAGAGGAGCCAATGAGAAGAGGTACTATGCTGGACCTTGTTCTCACTAACAAGGAGGGGTTAGTGGGGAATGCAAAGCTCAAAGACAGCCTTGGCTGCAGTAACCATGAAAGGGTGGAGTTCAAGATCTTTAGGGCAGCAGGGAGGGTCCACAACAAGCTCGCTACCCTGGACTTCAAGAGAGCAGACTTTGTCCTCTTTAGGGATCTGCTTGGTAGGGTACCATGGGGTAAAGCCCTGGAGGGAAGAGGAACCCAAAAAAGCTGATTAATATTCAGGAATCATCTCCAAGCTCAGAAGGATGCATCCCAAAAAGGAGGAAGTCAGGCAAGGGTACCAGGCCTGTGCGTGGCTGAAAAGGAGCTCCTGGAGAAACTCCATCTCAAAAAAAGGAACCCTACAGAGGGTTGAAAAATGGACAGATATCCTAGGAGGAATACAGGGAAATTGTCCAAGCAGCCAGGGTTCAGGTTAGGAAAGCTAAAGCCCTGATAGAATTAAATCTGACTAAGGACATCAAAGGTAACAAGGAAAGCTTCTATAGGTATGTCAGTGAGAAAAGGAAGACTAAGCAAAATGTGGGCCACCTCTGGAAGAAAATGGGAGATGTGGGTACCTGGGATAAGGAGAAGGCTGAGGTACTCAAAAAGCTTATTTGTCTTGGTCTTCACTGGCAAGTGCTGCAGCCCCATGACCCCAAGTTGCAGAAGGTGGGGATAAAAACAAATAAATCCAGTGTGGTGGGCAAGAGGAAAAGTAATTACATGCATAAACAAATATGTAGTTCATGTGTCTGGTTTCATGTTGGTGTTGCACAGAAGATGGCTATTGTTCAATAAATTTTAGGAATTTTTTTACTCATGTTCCTTTACCTCTCAGGTTTGCTCTTGCCTCTCAACTTTCCAGTTGAGATAGGTCGAAATCTGCATCTTTGTTATGAGCAGAGGTAAAGTAAGCTGTCTTCTTTTACTGAAGATTATGTGTAATCCTGGAGCTCCATAACAAGCTCTGAATCTCTAGTTGTTATCCAATATGGCAAGAAGCGAAAGTTCCCTGAAGAAAATCCAGCCGTGTACTTAAGTACATAAAGGCATAACGAATGTCTCTGGATGGTAGACTAATAAGATACAAAAATTATGAAGAATGGAACACTCAAACCTTTGAAATACTAGCTGGTGAGAAAGTTTATGAGCATTTAACCTCTATTCCTTCACTGCTTACTTCAACTGTCAAACTAAGCAGACTGTGGGGAGCAAACTTCAGCAAGGATGTGCTAATTATTTAAACCATATTTATATTCTTGCTTCTACATCCCCCTTTGTCAGTGATAATTACAACATTTCAGCAGGATTCTTATTCTTTGGACAAGGAAAGCAGCTAATTATATTTTGAAGTGTAGGCATATCCTTTGAGAATTGTGAAGTGAAAATGAGAGAATCAATGAAATCTGATGATTATCAAGATCAAAGCCAGCCTCCAGTTGGCCAGAGGAATGGAAAGCCCTTGTGATGAATTTTTTTGCATTTAAAAAACAAATGCAGCACTGGAACAGAAACTGTGAAGCACACACAGTCAGTGTGGGATAGAATTTACAGGAGAAAGAAAAGATAAAATCAAAATGCATTTTTTAAATTTTTGCACATCTCATGAACCTCTGGCTTTACCAGCTCCCTAGTAAAACAGCTTCTGGGAAGTGCTGTGGCCCAAAAAATGAATAGCTCAGAAAGGAAGCTACTGGGAATGTTCAGAGAGCAGAATTATTAAGGAACTGGTTACCCATACAGCTCAGACAGCTTGGGAGACTCTTGAGGTAGCATGTGTGGTATTGCCTGTGGCTTGCTGGAGCCAGCTGGCTGCAGAGTGAGGCAGTAGCCCAAGAGAGTTCATCTTTGTTGCTGTACTATCTTGATTTCCAGCTGCCCAGGGAACTGGTAAGCCTTACCAGCTCCTTTATGAGCTTGGATTGTGGCTGAGAACTCTGCCAACCAGACTGCTTATAAAAACCCCCAAAGAGCTTGAGATATTAAGCAGTGCAGGAATTGGCTAGATAAAGGGCTTTAGCAGCCAAGTGTCCAAGAGATAGGTGGGGTCCAGAGTGGCCAAAAAATTATTAGCTTTCCCTCAAAGATTGAAACAGAATTGTCATATTCCTGTGAATTCTTTGATCCTGTCAAACCCATTATTTTCTGTCTGCTGCTAGGAAATCTCTGATAAGCTCCAAATCTAAAAAACAAGTAAAAATCTTTGTATTTGTGTTTTTGTCTTTTACATGATGATGTGGTAAGATACATAGGGTTTACATTACACCAAGTACAGCAGCATGTAATGTAGTTCTGAAAACAAAATACCTTATTTTGCATCGTGTTTTGCATTGTATTTTCTCTCATTTGCATTTGTAAAAGTGACTGTAAAGTAGGTTTTAGAGTGGACACACTAGGAAAATGCACAGATACCTCCTAAGATGTGTTTCCTCTGGCCTGTGGCTGTTCTTCCAGTGGGCAAAAAATTTGTACAAGCTTGATTATGATTACAAAGCTTTCCGATTTTTGATTCGAGATTTAATTAAATTGCTGGCTCATTACTGCTGTAATAAAAACTCCTGAAATGTATTAATCTGTAATCAAACCTCAGGTGTAACAATATGGTTGAAAATTATTTCTGTGAATCAAATGAGATGGTTTATCCTTCAATTAACATTTTCTTTCATTGCAGGGGAAATAATGGCACTAAACTGCATTTGGACTCCTCCTTCTGGCAGGCTCTCTTTAAGAAGCAGTTGAAGATTTTGCCTCACCTCTGACAGGTTTCTTTATTTAGGTAAACTATTCTATAACATTCAGATATACAAGAGTCTCATTGAAGTCAGCACAGTTATTGTGAATTTATAATACTTTGATATTGAAGGTAAAATTTAGCATATTGAAATGGACATATTCAGCTTCCTTTAATGTAGGGCATACTTTGCTTGATGCAATTTACAATCTAGCTATGACATTAAATATTGGGGGAAAAAATGTTCTATTTATTACAATATAAATGTCTGCCTGCATTTAACTGAGAGAAGGGCATAGAAGCACAGTCCAGAATTTAAACCAGATCAGTTTTCTCACTATGGAAAACACACAGATAGGAGACAACAAAAGAATTCAGGTAATATACTGAATACCAATCAGATTACAAAAAGCAGTATTCTTTAAATGACACTCAAAGCAGATGGAATGAAGCAATAAATTGGGTAATTTTATTGTGGTATTTTCCAGTTCTCAGACAATTGTAATAATTTGACTCATGCTTGAAATAACTACATTATCAATGAGGCACTCCTGGAACTACTGATTTTTTTTTTCATCTGCTCAGAATGCACAGCTTCAGCTTTCATGTTTAACTAGTAAGTGAAATTCATCTGTGTTGGCCTGTGAAGAGATTCATACATATCTGGGTATTTTTTGTGGTTTTCTCAAGACCTTTTCAACTCAACCTTTCCTTTCACATCTGAAGGTGGAGGAAATTCTCCCACTCCTTCCTTCCCTTGTGTAATGGTTTTGTAATTTGTAACTGGAAGCCAAATTAGTAAGTGAATGCTACCCCTAAACCCCAAATAAATCTAATATAAATACTTCCACAAATTATTGCTTGCACTAGAACTCTTAGAAAAAGAATTGGGATGTACTATTGGCTTTTAGATTGCTTGGCAGCTGTAGATTGTTTTTTGTTTCACAACCTGCATTTGTACATAGATTTCAGTGTTGCCACACTTTTATGTGCTAAAAATAGTGTCTACATTTGAAGTTTACAGATTGCACATATCTCTTTATCTTAGTTACAAACAAAACTTAAATTCTCAGTATGTCTTTCTTGTTCGTAAAGCATGGTTGGCTCATTACACAGCTGTGAGCACCTGGTATTGTTTGTTAATGTGAGGTAAACCTTTCTTTGCTGGAAACCATGTTCTTCATATATCAATTCAAGCCGCATATTTGAAGCAACATAAAAGACCAACACTGAAACAAGGTAAAAGACTAATTTCTGAAAAGTTGCTAGATTTCCTAGAGAAAGACCTATTGGATCATTACATCGTGTTGTTAAGGCTACAGTTGTATTAGGAGGAAGTTGTTTTCAGAGTTCAAAATTGGCATAAATAATTCCTTAAAACATGACATTTGGAAAAC
The DNA here is from genome assembly GCF_012275295.1 of Melopsittacus undulatus. Lineage (NCBI taxonomy): Eukaryota > Metazoa > Chordata > Aves > Psittaciformes > Psittaculidae > Melopsittacus > Melopsittacus undulatus. Next base: position 31,416,633 of record NC_047529.1, on the reverse strand, counting down.
AGTATTGCTGCAATAGCTACATCATGTCAAGGACAATATGGCAGTGAGAATGAGTGAGGAAAGAAACAGCTGTTGATTTCCTTGCTTTTAACACATATACGAATCTTTTATGCTGGATTTGACATTAATAAGTGTTTTAGATAAGATCATATCCTTTGCATAAATAAAGAAAAATCTTTCATACAGGATACAAGGCCAGCAACCAGCAATCATCCAGGGAACCATTTTCCTTACAGGATTCCTGAGCTGCTTCTAAAGGAGCAAATGAAGTATCACCCTTAGGAGAAGACTGGATAATTAGCATAGGGTAAATCTGCCTGTCTGCCTCCATCCTTTTCTCTTCTGATAGCTGAGATGCTAACAGCTTGAAGAGAGTCCTTGCCACATAGGTGTCACCTAACACTGTGGTTTTCCTTCAACACTTTTTTAGGTACCTCCCTCTAAGATCTTCTTCTTGCCTGGCAGATCTACTTTGGCTTCACTGCCAAGGAGTCTCTTGTGCCAGGACAAGGGATCTGGATTTGTCAGCAAAGATGAAAAACAAAGAATAAAGCTGCTTTAAATTATTAGCAATTACTTAGAATTAGATTTTTTTTTTCTTTTTCCCCAAAAGAGGCAATACTTCAGACAGACTCTCATATAGAATCATAGAATTGTTTGGGCTGGAAAGGACCTTAAAGCCATCTAGTTCCAACCCCCCTGCCATGGGCAGGGACATATGAAATGTTACTATGTATTTTTCTGGTTTAAACATTTGGCTGTGAAGCTGTGTCACTTATTTTGGCTAGTAATAACTATGAAATGTAGTTTTTTTGTTGTCTTTGCATTATTTTGAATGAACATTTCTATTGAAAATGGGCTAAAACTGTTGAGAAAACCTAGATAAAATAGAAACCCATCACGAGTGACATTCTAAACTTGACGAAAATGCCTGGCAAGGAAAAGGCTCTACCACATGTGCCACACCTGAGCTCCTTTGTTCTTTGCCACTGCTGCATCTCCAGGAGGCCTGTTGCCTTTGTTAGTGCTTGATAAACACTTCAGCATCCATTAGAGAGAAAACATGAAACAAAAACATGGAACAGGAGAAAGAAAGGAAACAAAAGCCTCATATTTCAAGTAGGTGTTACTGGTATTAAAACCTTATTTTCTGTTCACTGGGAAGCAGTCTGTAACAACCACCCCAGAACGGTAATCTCCCCTTCTTGGTGTTACTCAGGGCATTTAAGATCTAACCCCTGGAGGTTTTAACACTCCCATCACCTTTGTAAATCTCACCCTGTCAGAGCACATATGCATGCAACCCGACATGACCGAGTAATGCAAATGACATTTCACATCAAAATGCCTGTTACAAAGGCTGCCATGACTTTCATTTTGATGATTTTTTTTTCTTCTCTGCTCCTTTTTTGCCACTCTTATTGCCTTGTGCAGGCTGGGCTGGAGCAGGTTGGAAGCCATCTGCTGGCTCCCAGCTGCACCCTGAGGGGAGGTTGTGGGGCTGCATGGTCTCCATTCTGGGTTTGTTGGATTGATGAGGGGCCAACACAGCGCTTGGCAAGGAAGGGAAGAAAACCTTTATGAAACTTGACGGCAACTGTGCTTTCCAGGCCTTTGTCCTTAGCCCAAATTGTTTCCTCTGCAGTTCAAACCATCTCAGGCAAAGGGGCTTAAACACTGTCCACAGAGGGAAAGGGCTGCCCTGGCCCAGGCTGCTTGCTGCCCCTGTGGTTATAAACTACCTTAGGATTTGCCTTTGATTATAAAGTGCCCTTTGCCTTAGGTTATAAACTACCAGGATTTTATCATTGTGAATTACTGTACATCTGGCAAATGCACTTGAAAATGCAGAAGGGGGAATGAAGAGAAAGAGGTACGAACATACATTTCCCTACCACACTTTTGCAGTGGAAAGGCAAACTGGTTACTGAAGAAGACACCTAAATTTTATTCAGCTGAGTTGCTCCATTGAGAAATAGTGCCAATGAAAGGGTTTGAGTTTTTTCTTTCTTTAATACTGTAATTAATTTGTCATCCTGCAAAGTTCTTCAGTGCCAATCTTAAACTTGCCTGCTCTCACACTGAGCACTGTGACAAAGTTTAGTTGTTCTGCTCCAAGAAGACAACATTGCAATTGTCAGTAACAGCAAAATAGAATTTTGATTTTTTACCAGTGAGAGTGATGGTGCTCACAGTGCACAGTCGCTTGCAGAAAAAGACATCATTGACCTTTTAGGATATTATGTGTTTTATCCTGAAATTCTGTACAAATTATGTGTAATCTTCCCAAATGTACAGATAACTCCAATATGTTTCTGTTCTGGTGAGAAACTAGTCAAAACCAGTGATATTTATTCAGTTGCTCTGAAAAACCTTAGAATGCAGTGGAAATAGTGAAGAACCTCATCAGCTTCATGCATGTGTGGCCTTTACTGCCCTTTAGGGAAACAAACAACAGAAATACCAAATGGCTTTTATTTTTTTTTTTCCCAAAAAAGACACTGGTAGACATAATGGACTGCTGCAACACAGGGTTCAGGCATTTGAATTCAGATCCTGAGTGACTGTTAAACCACGCTTGTGCTTTCTGTTGTGTAAGTTTTACAAATATTTGTAATTAAGTTTTTTTTCTTACATAGTTTATACAGTACTAGGAAAATAAATGATTTTTGTATGAGATGTTTTTCTTAATGGAAGTTGATGCACATAGTTTCTTGAAAATTCTGAAGGTCTTTTCATACATCAATGTTGCCAGTAGCAGCACAGGTGCACAGATGTAGAGAAAGGAGGGCTTGGACAAATAAAGCCTTAAATACCAAAGGCTGGTGTCTGTGGCTTCTGAGCTATAAGGAAATCTTAACCATGGCTCTCTCTTAGAGTTCTATAGCTGCTTTGATAACCCCACATCAGCAACCAGGCCAAGCTTTGTCTCTATCTCCTCATGCTCCATCTCATTTTTGTGCTTATCTTATTTTTCTGGTACAATTTTTGGCAGTGCTGTGCTAATTTTGGCATTTCCAATGGATTTGAAAAATTGCAAAAATTTATCCTGCAGTTAAGGTGTATTGTAGAATCACTTCCCTGTGAAACTAAGGAGTTCATTATTTGCATGGACAAGATTAGCTAGCTGGCAGATCTCAGCTTGAACAAAATCAGCTTAATTAGTTCAGATATCTAGCATGAGAAGTTGCTTACCTGTGATATGGCACTTAAAATTGCACAGAAATTTTGGTCAGAATTCACTGAAAAAGAAGGCTGCAGAAGTAAAGTACAATGCTTTTATTTATTTATTTATTTATTTATTTATTTTTATATGTATGTTTATTTTATTTTTTTGGCAGAGAGATGTTTGATGTCTGAACTGTGGATTTAAAAATGTCACTGACATGTACATGATGGTACATAATGGTGCCTGTCTACTGTGATACATAGAAAAGACATAAGTATCTCTTTACTTATCTCCTTATCTCCTTACTCACTTCTTCCAGGTGTAGGACCTTGTGCAAGGTCCTACACCTGGGTTGGAGCAATCCCAGGCACAGCTACAGGTTGAGCAGAGAAGAGATTCAGAGCAGCCCTGCGGAGAAGGACTTGGGGGTGTTGGTCAATGAGAAAATGAACATGAGCTGGCTTCAGTGTGTGCTTGCAGCCCAGAAAGGCAACCATATCCTGGGCTGCATCAAAAGGAACGTGACCAGCAGGTCAAAGGAGGTGATCCTGCCCCTCTACTCTGCTCTCCTGAGACCTCACTTGGAGTATTGTGTGCAGTTCTGGTGTCCTCAACATAAAAAGGACATGGAACTGTTGGAACAAGTCCAGAGGAGGGCCACGAGGATAATCAGGGGACTGGAGCACCTCCCATATGAAGACAGGCTGAGAAAGTTGGGACTGTTCAGCCTGGAGAAGAGAAGGCTGCATGGAGACCACATAGCAGCCTTCCAGTATCTGAAGGGGGGCTATAAGGATTCTGTGTATGGACTCTTCATTAGGGACTGTAGTGATAGGACAAGGGGTAATGGGTTCAGACTTAAACAGGGGAAGTTTAGATTGGATATAAGGAAGAAACTTTTTACTGTAAGGGTGGTGAGGCACTGGGATGCGTTGCCCAAGGAAGTTGTGAATGCTCCATCCCTGGAAGTGTTCAAGTCCAGGTTGGACAGAGTCTTGTGTGACATGGTTTAGTGTGAGGTGTCTCTGCCCATGGCAGTGGGGTCGGAAATAGGTGATCTTAAGGTCCTTTCCAACCCTAACTCTTCTATGATTCTATCTCCATGGATCAGCCTATTCAGACAGCCAAAACCATTCCAAACTGTAGGTTTTAATTGGCCACTTACAGAAATCTGTACTGGAACTGTAGAGCAAATCCAGCCACAAAAATCCTTCTCTATATACTTACACATACATGCAAATACAATATATCAGAGCAAGCATCAGAAAAATAACTTGTGGACCAGAACTTAAACCACAGTGTTTCTGTACAAGTATGTTAGTCATTAGGCTATTGCGCTGGAGATTGGTGGTGCAGTCACTAGCTACAGTCATGAGAAGATGCAGTCTTCAGGGAGAGTTTTGGGCTCAGGATTAAGGGACAACTGGAGCATTCTCTCTCCTTCTTTCAGTAAATTATTTCATGCAGTTACATGTGGCTAACATCTCTTGCTGGCTATCTGCAGGCAATTCCTAGCCAAAAGCCTTAAACATGGGAATACTATGCCTGACGGGAATTTGGATTCTGTGATGGTGACAATGTGTAACATTCAGTTTCCAGTTCTGGTAAGCTGAAGTGATGGTACCCATGTCCTTTTGGGGGTCTGTTTTAATCCTTATTGAAGGATTTTGCAGTGAGGCCAAAGTATTTTTAGATTGGCTATTCCATTTGGATACAAATGAACGAGTTTTACCTTTGTGTCTTTTTTCCTCTACAGTTATACTGAAATAGGAATTAAAAAACCTTAAGGGAAAAGGAAAGAAATGGTGGTATTTAATTATGAATACCACCTGTATAAATTAGTATGAAAAAATGCTCATTCATTACTGTATGCTTGTATAATTTATGTTTAACAGGTAAAATTTGCTATTTCAGGGAAGAATGTGATATGATAATAATATCAATTTACCTGAGATTCATTATGTGAAAATTTGGATACAAAGATAATGTTGCTCTTGAAGTTTGTTCCAACTTTCTTTTGTCTGTACTGTGTAACTATTTAAACATCACTCTACTGGCAATAAATATTTTTCATGTTTTTAGGAATTAAGGGTAATAATTACTCTTCTGCATTCTTTGCTGTAGGCTGTAAAAGTAGAAGTTCAGACAGTGTAGGCTATAAATGACATTTAGTGATTAATCACAGAGTCATGGAATTGTTGACGTTGGAGGGATCTCTGGAGGTCATCTAGTCTAAACCCCTACTCACAGTGGGGTTAGCTAAAGCAGGTTGTTCGGTGTCATATCCAATCAGACTCTGAATGTTTCCAAGAATGGAGACTCTACAATCTAGAAAACCAGTTTCAGTGTTTGACCACCCTGAGAATTAGAATGTAAATTTCATATATCATAATCTTAAACCTAGTAAAAGGCTTGGTGACACAGAATACATATAGCCATTTTTCTAACTGCTTATTTTGCAAACAGAATGAGTTTTAGTTGTATGATGTCCATCTACTATAGGGAGATTTTGAGTCAGTACTGATAAAGATAAAGTGATAAACTTCTTTACCATTTTGGCAGTTTGACCTGCAACATGTACATCTGCATTGCCACATCTCCTGCTGTATTTATCATTATGATAGCCTGTTATTGCCTGAGACATAACAGACAAAATGGAAGGCTGTATCCTACTGAAGTCCCATTTGAATCCTCCATATAGGTTCTCAGTAGCTCAAATGGCTTTTCTTAGAATTTTAATAAACCAAGTGGTGGGCTATTTTAAGACTGTGGGAAGCCCTGAATACTGTGTGCACGATCAGAACAAGTCTATTTTATATATGCAGTGAGTCTATTCTGTACTTTACCCAGCCTTTTTCCTCTGTAGAGAAGTCAGAGTTCAAATGACTAGGTATATGTACTGTCTCACTGAATATTTGTGCTTTGTGCTTTACAGTCATGAAACCTTTTTATCTTATTGGTATAGATATCGCTAGTGAGGCTGACTCAAGGCTAAATATAACATGAATGTTGAAAGAGAGATTGTAGATTTTTGTGTCTAACCAGTTCCTTGCCTTACACATTTGCAGATAGAATCCCATCAGTAAAGATCTCTGTCTCACTGATTCCTCACACCTTTTTTATTTTTCCTCATATAGCACTTTGCCTCTAAGGACAGGTTATGCTGGAGAAAAGATTTATGCTTTCCTACCTTTGCCAGCACACTAGCACCAAATCTTTCTTTCTACTGGGTCCTTGTCGCCAAACATGAATTCATTTGGATGAATAGATGGAAGTTACAGAAAAGTTTAGAATCACTGCAGTATCATTAATGGTAACAGGGCTTTATATAGCACAAAACAAGATGTTGCCAGCAATGGTTTTGTTTGTTGTTTTGTTTTTTTTTTTTTTCAGTAGATAAACAGGTTTTAGAGTTACTGTCCTACTTAATATAAATATTTTGCTGTTTATTCTGGTTTGGATTCCTGTGTGAGAAATCCTTTCTGATTCCAAGTCTCCATTTTTCACTTCTTGGCTTAGCAAGTATCAGAGATGCTGTGATGGCAGCTTATTTTCTCAGAGGAAAGAGCTTATCAGGCCATTTGACAGAGACTTCTCTGGTTGATTAAATTGTGTCAGCCACTTCAGAGCAGAGGGTCTTTTGGATAAATGGTGAATGAACATGACACAGGTTTTTGAGGATAGAAGACATAAAACAGTGAAAACCTTGGGATTCCTCAAGTATGACAGATTTTCCAAAATACTGACAAGTTAACATATCACACTGAACAAAGATAGTATTTGAAACAGGGACTAGTGTTTATATTTAAGGAATGCTTCTGAGAACAAAATATTTTAAACATCTTGCATCAGCTAATGATGTATGATTTATTTCTTCTGCAGATTAAACCAATAGCACTATCTATGTGCCTTCCAGATGGCAATTTATCTATAATAAGCCACATGATATCAAGTATGTTACAAATCAGACAAACATTTTTGGTTTTAAGTTTTCTATTCTAACAGTATATACAAATTCTAAAATGCCTATGTTCAGTTAAAAGCTGAATGTGTGTAGCGAAACTCTGGTTAACCAGGTGTGATTTGAAATAGTCAATTTCGGTCTTGATCTAGAAACTGTGAATTTAAACTAAGTTTGTATGGTATGACAGTAGGATTAATTTTTCCAAATTAATCTTAAGGAAGAGAATGACAATGGATTGCTATGCATAGTTGTTTTATATTAGCAAATTATAATGAAAAAAAAGTTATATAATATTTAGAAAAGTTATATGATGCCATGTACATACATCATAGATAATGTGGTAAAATGACACTTAATTGAAGGGTTATTTAGAAAAAAAAATCTCAGAACCACAAAGCATCTCAGAGATTTCTAAAACAGTGGAGTGTTATGAATGGAGAGTTTGAGCAATTAATTTCTGTGAACAGCTAATGAAACCTAATACCAAATAGATTTCTTTACTATGTGCCTTCTGTCACCCTGCTGGGGCAGATAGAGTGGAGTACTATGGTTATGGTCCTTACCAACAAGTTCCATTACTCATGCAATGTATAAAAAAATCAGGCAATGTCACCTTCTTTGGAGTTGTGATACTTCCCATAGAGCAAGACCATAATAGTTTAACTGGAAGAATGGAGCAGTAAAGTACTGGCTATGAAACAGAAAAGATAACAATACTTTGTTTCTCCTTGCTTCTTAGGCCTTATTTTATGGAGAAGCTATTACTTATAGTCATGAGCATTCGAAGTGGTATAGAGAAAGGGATATTAGTAGAAATTTATAAAAGTTGCTTATCTAAGTTTTGATTTCAGCTCAACTCCTAATAATACAAGCCATTGCTGTGACAGTGTGTACATGTAGGTAATTCTAACAAGTTACAAAACCAGAGAGACTAAAAGACTCTGCAGATTTTGCAGGCTCATCCTTTAATTAAACTCCTTTTCTATTATCTCCACCTAAAAACTTGTCTATTATAGGAGGAGCTCAGGAAAAACAAGGGTGTTCTCATCACTATCTGAAGCTGAGTAGACTTAGACTCTGACAACTGTAGAATTAGCTCTCTCCATTAAGACAACAACAATGGTGCTGTGTATTCTCTCTGTGTATAGGTAGACTGTTAACTCCAAAGATCTGTACGATCTTATCTGGAACTCTGTTGTGGAGATCTTTGAAATAATAGTGATAAATCTTATAAAAAGGTTTACACATTAAAGCAAATAATGGTTAAATAGCATCCAGAAAAAAATACAAAGCTCAGGTAATTTTCAGAGTGCAGATGAGGTATAGGTTAATGTTGAAATATTATTATTTTTCTGTAATGAAGCAATCACACGGGATTCCAACATCAAAGTCAAGAGCTAAGATTAAAAAATGAAATTGAAAAATATCTCTGACACATGATATGAATTGCTTCTTCAAGGAAAGGAAGTATTTGTTTGATTTAATAATTCTTGAACACTGTATATCTTCCACTGGCAAATTAAAATAACAAAAGTTAGAGATGAAGATTTTTTAGGTTATGTAGTTAATTCCTGTGGCTGCCATACCTTACACTATACAACATATTTTCCTCATATACCTTGTATTTATAGGTTTTTAAGGATGAAGTTTCTAAATCAACCTTCAGAGGATCATTCTGCAGTTTTGTACTTTGCATGAGCAGTAAATTCTTTTTATAGTTACTTTTTTCTTAAACACGGCCAACAAATGTTGTGTCAAATTACACTGAGGAAAAAAAAACCTGCTAAAAATGAAGATGGTTCCCCCTTTTCTGGCAAACCGAATGCGTGTTTGTTTCACGTACATCATCCCCCGGCTCTACATGCTTTTACTGAAAGTTCCACTAGATGGCCCCAAACTTCTTCCGAATTCAACCCTTATTATTTCAAGATGCTTTAAAGTGGCATGCAGACATAAATATTTGCTCTCGGCTGAAATTTGACACACTGTGCTAGGACTTGCCCCAGGCGGGTGTTTTGTTTTGTCTTGTTGGTTTGGTTTTTTGTGTTTGTATTTTTTTTTCGTGTTTGTTTTGTGATTTTGCATGTGTGCTTTTTTTTTTTTTTAATCTTTTTGGCTTTTGTTTTTTTTTTTTTTTTTGATTGGTTGGCTTTTTTGTTGTCGGTGTTTTTTTTCTTTGTTTGTTTGATATTTAGTTTTTGTTTACAAAACTCATATACAAGTTCCTGGAAAGCATTTTGCTTGCCACAGTATTCTTACCTGTATAAGAAATTGTATTGTGCCACTTACAGCATCAGCAGGTGATTAAAATATATTCACTTGGTCTTGAAACAACAAAGTATATTATTATATTGCACATTAAAATAAAGTAGGGAAGAAAATTGTTCTCTATTCAGCATTTAAATCCTAGCTGCATAAAGAATAGCTAAATTAATAATTAATTCTTATTCAGTCTAAATTATGCTAGATCTATAATGCTACACAGAAGCAGCGTCAGATTCCTGCTTGATATAAATAGTTGATTTATTAAAAGTTACTTTGTTGTTGAAGAAGACACAGAAGATACTTTCTAAAGAATTTTAGAGCAGATTTGAATGACTGTCAGTGTGGAATGGCTGGATTCCAAATACCCTTTTAAAACAGAGTTTTTTTTCCAACTTTAAGCTTAAATATGCAGCTGTCTGTACAATCCCTTTTTAATGTTACAAGACACAGCAACCTGCTTTCAAAATGCTGGAGTCATAAGTTTCTTTTTATATACTTTTGAGTTGTTTCAGGTTCTAAGTTTTATCATTGTTTTGGGTGAGAGACTGGGTAAGACTGAACACTTGATAAGAATTACAAATAGTACAAAGTAGCTAGAAATGTTTACATGTAAGATAAACATGTAAGTTCGTTGTGTAATAGGTGAATATAATAGGTGAAATGTAATAGGTGAATGTAATGAAAGCATGTAATAGGTGAAATTGCAAGGAATTTTCAGTTGAGTTGCAACATCAAAAGAGTGAAAAAGATTTAATGAGTAAAAATTAATGAAAAATGAGTGAAAATTAAATATTAAGATTGGTGTTATTAGTGATGGAGGAAAGGGAAGTATTTTAATGTTTGAATGGGTTGTGAGTTATGGATAATCTTTAGAAAGCATAATAGAAAAACTTTGTGAAGTAATGAGAAAAAGTGAAGAGTTTCGAAGAGAAAGGAAGTGTAATGCTAAGGGCTAAGGAAGGTATCTTTATCAGTTGTTCTTTTTTTTAATGACAAATCACAGATTTTGGTAAGGAGATTGTAGTATTCAACATAGAAGACGAAAACAATCTAAGTATTTTTCTTCGTTTTAGTGAAATCTGGATTTAGGAGAAGTTTATGTTGAAAGCAGAAGAAAAATAGAAGAAATATGAGAGCAAAGAAAAGAAAAATTGGAAAACAAGACATGGGTTTAGGTAATTTGTCATGGGTACAAAATCACACAGAATGGCAGAACTATTGAGACTGGAGTCTCAAAAGTTTAAATCCTGGATGATCAACTAGAGCATTTACTCAGCACCATACCCAGTCAGGTTCTGAATAGCTCCAGGAATAGAGACTGTGCAATATTTCTGGGCACCCAGTTCCATTCTTTGACCACTTTCACTGTAAAAACTTTTTTCTTATGTGTAAGTGGCATTTTTTGTCTTTCAGTTTGTACCCATTGTCCTGTGTCTAGATATCACTGCAAAGATTCTGCTTGATTTACTCCCTCCGTCAGGAATTTATACATACTGATAAGATCCCCCTGAGTCTTCCCCACACTCAGCAACTATTTTGGCTACTTCTTACAATCTCATATACACTCCAATGCCTTCCTCATCTTTGTGGCCCTTTGCTGGCCTTGCTCCAGTAAGCCCATATCTCTGTTGTACTGAGGAACTCAGAACTGGACACAACATGTAATGTGGATTTCAATAAAGAAAACAGTTGTTTTGCTGTCTGTTTTAATGAACTGTACCTTATTTCTGCTAAGAACCACGAGAACGAAGAAAATGTAGCTGAAGTCTGAAAGACAATGTGTTTCACTGTTGACTCATCTATCATGCCAGACAGGCATATTAAAGATATGATCCTGCATTTTTATGAATGAGTTTTAAATTTTAATGAAATAGACTAAGGTTTAAAATGAGATATTGAAACCTAAGTGGCAGTACTAATAATGATCCAGGTTACATAATTTCACCAAATTAATTAGGTTTGTCTTTTGGGGTTTTATTACTTTCTTTACTAAATCAAATTACACTCTTTACATCTTGGTACTGTTTTCCCTAATGCAGAGGTGATCAAGTCACTTATGAAATTTCTTATAGGGAGGTTTACTCTGAAAAGCTTGCCCTAATTAATGAAGAAAGGATGTCTTCATTTAGGAGTTGTTCACAGGTAAGAGAAACTATCAACAATTTAATATGGGTAGTAAGATTGCTCAATCTGTCAGTTTATCACTCTTATTCATATATCATTTATATAGAATGCATCAGATTATGATGATACTGTTTGATTTTGTATGGAATACATGAAAAACAGTCCATTATCAAAAGCTTTTTTTCAAGCTTCTGAGTTACTGTTCCTTAAAATATATATTAAATTTTCTCCTACGGATGTGACCACAGTGTAGTCAATCATACATGCACTGAGTTTATATATCCAGGCAGCTGGAACCATAAGTTCAACTAATAGGCAATCACATCATACTATGACAGTGTGCTTCCCCAACCCCATCACCTGATCTTTGTTTCCTGTAACTGCTGAACTGACACCCACCACTGGTGATTGTAATAGGTGTGTCTGGTTGTGATGGCTGCATCTGACTACAACTGGATTTTGGAGGAGACAGATAATAACACAATAGTCAAGGGCTAATCTGAGCAATGTGACCCCCCCAACCTTACTGCGTCTGACTTAAACCTGTTCTGGGAGAGTCTAACTTCTGCATTCGGTATGCAAACTTGACTATGAGTCAGTTATCTTACTTCATAAATAGTGGACAGCCCAGGCCTGTTGAACAATCCTGCATAGCAGTGGGCTGCAAAACAGGGTCTCCCCTTGAGCAGGGACTTCTCAAGGTCACTCTTAGAGGCTGAGAGGTGCCTTGCTGCAACAGATTCTTGGTAGGTGATTAATAACACAATAAACTTTGAAATCTTGGCTAAGTGATTTAAAGGATTGGTTGCACATACATAATCCTTTAGACATAAACCATTGAACAAGTCTGTGACTAAGTCTGAAAGTAACCACACGGAGACTCCTTTCTGAAAAGGAGTTTAGAAAGCAAGGGGTCCTTTCTGAACCTCATGACTCAATGGGAGGATCTCCTTGACAGTTTTGTCTGATCCTGTCCTCTACCCACGAAACAATCAAGTGTACCTTACCATCAAATCTTGTTAAACCACTGTTGTGTTTACCACTGGACTTTGTAGGGTAAAAAATCATGTAAGTCACATGGTGAGCTTGTAATGTATCACTAGAGAAATAACGTGAAGTAAAAAAAGAATGAGTTCTACATATTTAGATAAAATTCTTCATTTCCCAAGATGTTAATGGAAGTTTATTTCTTCTGTGCTTAGAAATCTTCACGACAGAGATAAAAAAATAGATTTTCCTTTATGTTTAGGATCCTTCCCCTAATTATTAAAAGATCAGGATCTTTACACTTCAGACAGTCTTTCGGGAAGTGTTTGTGACACAGAAATCTTGACTCAATACTCTCTCTCAGTCTATGTAACTGTTCCATTCAGATCTACCCGTATGTTGAAAATATTTATCTGGCCGTGGCAATGTTCCTTAAAGCAACAAATAAGAATTTACTTTACACCAAACTTCGTTAGGCTGTTTTTCAATGTATCTCTCAAGGCCTATATTTATTTAGGAAGTGATATGTTTTCTGCTTTCATATTGATAGCAACTCTCAAGAGTTCAGAACTGCACCGTGATAAACAGCACATTATTTACTACAGAAAATTTTGCTTTCCTATTTGCAGAAGCTATTTTATAAATTCAGCATGTTTTATTCTTTAAATATAGTGCTCTCTCTCTTGCTTTACATAAAATCTGCTGTTCAAGGCCTTACATACTGACTAGGCTTTCCTGTTAAATTAATTTTTTAGTTTGGAATGTGATTTTTACAACCATGTTAACGTATTCCTTTTGGTTTTTTGAATCACTAGTTGTGAAACATTGAAAAACCACCAAAGTTTATGCTACATCATCTTCTGTTTGTCTCAGACAATTTATTTCTCTTTTTAGAGAATGTACATAAATGCAATTGTTGGAGCTTTTAGCCTCAGCAGCTGCTGTAGGGATGCATTTACTCTTCATCTCCTCCATATGTTACACATGTAGTATAAAAAAGAATATACAGCTCAGCTCCCATCTTTTATTCTCAGCATGACAGCTGGGTCACAGTGATTTTTTTCTGAGTCTGATGTTCAGTTTGTAGTCAAGCCCAGGCATCTCCTCCAAGTGCCTTGCCTCAGCCATCCACCATTGCTTCTTAGATGCAAGCAGTTTTAGTACATCCACATTACTTGCTATGATTCCCTTATACACAGGCAGTGGAGATTGCAGTTTGAACGTGCCCTAAGCATTTGTCTTGTTCCTGAGCTATGCTACTCCAAAAGAGGTATGGCATGTACTTCCCTTTCAGTTTCCCTTAGTCAGCTGGCTGAATCAAGCTGCTTTTCTGTGTTTTCTGTTGTGTAAAACTTTCATCTATTTTTTTTTTTTGCTACTGAGACATCTTTCCACATTCTGAATATTTTATCAGAACAGTTTTTTATTTCTGTCAGTATAGACTTCTAGATGAGATTCTTATAGGCATCTACTTCTGTTTGAAATCCTCTCGGGTATCCTACCTGTCCTCCAGCTGCTGCTCCAAAGTGATATGAGGCTCCGAAAGTCCTGTTGTGTGCCTCACATTCCATGGGTGTCTGAAATAGCACTAGATGGCAGTGATGAGGCAGCTGAGACTTTGTGTGAATGTAGGTAAGTTCTGAATTTTTTCCTGAGACCTTCTGAGCCAACACAACCCGTTACAGACACAGGCTACTTTCATCACCCTCAGAATTCTCCTTGCCTGCTTTTATGGTGCTTTTGGCTCCCATACATAGACTCCGTAATCCTGCAAGTCCACCTCCAGATGAGTAGATCTAAAAGACTGTTCCAAAGGAAGTTTCTAGAACTGATTGTGAAACACTTACTTTCTAGGTATAGAAAGCTCAAACTTGGAGTCCAATTCTGGATTTTAGAAATCTGCATGCTTTTCAAAGTAACATGGCTTTATAAGAGAAATCACTTTCCCACTGACTTTCAAGAGGCTTGTTATGTTTTTGTCAGATCTTTACACTTAACTCTCTACACTGAAAGAGGACTTCAGAGTTAAAGTAAGCACTGAGAAACCTTACAGAAGGATGCCAGAGCTCTTTAATTCCATTTTGGTCCATACAGAGGACATTAGAATCACCAGTGGCTTGCCTTCCTGTGATTTTGTAGAAGGTGGACAATGAGCCAGTTTCAGAACTGAAATCTCAGGTCTTTTAGTATCATGGCTTGGATGTTGGATGGCTCTGAGAGTTAAGAGAATATGCATCTTCTGTGGTTAGATACATACTTACACATGACAACACTCAGTCTAAATAGTGAAGGTTCATAGCTTTTCTTATGACACACAGTGATTAACTTGTCTGCTTGTCATGCACATTGTCTATTGGATCTGAAGATTTTTACTAGTTCAGTCAGAATTAGCCTGATGGTTATTTTACTCAGCTTCCTTGTTTTATAGGTTTTTTTGCAATCTCATATTCTGCAACTGGTAAGCTTAAAATATTATAAGAGTTTTTCCTGTGGTTAAAAAATCTGGTACCATAATAGGTTTTAAATTGAGTGCTAATTTTCTTAATGGGAAAACCCTAGATAATGTGTTCTCTCTGTTGTTTGTCTAACATCCAAGCTGTTATTTGCTTTCTTTCTTAAAAATTTAAATAAAAATGTTACTCTTAGAGCCTGAACTAAGTTTTCATTCAGATAGTATAAATTTCAATTAAATTGGGAAACTAATTTGTATTTTTTCTAAAGCCACACGGGTTAGATTCACAGTTCAAATTGCATAGTGGATTCTGGCTGTTAGATCTGCTTTATCCTTTTATACTGGCAGAAGTTCTTTTAAAGAGATCATGTTTAGGTATGTATTGCCAAAGGACACACAGCTTTGTTGCTGAATAATTGACTGTGAGATGTGTTACCGGGTAGCTAAGACCACCCTCTCTTAATTACAGCTCATTCAACCATAACTTGAAAAAATAAGAGAGATATACCATTAGTTAACATCTACAAGGCTGCTGTAAGAAACGCGATCTTGCTGAATGTTTGTGTCGTCTTTCAGAGGGATCCCATCTTTATTAAACTTTGGCCTTGGAGCCTGCACATCAGATGATTGCCTGTCTGCACAGGTTAGTGTTGCAGGGCACCATTTCAGCGAGGATGTATGTATTAACAAACCATTATCATACCCTCTCTGTAACAATACTGATGGAAGGAGGAGCATATCCTGTCCCTAAGATATGGCATGAAGAAAGGGGTTTGCTCTTATCAGGTTATCTCTCCAGCCATCAAGTGTTTTTGTTGTACCATTTCTAATCCGACTTCTTTAGTCAGCCAGATGGGCAAAAGTGAGGGAAAAACCCGCAACTTGTGGGTCAAGACAGTTTAATGTGCATCCCTCCCCAAACAGCAGAAACCTCTCAAGTGACACAAAAGCCATCACTTGCCACCAACAGGCTAATGCCCACCCATCCCCAGCAACTGCTGCCTTTGAAAAACTCTTTTCTAGCTTTTATTGCTAAGCATGACATTATATATTATGGAAAATCCTTTTAGTGAGTCTTGGTTAGCTGTCTTGGCTCTGTCCCTTCACAATTTTCTGCCCACCCCTAGCCTACCTATCTGTGTGAGAAACTGAGGAAGCCTTGATACTGTGCAATGATTGTTAAGCAATAGCTAAACCACTGTTGTGTTATCAATACTGCTTTGCTCACCAATCTAAAATATAGCACCATACAGGCTGCTATGAAATAAATTAGCTGTGCCCCAACCAGATGCAGTACAGATGTCCTTTTAGTATGTTATTTTTTCAGAACAGAGTACACAGGCTTAGCACGTGTTTTAGGAAGAATCAGAGCCTGTACATTTTCATTATTTTTTCCTTTCTCCACTGGTTTATTTTTCTGTAGTGATTTGTCTACTAGAATTATGAGATCTTCCTTGGAACTTCTCTAGCTGGATAATTTCAGCACACATACTGACTTTCCCAGCTGTTGGGAAGCAGGGCATATTAATTAGCACTGCATTTGAGATAGCATTAGACCCTCTCAGCAGTGTTATTATCTGCTTGCCTCCCACATTTGGATAGCTCTACCAAATTATCTATCCATTTAGAATGAACCTTTTTTCCTAAAGCTTCAGTCTAACGATGGGTAGCCACTGCCAGTTCCTTCAGTCAGGGTCTGTTTTAACGGTTTCCAAACTGTCCCTGTAGTTTCTGACTGTGCCAGGGTTGAGATATATTCGGAAAGGCCTATGCTTCTCTTTGTTTTGTCAGTTAGGATGTCAAACAAGCCTTCCGTGTGCATACAGTTTTATTAATTACAAAACTTCTAATGAATTGACCTATATAGAAAGTGGATTACTTAAATCAAGAACACTGCTTCTAACAGCCCTGGATGAAGCAGGTATTGTGACCTGGTTCATGACACTGCGAATGGTGGTTCATCAAACCACTTGGTAATCCAAATAGTTCAAGGTGGCTCATGGTAATGCAAGAAACTACTGGTTTTAGGTAGATTAGTAATCCCAAGAGTGTACATAATAATGACAGTAACTGTTTTTACATGCCTCCAGAGAACAGAAGTTATCCTTTTCCCATAATCCCGTAACTAGGGATTTGGTCAGTAAAAGTGGTTCTTGTGAGCAAGGTTTAAGGAGTCTGAACAGCTTTGAGAGTTTTCAGTCCACAGGGACTGCATTATAGAAGTCACATCTTAGAATTCACTAGGGTAAACTGAACATAGCTTTTTCCTAGAAACACAGAAAGTTTATCTTTCTAACAATAATTTCAACCTCTGTGGTGTCAATTCCTTCATTTCTCTCTCCTCAGACAATTTTAGGTGCTTGTCTGGCAGCTCTGAAACTCATGCCTCTGTGCATGCATGTTCAACAGCATATACATATATATCAAACAAAGCTACACGCCTACAAAACAGGATTTTAATGTGAATCTCCTTACTGGTTATGATCTGAACTTCTTTACAGTGGTTATAGAGCCTGATTAACATTTGCAAAAGGTCTTGTTTGGGGCATATATTCCACCTGGACTACAGGGTTTAATATGCACTATTACCTCCCTGAAGTGTTGGCTGTGGTGCTGGTCTGTATTGCCTAATCGGTGTAAAGCCTCATTAACACTTCAAAGTGTTTGAGATGTGAATGGCTTGGAAAATGTGCTGGAATCCTTGTCCCTACATCATAATGTTTAAGTGATGATTACCAGTATTACCAGGAGGAGATACATCTCCCCTTCTCTCTGGAGGTGACAAATCTCTGTTACATTGTTGTCAGTTTATCTGCCCTGAAGTTTAAGCACTCATGTTGAAAATTTGTGCATTTTCAGTCAGTCTTGTTTCAATTGAGAAATACGGATTGCCATGTCTGAAGTGAACTTCTTCCAGAAGCTCTTATATGTCCTGAGTTGTATTCATATCTTGATGTATGCTAGAATGGCAGTATGTGTGGAGGAGGTGGGATGATAGCTTACCTGTGGTAGAACTGTTGCAGTACTACGAAATCACTCTGGCTTTGGTGAGAAGGAATATGCATGTACTGTAACAATGAATAACACATTTAATAGAAATACTTTCTCATGGAGAGTATTCAACAGTGAGGAATTAATTGTTCTTTCTGGAGGTAACTGTTTTCTCTCTCTTGACTGCAGAGGAAGACTAGAGAAATTTACCTTTTAAATGAGTCACTTAAAGTCATTGTAGGTGAATGCTGACCACTTCTGCAAAGCACATTTCAACCTATGGTTCACTGGTAAATTTGTTGGTATTATGGTAGACTATACAGGTTCAGAGTGAACACACTTAGCAGAAACGGAATTCAGATTTTAACTATTTTCCTGCGTTTAGTGTACCGACTTCTATTTTTCATCTTACAAACTAGAAAAATTACTTTTTTTTTTTTTTTTTTAATTCCTGTCTCAGTTGTAATTTAACCTTTGGTGCACATGCTGTTCGTTCTTTGTTGCCATTTTAAGCATTATTATTTCTAATTTGTGGTGAGTGACTGTTTCTGTGTCTTGAATGTTGCTGTAATTGGCATTTATGATGAGGTCTTCCTGACCTGTGTGTTGTTGACTAGTCCAAACCGATTACTTTATGAATATATATAAGAAGTACGGATAGATAGCATTTGTGCATTTTCAAAAGACCATCACTATTGCTGTTTTCATGTTGGTATGAAGAAAACAAAAGTATCAATAATCTTTACCCTTCTTGCAGAACTGTTTAAATTGCATTGGGCAAAATGTCACTTTTCCTTTTAACCTCTCTTTTTTTCTTCAGCTTAATTTTAATTTTTACACTTCACACTTAGTTCCTCAATTATTATTTTTAATGGCTAATTAACTGACAGTGCATGATTTCTGATTGCTCATTTAAATTAACTAATGAGAATGAAAGACTTCATGTAGGTTTGATGCTGGAAAAGATGTTTCAGTTGGTATGTTCTTATCAAACTTCCTCTCAGTAATGTGTAAGTGACTAATTTATTTATTTATTTATTCAAATTTAAGCAGCAGAAGAATAGATGTTAGGGTATGGAATTTTGTAATATGAAGAAATAAGCACAAATCCAATAGAGGTGACAGAACAATGGATATTATTTCTTTTTACAATCAGTAATTGGAATTCACTAGTAGTTAACAGGGACAGCAAGAGAGTTTACATACTGCAGAATTTACCTAGATGTTTATGTGCAACCTAAAGCAGTCACACTTGGGAATTACCTTGTAGACTTGCTGTTAAACACAACATTTTATTCTTAGATATGTTATAATACTCTTGTATTATGTGAATTAGTTGACTGTTTATTGGCAAATATTTCATGTATTTCTGGTTGTCACATGTATCTTTTTTTTTGTATCATGTTTGTTATTTTACCAGTATATTTATATTTTTGCAATTGTTTGGGGAATCATTATGTCACCATATGGCACTTCTTACAGATCTTTGTTACTTCAATGCTAAGTTTTTCTTTAATATTTTTGAGTTGTGTTATAGTATTAGAATTCATGAGAAGATTAAGTCATTGGATTTTGATACCAGGCATATGAGTAGTATGCGTGTATTTTATTTGTTGATGAAAGCCCTGGTTATTCCCTAAGATGGAAATAATGTAATCAATATTGTGAGCATGTTTCTAGCAGTGAAGAAATCAGTTAAGTGACAACCTCAGCTAATTAAAATAAGAAATATACAATCAGAATGCATTATATTTATAAATTATTCAGTTTTTAATGATGGTGATTTCAATACCACCAAACAGGAAAGTTGCCATCCTTACAATGCTTGGTAACTTAGGAGGTGGAACTTTCAGCCTCTTGTATTACTAGCATTTAGACGCTGTCTGATCTGAAAAAATATGCTGATTAATCCATGG
Organism: Melopsittacus undulatus; assembly: GCF_012275295.1. NCBI lineage: Eukaryota > Metazoa > Chordata > Aves > Psittaciformes > Psittaculidae > Melopsittacus > Melopsittacus undulatus. The sequence continues at coordinate 31,396,765 of NC_047529.1, read as the reverse complement.
ATCTGAGTATAATGTTGGTCTTAAATGTAGTTGATAAATGAATAGTTTGCTTTATGCTGGCTTTGAAATTCTACTAGCAATTCCTTAAGCTGCTTGATTTTTATATAAATGCTATAATTGGGTAGTAGTAATGTGAAATTTAGCCTATCTGACAGTGGTTATAATCTTGAATTGTCTGGAATTGAATTGCCATGCATCACAGAATAGGGAGTCGCAGATGTAATATATTTAGCAGATACACGGATGATTGTTCAAATAGTAGATTTTATATGAAAATACTCTGTCTTTTGTTCAGTTGAAGGCGAAGTCAAGTATTTCTGTCCACCATTATGCAAATGTACTTCTCTTAGAATCCTGAATTTGGAATTAATTCTGAAAATTTGTGGGCAGAGGAATTTGGCAGAGAGCGAAGTCATAGTGAAGCAACTTACCTCTGTCAAAATCGTATTTTTCTCACCTGTGTCAAATCTAGTTTCAGTCGTGCAATTCTTTAAGTGTGATACTATGAATAGAGAAAAATAGTTATGTCTGGGTCTGATGAAATGCACCTTCAGATTTACAGATTCCAGTATTATACATCATAGTATTTCAGTTTCCTATGGATCTTTCTTACATATTTTCTGTGTATTGAGCAGACACATCTGTTGACCAAAATGTTTTTGTTCCCCCAAAATTTATGAACCATCTTACGCTCTTCAGTAAGGTCATGCATGGATGTATGCCACCTAGGCTTTCTTCAAAAGAATGTGATTATTTTAGTGGTTCAAACCACTATTTCTAAACCCCATATTTAATTGAATTAAGCATCTTAAGTTCTTTGGTCATGAATGTCTTTTCTAAAGCAGAAACTCTTATGAAAATACTGTTGGAAGTGTACTATTTGTCATATATATTATAATATTTTCATATCTATTATTCCATATTGATTTTCATATATATTTTTCATATGTATTATTAAAATATTTTATTAACGAAATAATTACTTCATTTAAGTCTTTAAGCACATAATTCTCTTAGTATTTATTAGATTGGTAAGACTCAATAGGGTGTATAGGCAGAACCACTGGCAGATAGATACTGCTTTTTCTCTGTGTGAAATTAAAGTCTCAGGAACGGGCTTTTCTGAGCCAAAGCAAGTGGGAAGACATGCAGCTGCTGAATGACGCTGACAAGTGTTACTAGTTCTCTGCTATCATATAAAACCATGTCATAGGAATCCTTCCTGTGAAATGATCTTCATTTTAAGAAAAATGTTTTGCTTTTTGCTCTGCTCTTTTGATTCCTATTTCTATTAATCTAGTGGTTAAAAACATGAGTTTCAGCCTAAATTTAATTATGTACATGCTCGTAGCCAATTGTTCTGGTGATAGTATTATCTTTTAGCTTTAAAATAATTCTCCAGTTCTTGTGAAGAGCTGCCTTATTCTTGTAAGATAGACTACAGTGACCCATCATGATCTATGTGTTGTAGATTCTTCATGGATGCAGTCATCTTTGAAAAAGTGGATGGAGAGGTCCAGTGTTGGTGATTTCATTAGTCTGGCATGCATCCTTTATAAGTGCATTTGTCAAGACACTGGATAATTATTATTTTTTTTCCTAAACCACTAAACTTCTAAGGCACACAAAAGGGCTCAGCTTATTCAGAAACTTACTTTCTCATGGATGGGAGACTAAGAAGTGAATATAATTACTTGTTTCCATTAACCAGGATTTGCAAACAACCTTAACTCACTGCAGCAGGTAACAATTACAAACAGCTCTCACTCTTCCTCCAAGAGTAACCAAATCAGCATTGGCTATTAAACATTTACATCAGGGAGATAGGATGTAAGTAGATGAATTAAAATTTTTGGCTTAAGTTAAAAATATAGTCCAAAGGAAAAGAAAGACACTGACTTACCTAGTTTCTATCTTTCCTGTCATATTGTTTAACCATATTGGATATGTAGTACAAAGGTGGCCCAACACTTGTGATAGGAACTAAAACAGATCTGGAGACAAACTGGAGGATCTGCTTCCATAATGAGACATTGGACTGCTAACACTGATAAATTCAGTTTAGGTTTTCAGTGAAAAAAGTAAAGCATAAGGAATCCAAATAAAGAAAATATGTGATACCAGTCAAACGGGAATGAAACTAATAAAACCACTAGATTTCTTGGATCAGACCTGGCTTTACTGAATTGTGATTTTGTAGGTCATCACAGAGGAGCCTTAAGAGCAAGCAGATCAATGGTTCTTCAAAACATTTGGTTTGGCTGTTGTATATACAATTGAGATCTTTTATTATGATATTTTTCTAAAAGATTAAGACTAATAGTTTGTAATATATTGATAAACTCACGTTCTAACTTACCATTCTGCTTGAAAACTTTTTTTATCTTATGCGGACCAAGACACTTCTGTCTTTTGCAGTGTTATGTTTATTACCTGCATGGTGTTGCATTCCTTCTGTAGTATGATTTGGCATGATATTGTTATTGCTTTTACAGTTATTGAGAGCAGGTATCTTTGTGGTTGGCATGTGTTTTATATTTATAGTTTGATTGCATTTTTAATTTGATGTGTTTGTAATTTTTACTCAGCCTGCTAAACTTTCCATTTGTGAGTAATAATTCTTGCTAGCTTTCCTCATTTATTTTTTTTTTCTTTTGGAAAAAAGAAAAAGTCTGCTGTAAAAGTCGTCTGCTTTTAAAGAAGTCTTTTATTAATACTGTAATTGCAAATAAAGAATCATTTAACAAAATAAATCTCTGAAGTTGTGAACTGCTTAAATTCATGGAAACAGGGCAAACTACTTATTCTTTTATTTGTGTATCTTCCCAGTCTTTCTTACTGTATTTCCATGAGCAATTCATGATATCATTATAATATCATGTGTTCTTCTGGTTCCAGAACTAGCTCCTTGAAGAATTAGGGTTCCAAGGAAAATATGAGTACTAATAAAATTAAACAAAGTTACCTGTAGTATAAAAAGTAGACTGCATAAACTTAATTACTTGTTAGTGCTTACTTGAATAACTATAAAACACATTATGATTTACAGTGCTTAGAGTTGGATTTAAAACTGCTTATAATTTTGTTCCTTTGGTTTTAGAACTAAGGCATATATAATGCGATTTTTATTATAACTATTTTTATTCGACTGTTTTAAGAATAAGTTGAATCTATTTTAAAACTGATGTCTAGATTATGAGTCCATGAAATGAATTAGCTTAATTACTGAATATTGATAATTATTACTGAATATTGATAATTCAAGGTGATGTGCACTGTAACACTTCAGCCTCTTATTTGCATGTAAGGAATGTAAATTTGGACAAGACTTATGGCAGGCAGAAGTGGCTACCATTTGGAAATCTTCTTAAATCAAGTGACTTGATTTCACACCATTTACCAGTGTCTAAATACTTCAGAAAAAATGTTTTACAGCAGTATCTAGGTACTTCACAAGAGACCCTGCTGATATAATTGAAATTTCTTTCATATCCTAAAAAATTTACTGTAAAAGAAAGACAACAGTTTCATCACATTAACATGTATTTTATTGCCACTACTTGGGTAAAATCATGCTGACTCTTTTGTGGGAGGACTTGTACTGAAAAAAAATATGGTATTGTGAAAGAAATGAAGCAAATCTCTAACAGCTGTTCATAACAGTTTTTCAACTGCATCAACTTTGTAATATTCAGTGATAATTCAGATTGTGATGAGCAGGATTTAGGGTTATCACAAGATCAAAATTCATTATTTTCTCTTGTATCTTATAGTTCTTAAGGATAAAAGCCTCAAACTTGCAAATGAATGATCTGAATATATCTTTTTCCTTCTTTGACTCCTAAGGAAATTAGAAAATACTAGGTAACGAGATTTTTTTGTTGCAGTAGGAGTCCGTAAGGACACATTGCTTCAGGCTGGCTACTTGGCTAATCTCTTTTTGATACTATTTATAGATCTGTTTCTTAATTTTATAAAGCAATCACTTGGTGGTTCCTTAGTATATGGCATGTGTAAAGGACAGTAGTTCATATAGAAGGTAAGCCATTGAAATGCATTTAAAAGAATTAGCATTTAAATACAATTCCTTATTATGTTATAAATACTTTCTACTGCTAAAATTGCTCAGTGGGTGGAAGGAAGACTTTATTAGCATTGTTACTTTTATTTAAAAATCATAGAGAAAGAAGTACCTTCATTGTAATTCTTTTCACTCAAAACTGAAAAATACTGATTATTTCTTTTTTAGCATTATTACGTATATCTTCCAGAAGACCTAAGAAAAAAAAAAAGGAAGAGTAAGTGAAAAATTAGCTTTAAATCTATATGTACAAGATGTGGCTAGTGTATGTATTTTATAAAAAAGATGTTAACAGAACTGTGAAATATTATAGCATTAAAATAATAACTGGCAAAATAATGGATTTATCCTAATGTATGCTTGAATTCAGATTTTGTGGTTTAAATATTTGCATTCTTAAGTAAATAAAATGTTGACAGTTGTCAAAATATATATATAGCCTTTAAACCTGAAAAGACCTTAGTTACTATTTTTACATTTGTACTCATTCCTGAAGAGAAGACTCTGGGGAGATCTAACTGTGGCCTTTCTGTTCTTAAAAAAGCCATATAAGAAAAATGGGGAAAGGCTTTTTAGCAGGGCCTGTTGCAATAGGATGAGGGGTAATGGTTTTAAACTAAAACAGGGGAGATTCAAGCTGGATATATAGAAAAAGTCTTTACTGACGAGAGTAGTGAAACACTGAGAGAGATGCTGCATGCGCCATCCGTGGATGCATTCAAGGTCAGGCTGGGTGTGCTTCTGAGCAACCTGATCTAGCTGAAGATGTCCCTGCTCATTGAAGGGGGGTTGAACTAGATGACCTTTGAAGGTGCCTTCTAACCCAAACTGTTCTACAATTCTGTGATTCTATCACCAGTTCCTCTCAGTGCTTCATTTTCTCATGTTGAATTTATTACTTCTCTGATCTGCAGTAGAAAAGTATGTGATTCAGTATTCATTTTTAGAAGATAAAAAGATTTTATTATTTCATTCATTGAGAGCATTTCAGGCTGGGGAAAAATTTCTTATTACACTTGCGAGCAAGTCATGTGTAGACCACCGTGCTTACGAAATTTCTAGATTCCTGGTCTCCTGTTTTTCTACAAATATAATGAGATTCATAGAAAAGGCTTCTGGCGCATACTCAGAAAGAGATCTAGGCAGTAAGATGAAAATCAAGAAAACAAATTTGGGAGACCATATGTTGGAATTAAATTTAGAATTGTTTGTTGTAGTTTCTTTGCTTGCTAAGAAGAGCTAGACTTGAGATGCTGCATCCAAATAGTGGATACTTATGATCCATTGTGTATTGATCAGCTGGTTGTCCTGTAAACTGAGTGTGTGCAGTCCCCTTTCATAAGGAAACCAGGGCAAGGTGTACATGTATTTTCGAGATTACTTGTGTCATCTGATGGCACAGCACTGGGACACAGCCAGTGAACACATACAGACCTGGCTTTGAAGCTGGAACAGACTGAGCATTAGTCATTCTCTGTCTGTAGCAATGCCGCTGAAGAGGTTGCTACCTCTAGCCCTCTCCTGCTGCTGGTTTCTGCTCCTGAATGAGTTACTTTCCTAACTCTATTGGCAGAAGTTTGGGTTTTTTTTCTTATTCAGAGTAGGCTTTTATACAGCTTTCATCAGTTTTATTAGAACTGATTTTTTTTTTTTTGAGTGAAAAACTCTCCACTGCAATCAGTGCTGCTATTGCTGGGGAAGGACATGTGTCATGGTTTGAGCATGTTTTGAGGGTGTTTTTTGTTCAAGGTTTTTTTCCAGCCAGGTGGAGGAGGGGAGGCTGGGAGGAAGGAGAGACAGGACACCTGACCCAGGCTAGTCAATGAGGTATTCCATACCATAGCACGTGATGCCCAGGATGCATACAGGGAAAGAGAGGGCTGGAGGGGTAGAGCTCTGGAGGAAAATGGAAGAGGGAGCACACGGTGCTCAGCCGGGCAGGGTGGAGTGAGTTATGGGTCGGTGGCTGGTGGGGTGTTGTATTCTCTTCACTTGTTGTTTGCTGTATCATTATTATTTGTAGTAGTAAATGGCAGTAGGAGTTTTGTGTTATGCCTTAGCAATTAAACTGTTCTTATCTCAATCCGTGGGGGCTACATTGTTTGGATTCTCCTTCCTAACTCTCCGGGAGTTGGGGGACTTGGTTTAAACCACGACAACATGTAAGGAAGTTTTAGGGCATTGTATAATGGGATTTACAATAGCTGACTCATCATGGAGCAAAGCATAAATCAGCTAGCAGAGGATGCTAATAAAAGGAGTATAGTGGAAATATTGTTGCTTTTGTGGAGTTAGCTGCTGACATGAAAATTTGACATAATAATCTATGAGAAATGGAGATTTGCAGTCTAATACTTCCTTCAGAGTCTGTATCCCAGTTACCACCTGAGAAAGGTTAGTTTTACCCTACTCATGATGTGTTGTTGCAATAGTAATCCTGCTCAGTATGAAAGGAACCACAGGTTCAGACCCCTGGTGCATGCACTTGGCTGAGGAGCCATGGGGGCAAGGCTACCATCTGTGGGCTTATGACTGAATGTCTCTAAATCAGAGTCAGAATCCCACCTAGATGTTTGATGTTGTGCTGTTACAACATTGGTGCTTGAGATTGACCCAGGAGATGACATTCTTGTCCAGAAAGCGTGGGTAAAGCCCTTCCCAAATCTTTATTCGCAAGGCCAAACCACCTTCACCCTAGCCTTTGGGCAGCCATCCTAGGAGAAGGACAACTCTAACTTCAAACCTGGGCAGATTGATCTCGTCTAGCCTTGTAAGGCCATCCATCTAAGAGAAGGACACTCTAACCAAACCTGTGACCTGAGGACTTTGGTGTCACTGTCCAAGCTTGCTAGGCCCTGGTAGATAAACCTCAGGTGTAAAGGGTGGGCCAGTTCCACGCATGCTGTGCCTCACCTAAAAAAATTCACTGTGCAGGCCAGCAGAGTTTACTCACACTTGCAAAGCCCTGTAGTGACAGGGGAGGGATGTAATGGCACTGTAAGGGATATAGTGCACTGGAAGCTGCAGATACAATCCTGCATGTGGGTGGTTCAGGACATTGGTTGCTCGAGATTGACCCAGGAGATGACAGTCTTGTTCAGAAACATCCTGAATGACCAAGCAGCCTTTTTTTCCAAACGGATTTGTCTATCCCACATTGCCCTTGGTCATCGTGCTTGTAGTAAGCGTGGGTAAAGCCCATCCCAAATCTTCTTTCACAAAGTCAAGCCATCAATGAGGAACTGCACCACTATCTTCTTTTAGCAAACACAGATAGAAGAGAGAAGTAATTAATATAAACTATTTAGCAGTCTATAGAGCATTTGAGCCTGAGAACTATCTTCCCCTCACCTTGTTAGAGCTGGGTAATTGCAAGACAGCTCAGTACTACTTATAAAGGAATTTTCCCTTTAATGTTATTAGTCAAAGTTTGATTTCTACGCTGGATTATCTCATAAATTTTATAGTTTATAGGTTAATGTAACTGTGCATAAACATAACTGTTCTCTAAATGTTATGGAGATATTATGTTTCAACAGACAGAGCTACATGGAGAGTGTCTGTCATGTAATAAAAGCTACATTTGTCTCTATCACTATTGTAATTTTATTGGCTATTCTGCTGTTCTTGAATTAAGATGAATGCCATCTGTGTTCCACTTATTATTTTATGGGCTTTGATTATAATCCTTCCTTTTGTATCTTGCCTAAATTTCAAAGAGCAATCCATAAGCAACTCAACATCACCACCCTTAAAATGTAGGTAACCTACAGATTGCATAGTATTTTTATATGGTGTTTAGTTGGAAATGATTGAGATTATAAGGACATCGAACTCAGCATGTTACCAAATTCTTATCGTGGCCCTACTTCCGTCACCAGAAAGGGGTTATTCACATTAAAGATGTTAAACAAGACCAGTCCCAACACCAGTCCCTGAGGGACACCACTCGTTACTGTTCTCCAGCCGGACATTGAACCTTTGACCACAACTCTTTGCGTGCAGCCAGCCAACCAGTTCTTTATCCACTGAGTGGTCCACCTATCAAATTGATGTATCTCCAATTTAGAGACAAGGATGTCGTGCGGGACAGTGTCGAATGCTTTGCACAAGTTTCAAATGTATTATGCTATTTTTTTTGTGCTGTGCATGGTTCTTTATATGTATAGGTCCTTAAGCCCTGTCACTAAAAAAGCTGAACTGATTTTAATTTATATAGGCAAATCAGAAATTATCTTTGTTATCATTAAGCGTATATAGGTTTCCTCATTAAAAACAATGACAAGAACATTTCGTATGCATAGTTCAAAATGCTAATAGAGAAGACCACATATGAAAAATTTCAATTTCATCTGTTGTGGACATATATAAGGGGACTAGTAGCTATATTAAAAATAGGGGAAAAAAGATCAAAATGTACTAAATCAGGATTGGTATAATGGCATTATTGAGACTGATACAAAAGACAGCTTTCTTTTTTTTCTTTTTTTTTTTTTTAAATCTGATTAATATGCTGGTTTCTTTCCATTTCAGCACAGATGAAATAGTGATTGCCGAAGGGCAATGAACTATCACCATCTCTGAAATCTCTCTCAATCCATCTGTCAGGTCAAACCTGTTTTGACAGTGAAATCTTTATTTTTGTATTGAAAAGGAATTCAAAGCTTGTGAAAGGTGCCAGATTGACAGCACAGAAAGGTGAAGTAATCTGTTTATTCACGGGACAGATGCTGCTCATGAAGTAGCATCAGCACTGAAGATTTTACCAGAAAGTTCACACAGGCTTTAGCACTAAACTGTAATTGCTCCATAATTAACTGCAAGTCATAAATGTAAAAACCACAGCAGCACCTAGGAGATAGTTGCCTACTACAACTAATGGCACAAGCTTTCTCATGTTTTATAGTTTAGTTTCCTACTTTAGTCTTTTGGCTGTATGAAACTTTTTTCAACCTGATTATTTTTTCCATTTGATTAACCCTTGTGTAAGGTCAATTAAGATTATGTGCTGCCATTTTATATCCATCTAGCTTGGCACTGGTTCTTTTTTAGGTAATCTTTACTACAGTAATCTATACAAATATAACTGTAAATCTAGATAGCAGTATATTTCATTTGATGATATAGTTGGAAAAGATGTGATTGAGTTACCAGGAAAAGGAATGGGAACATAAAAAGAGAGGGAGAATAAGGAAGAAGGAAAGTATTGCAAGACAACTGTTTAAGAAAGCATGGGATAGGCTGATACAGAAGACAAAAACAGAAAAGTTATGGATTAAGAGAATTCAGAGATGGAAACAAAATCAATAGACAAGTAAAATAGAAACAAGGGAAATAAGAAATAAAGAATGTTAAGTATGAATAACGGCACAATAAATACTGATGTAGAAATGTGTTCATTTTTGGAATATACTTGTCATACAAAATTATGATGCTCATTTTTATTACAAGATAAACAGCTGGAGGGCTTTATCAATATTTTTCTTTGCTTAGAAAACCAATATGCATAAGATCAATCTTTCAGAAGAGCTGTTTTGCATTGCTAGAATGTTACATCTTTACTTTTAATGGTACTTTCTTTGGAATGTGTTAGTTGATGAGTTTCCATATATTTATCTTATTAATTTAATTTATAGTATTTATGTAATATTCTGTGAGTACTGTAGCATTCTTCTTAAAGCTTTCAAGTTAATTTTTATTTCTTTGCTTCTTATCCTTTTTACTCAGCATGTTTGAAGAATGTGTGTAAACCCTTTTTATCAAATCCAACACATTTGTGTTGTCTTTGAAAACAAAAACCTCTGTATTTTTAAAGATAAGAGTTTATTGCAATATTGAAAGGGAAATTAAGCATTTGGATACTGGACAAAAGACTTCTGCTTATTGTTCTCTAGTAGTCGAAATGAAGTTGCAGTGACAGCATGTTAAGTGTATGAACTGAATATGGCCTAGCATATTTAGTCTATGTGCCAGGAGAAGAGCAAGAACGAACAATTAATTTTCTTAAAATCCTAAAAAACCTGCAGAAAATGTCTGTGTTTTCACTGGTGAAGATATCACAAATCCAAGGCTTATATCCATAGACATATATCCAAAATTCCTGTAAATTTCAAAAAGATTAGGAATCATAATTCTAATGCTTTGCTTTAAAATCAGTGTTTTCTCAGTAACCTTTTAATAAGATAAATGTTAGCCTTGTCAGATTGGTGGAATAAGGTCATAATGGTTTTGGTATCGTAACTGTAATACTTTTCTTCCTTATGGTTGTTCCAATTCACTTTCATATATGAATAGTAATTTTGATGTGGATAAATTATTTATAAGAGTTGAATTTCTTTCTGAATATGAAATTAGCATAATTCATTATTTCACTACTTTAAGCAAAATCCTCCAGTTCTTACTTAAGCAAAAACCTTGATGAAGTGTATACCTATCCCTGAAGTAAATAGTTTTGACTTGAATAAGGTCTTCAGATCAGACCTTCTGTTTCTTAATATATATGTAAGTACTTATGTTGTGTATATTTTGATCCATAAAGACTTAGTATTTCGTTCTTTGTATATTACCACTGAATATAAGGTAAAACTAAGGGAAAAAATTTAAAAGCAAATGAATGATAAAAGTTAGAATGAAACTATAAGAAGGGAAGTTTTAATTACTACTATACAAACTGTAAATTTGGAAGAACTAATTTGATTTTTATTTATGTAGGTTCCAGTTGAGAATATGCAAGGAGGAATTACAGCACATACCAGCAGTATTGTGACTGAAGTTAGATTTTCCTGGGTTTTAAGTACGAGTGTGTGCATATTTTAAGTGTAAGCTAGATTTCTGATGAAGATTGCAAAATATTTTGCATTTCATTCTGAACATGAAACTAATTAATCTAGTTTTGATTAACGGGGGGAAGGGAGAGTTGCAAGAGTTTGGATTTTTGTTTGGTTCTCATGTGGCTGAAATTTAAGCGAACCATTTACCTCGGGACATTTGTATTATTAAAAAATTATGTGACTCCTTAGGATTCAGTAATCAGATTTCTGTAATTTTAACTGCAGTAATTAATGAAATGGCAACATCACTGAATGAGTTTTAACTGAAAGTTGAACTCTATTTGACTTAACTTGTGTATAAAAATCTCACCCCCTTTTGCAACTGAAAATTAAAATGCAGTATAGCCATAGAGATTTTCTTGTGAACAGCTATGGAAGCAACAAAAACAAGTGTGTTTATCTAAGTCCTTGTGCCTGAATATATTTATTTTCATTCTACCTCAAATAGTCACTTTTCTTTAACAAACCTGATTTAGAATTGACTCATTCTTCAACAGTGTTATAGGAGGAAAAGCACTTCTTAAGATTCATGTAATGAATTCCCTGGCAACATGTTCTGATTTCACTGAATTTAGTGTGTGCTTTATCATTGACTTCAGTAAGATTGATAAAATTGTGCCGTACATATTGTTTGTGAGATAATGATTAATCTGAAAAGCATAGCTGCTGTGTCAGGATCTCCCCATCACTGAACCATTTGTCTTTGTGTTACTTAAGATAAAAGGGATGCCTACACTGATTGTTTGTATACTTAAATCAATGAACCGAAAAAAATAAGAACCAAATCTCATTTTAAAGACATCATTGCTACTGTTTTCATTATGAGAGAATGTGAATATACCTGCAGTATATAAACGCTGAGACTGAAAACACTTGGGAAGGGCTAGTGCTGCTTGATACTGAGGCAATTTTATAGTTTACTTGATGATTTAAAAAAATAGTGGCATGACTTGCAAAGTAAATAATAATTCTGGCATCTATTTTTTTTAATGTGATGCCCTACTATTTAGTCAAATCTGTGATCCCAGTATAGTCACTTAAGCTTCCTGTAGAATGTATGTGAAAAATAGGAAATCTCAGACTGTGATACATGAAAGCCTGAATGCCAGGTGTGAGCTGCCTGAACTGATAAGGGCAAGGTAGGTGTTGCAAGTCCTGGCCCTTAGTTTGAATGGATTTAATCTTAGGCCTTACAGCATTATCCTAAGACACTGAGTTATAAGTTTGTCATGAGTCTCTTTCATTTGTTTTTAATGGAGACTATGTTCATGCTGTGTGATGGAGTAAATGCTCACTGCAGGAGGAAATAAAATGCTTCCTCACACCAGGAGCTGACTACTGGCCACCATTATAGTCTTCTGTTTAATCTATTTTTTCTCTGTAGACTACCAAGCTAACACTCTTTCTACAAGATGAGCTTGCTGAGATTACGTTTTCCTGCATGAGAAAGGTAAAGCCACTTATACTATCTCTTTGTATTTAGAAGATAGATACCAGCAAAACTTGAGTCTTGCTCTCAGATTTGAATCCAAAAATAGAATTTGGTCCTTTTGGTCCTCTGTATCTGTGTTGTACAAGTGTTCATACACATACACAAGTGCAGATATAATCACACATATTTATTACAAAATTTGAGACACTGATTCAGAATATCAAGACATACATCATTACATTACTCACAGGAAAAAGCCTCCCTATGTATTCCTGTAACTCTTAGAAAAAGTGTAGGAATACTGTAGAATAATTAAATACCTTTAAAAAGTGCACGTGTAACTTGAAATAATTTAAGATTGCAGCAGTGGCATATGGGAAGGTAAATATTATTTATTTACACATTTTCAATGTGGAAAATTCAAAATGAGACCAACGTTGAAAATGCTGATAATGGGATTGAAGTTAAATATTCAGTGGAAAACTGCTGTACAGTTTTTGGCATAGGTTGAAATGGATACTCTGCCTCTAAGGATATTCAGGAAAAGGTTTAATTAAAAAAAAACAGCTCCTGTTTTCTGAACAGAAGAATTCTGAGCTGTAAGCTGAAGGAAGTCCTGCAAACCTAGAGAAAATATATGTATATTTAAATGTAAGCAAAATTTCAGATAGGAAACAAAAGCATGCTATCTCATTTTTAATATAAATAAACCTGGACTATTGTTATGCGCATATACTTTGCAAATAATGGCGTTGGGATGAAGTTTTTACATTGTAAGCTGTATATGGGCGTACTGACATATTTGGAATTTGTACAGCTCCCAGCCGGCATGTCGGTATGAAAACCTGCAAAAATTGCCTTTAGAAAGATTTAAAAAACTGCATATGGTGATAAACATAATGTTATACTCATGAACTGTAATATGCATAGCAATAAGTAGCTTTAGTGGCAATATTTTATGTGAAAAAATGAACTATGAGAAAATGTAATATGACTAGAAATCACAGTTCTCCAGTGAAAAGAGTCAGTTTCAATAGACTGTTTGTCTTTTCAACAATGAATTAGGTCATTTTGGATTCAAACCTTTTTATAGCTCTATACATTTTTTCAACAATTTGATTTTCCTTTTTCAATCAGAGCATAAAGCAAAAAATACTGAAATTAGCATTGAGACAAAAATTCATTTCCTAAATAGATTTTGCAATCAGCATTAAAAATAATGCTATGTTAGAAGAACTACTGTGTTTTAAAGTGAATTTGAAAATACGGTGTCCTGTTGCTCCCTTTTTATCGTAACTGGCTGAATTAAGGGACAGTTTTTCTCACTTTACCTTGTATGAGGTAGGTAATGTTGGTAGGAAGAGGCCCTTAATGACAGATTCTGTTGCTGACTTATGAGCATTAATCAAATATGGGTGATTTTTCATGGTTGCATGATCTCTGCATTACTAATTAAAATAAAGATATAATTCCATCTCACTTTTAGCAGGTAATGAACAAGTATGACTCAGATAAAAAATGGAACAAATCTATTGAGTAAGACTACAGAAGGTCAGCTTTGCTAGTGTGTATTAGACTCATTTTAATTGCTGTGTATTCCCTCTACAGCTGTAAATGGAAGACAGAACATTGACTTAGGATGGCACTTCATATTGGAGGCAGAGAGTGGACGTATCTCTACTTTTTACTGCTGGCACATGCACAAGTTTTTGCATACAAAAATGAACCTTTGCTAGAGAGGTGTTAGCAAAATACTGCATCAGAGATAAAAGAAGCAATTAAGATGCAGGCATTTGATAAAGCTTTATTTTGAAATATGCACAAGCAGGTTCACTTTAAACACTAGATTTCTGAGCATTTAGTTTCCTTAAGTCCAATGGTTTTACTTTTCAGCAGTGGTATTTCTACCAACTATAACACTTCACTTTTCATAGACTATAGAAAGTCTGTTTTCCAGACATCTAGCAAACACAGTCCTGTTTAAATTTATTAATGAAAGTATCTTACTCTAGTTTTTTTTGCATATTTTAATAATTTGGGGTTAAATGGATAGTATTGAGTTTTTACTTGATTTGTGCAATATGTAACATTTGAAAGCCTTTATTAGTATGAGTGCTTATAGAAAACACGAAGAATATGAAATGCAGAAATTGAAAATCATTGTGGTGTTATTAGTAATGTTCTGTTTAAGCATATGCCCAGTATTATGAAATCTGCACGTGTGACTGACTATTGTAAGGTTTTTTATTCACAAACTCAGCTATTCTCAGTAGAACTGGACAGCTATCCATGGTGAAGAGGCAATTTCATAATTGAATATATGGATTCATTTGCTAAAAATACATTAGAGGGTGTAAAAAAGGGTAAAGTATTGACATGGATAATACAGAATTGTTTGTCTTTCAGGTTTAATAATTTTTAAAACTTTATTTTATAGTACATTAAGAATCTGAACCTGCAATCTGGGAAAACATCCATGTTCAACACACATGCTAACCTGTTCCCAATTTTAATTATGTGTTTAAAGTTCTGTCTTGTTCAGAAATGAAGTTAAAACTTGTTTGCTTATCTAACACTTTAAATGATTTTGTTTGGGATAAATGTACCCTTGACAATATACTGAAAATTTGTGTAAGGAACTTAGAATGAAATTTAGTTTAGTTTCATACTAATGCAAAGTTTCCATTTACATGGACAAATTATTCCAGTTATTCAGTATCTTTTAAAATTTGTACTTGTTGCTAATTTTAAAGACTTTTATTTCTTTTTCTTATAATTTTTTGATTAACAGAGACTCACCAAGAATCCAGTGAATACTTCTGAGCTTTATTTTGTTGGCAGCATTGAAACAGAGTAATTTTCAGTATTTCATTTTAATTTTTTCAAGACTTTGAATTCGACAAGTTAACATTTTTTCCAAAGCTTTGTTTACCAGAAAATCAAACAAAAAACCCTGTGGTGGAATATTTGGAAGCACAAGATAAAAGTAATAATGATAACAGGGAAATTGTTGGGTTTTTTCTTCATACAAAAATCCACAGACTGAATGTCAAATAAATGTGTTAGGAGTACGTCCAGTCTCTTGTCTTGATTAGTACATAGGATTCAGCTGCAAAAGTTTATAACAAATATTTAATGTTATTGGGTGCTTTCTTAATTTTCTGGAATTGAGTAAATTGAGCTACTATCACTCAGATTGTTTATTCCTCACAGTAACATGTTGTGATTAAAATCAAAACCTAATTTTCTATATTGTTTTGCCACATTATTTCTGGCTTGTTTTCTCAGTCTATTCACTACAAACTGCTCTACAGTTGCAGTTGACTATTTTGGTGCCTAAGTAAACAAGCTTAGTCCTGATGGTCGTAGAATTTACATTATTTAAGCATAAGTTATTGATAATACTAATTGGGAGAAATAGGTAAATAACATCAAAATTAAATATTAAGGGTTTTTTTTGCCAGGTTTTAGACTTTTAAAATATTCATTAACAAGCCATTCATAAAGGAATATCAACTATTACTGGTATAGACTTATAAATTGAAGATGTGATTTAAAGAAGAAAAACTTTAATAATGGAGGGAATTACTTATTAATATTTCTATATGTGTACATAGGAAATTATGCAGTAAACTGGTTTTAATTATAGATGATATGAATAGATACTAAAATAAATGTCCAAATTATTGTAAAACTTACAAATTTCTCAACATTCCAAGTATTACAAATAAAATCTGAAATTCTCATTTAGTAGCTCTTGAACACAGCTAGCATATCAAGCTGGAGTGGAACTGGTTAATCTTACCAACAGCTATTGTAAAATACAATAATGCTCAGGCTTTTTTTTTGTTTTGAGAGAGAAGTTATAAAGATTAATGTATTTCTGATTACTTTTAATTGTTTTCCTGAATATGAGTCATTCATTTACAGTGAAATAAAATGTATAGCAACTTGGCATAGTCCTTGTTTCCACTGTATTTATTGAATGTTTGAGAGCCTTTTTCATACTGCAAGAACCCTGATCATAGGAAACAAGGAATTCCATTAAACTCTATGTGTTTTCATCATGCTACTTTGCTACTTTGCATATAAGTGAGTTCTAGGTATGTTTCTCTCTTGGGATTGATCACTTCCAAAAGTCTTGGTTGACTTCTCTATCAGATAAAGTAAGACCTAGGTAGACTCAGAGAAGTAATAAATAGTATTATTAGACAATAATATTATTAGAAAATATATATTACACAAAATATAGTATCTGTTTCAGATATTTATTCATATCAATCACTTTATGTGTGTGCTTTAGATGATCTGAATCATTGTATTTGACTTCTGAGAGGCTCTTAATCTCCATAAATAATGTAAATAGATTAGGCTTCTTGTTTTGGTACTCGAATTACACCTAGGTGAAATGCCACAGCTAACAAAGAATAAACAGCGCAGATACTTATACAAGTTTATCTATGCTTTAAACGCAACTGATTGAGTAATTTCAATTAAACACATTAAGAGAGTGTTAAAATCAAGACTGCTGTATGTTGTGTTAATGAGAATTGATTTTTTTAATGCATCTATATGGATATATAGGGCAAGAATACAATTTAGCATGAAACAAAATTATTCTTATCCACTTTGATACCAGACTTAGATGCTGCACTAGAAAGCAGAACGATATAGTTGTTGAAAGGGCTAGTGCTCACAGAAGTGTGAACTGTGCGTTGTGTACTAATTTAGACTCAATTCACATGCAGATGAAATTAATCAGATTTAGGATTGAACTGAATTATCCTAAATATTTTATCTTAGGATGCTGCTTTTCTTTAGCAAGGGATGGTCTGTTTAACTTTTCTTTCTTAGATACAGTTTACAAACTATTCATTAGAGTCAGCCCACCAAGCAGGTGCTCTTCATTTTTTTTTTGTTTGGCTGCAACTGTTCTGATAGTTGAGCAACAGAGTAATGAGATTAAACTAACCAAGTGGTATTGTACCTGCAATGAATGAGGTTAAAAATCTGTTTGCAGAGGTAAAAGTAATTAACAGAAGGCAAATTACCTCATCAGAGTCAGGCATTGAAAACACCTAGTCCAGCTTCTTGCCAGTACATTTCTGTAGGGGTTTATCCATACTATTTTAAAGTATTTTACTTGCTAGAGCTTACAGTGTTTCTTTGGAATACTTCTGTGTCTCATCTTACTAACCATAGGCTTTCATCATGTACAGCCTTCCACAGGTCCATTCCACACTCAACAGTATCTTTCAAGTATTCCTGCATATAATTGTGCTTTATTTCATGGCCCAAGACCTTTGAAAGTGTATTGGAAATTTTCACTACTTCAGTGGAAATTGCAGTTATGAATAAAAATTTGTAATCTGCCATTTTGAACATACATTATTGAGTATCATTTAGGCAGCTAGCATATCTCTATGTTGTTATACTTATGTGTATGTATATATATGTAACTGTATTTATATATGTAAAAACATTAGAATATAGTATTTTATGTGAAGCTCCTCTAGATGTTTGTTCTTTTAACCACTCATTATAGATCAGTTCTTGCAGTCCTGAAATAATTTGTTTTCTCAGGACCTTACAAAAGTGAAATCCTGGCAGCTTGCATTTCAGAAAAAGAAGACAGCACAGGAAGGGAAAAATGTTTATGGCTTGATTTGCAGAAAGCCTGGTAATGTCAAAGGTTTCTTATTAGTGCAGTCATAGCTGGGTTAAACAGAAGTCACTTGTCAAGAAGTCTAAAAAAGAAAATAGTATATTATGGTTCTCTGTCACCTGGTGTTAGAATTGCAAATTTTCAAACTGTCCTTGTAGTGGTTTAAACCAAGTCCGCACAGCTCGTTCACTAACAACCCCCCCCCCCCCCCCCCCCCCCCCTTTGCTCCCCCAACTCCCGGAGAGTTAGGAAGGAGAATCCAAAGAATGTGGCCCCCACGGATTGAGATAAGCACGGTTTAATAGCTAAGGTATAACACAAATCACTACTGCCATTACTACTACAAACAAGAATGATAAAGCAAATAACAAGTGAAGAGAATACAACACCTCACCAGCCACCGACCCATAACTCACCCCACCCTGCCCGACCGAGCACCAACCGATACCTCCTCCATCCACCAGAGCTCCAGCCTTTCCAGGTCTCTCCCGGTTACATCCTGGGTATGACGTGCTATGGTATGGAATACCTCTTTGGCTAGCCTGGGTCAGGTGTTCTGTCTCTCCTTCCTCCTGGACTCCCCTCCTCCCTGGCAGAGCATGAACTCAGAAAAAAGGCCTTGAACAAACCAAACTTTTGAGCAGTAACTCAAAACATACTTGCTATCAGCAACCGTTCCCAGCCCGAAAGTCAAAACACAGCACTGCACCAGCTACCAAGAAGGAGAAAAATGACTGCTACTGCTCAAACCAGGACAGTCCTTTAGATTAAAAATCTTAAATCCGTGGATTTAAGTTTTAGCTGTGATCTTTTAAACATCTTGAACAAGTTGCTGAAGGAATGAATATAGATTAAATGAACAGTGAGTTTTAGTCATGAATTCCCATTGAAATTTGTTAGCTATCATTTATAGAAGATTCTTTTTGTGCTTGTAAAATTATTAGCTTGGAAGTGGCTATTTTGTGACTTTAGATAACCAAAATGATTCAGAAATTATTCTTAATTGTCCTGATAGAAATCCTACATTTCTAATACATCAGCATGCATGTATTTTGTTGAAGCATTCTCCCACTGAGTATTGTTGTTAGCGATGGTTCAGAGTTTACACAAAGCATTTGTAATGTATAATTTGTTAGCTAGCTTTGGTAAATGCTTATCATTGCATATCCAAGAAATTTAAAAATCTTCTTTAACTAAGTTCACAAGTACAAAATGTGGGCTGTTTCTAGTAATCTTTTTGTCTTTTCTGTCTTTTGAAATAGCTTCTAACAGGATTTTCTGCACAACCATCCCAGGGACTTAGACTGAACAACCTGTAATTTCTTGAGTCCCCCTGCTTGCCCTTCTTGAAGTATAGATGTAGCTTGAGACTCTGGTTTAGGCTGTTACATATTAATGCAATTAGTCAAAGTTGTAGCACTGTAATTTTAATTATTTTCATATAAGGAAGTAACACAATGGGTGGTATAACTTGGGGACTGATTACATGATATAAGAAAAAGATAAGTGTTTTGGGTTCTGCTTCTTCAGTTTATACTACCTTTCATACAGAAATGAGTAGTACCATATGTTCAGTTCACGTTCTGGTATAAAAGTGGTCTTTGTGCTGTCTACATTGATATATGGAGCAGATTTTATTCAAAACTGTTAACAAAAATGTAACAAAATATATTGGGAATTTTGTATATGGCTGCTTCTACCAGCTAGTTTATGTACAATAACAGTAAGTATGGACAGGCCAGCAGTGCTCTCTTTTTCCCTTTACATTTGCAGATGAGTATTTTTTAAAATGTATCCAGTCTTATCTCAGTTTCAAGACAACATTTAGGAGGTGGATAATTCAAATAGCAAAGTGTTCAGAGTTTTAAAATTAAGAACTTTGAAGAAGTTTGCATCTCTATATGTAGCGAGGCTTATACTAGCAGAATATGGTTCTTCTAGAAACAGTTTATACTGATTTCACAAATGAAGTAAGATATAGTAATAAATGGTGTTTTGACAATTTAAATTAGTTACACTGTAGCATCATTAGTATTAAAATTAACTAAAAGTCACAGTCATATGAGTGTATAAGCTGATGAAGATATCTTACAGAGATCACACTGAATAAATGCAATTTGTTTCAAATGCCCTTTCAGATTTAATATAGCTTATCTTCCTAATTGCTGATGATTATTTAAGTAAATAAATAGGTACTTGTATGCCACAGATATTGAAAAAATAGCTATGTGATCAGTGAAGCTCATGAAAGGACTGATTACATTGACATTTTGATTGATTTTTTTGTATTTCGAAAGTTTGAATTAGCTCTGATGCTATTTAAATCCTAATTCGATAGCCATTTCCATGGTGGAAAAAAAAAAATGGAAAAAAATCCCACCTGAAGTGAAATATTTGTGTTCATCCTTTTTTTTGTTTTCTTTCCTTTCTTCTTATTATACATCTAAAATGTGCTGTGCTTCTACTATTTTCTTTTTCAAAACACAAATATCACTACTGAAAGTTTTAATGCTGTCCAGAACAACATGGATGACATTTCTATTATTTCCGTAGTAGAAACCATATTTCTGCTATGAACATCTTAGAGAAGGATGAAAAGTGATAAATATCTCATGGGAGTGATTTGGTCTGAGAAATTCCAAACTCTCTCCTTTTTGTGTAAAAGCAGCTGAGCCAACTAGCTTAGGATAACTTTCAGAAGGCCCAGTTTAGCCAGCAATGTTACTCCTCTTTAATTTCTGAGAGGTTAAATCAAGAAAGAATTTGGATGTGGAGCACTAATTCTTTCACAAATGAGTAAGCACACATTCAGTGTAGAACAGCTTCATTTTTCAGTTTTAGGATATGGGTTGTGATAGCTACATATAGTGTCATTTTCAATTTTGAATAGCTACAGCAGATGATACGAATTTTTAACTTTCAGAGTACTATATGTGGCAGAACTTAATGCTTTTTGTTAAGTAAGTACTTATTTTTACACTGATTACAGATTATTGTGAATCTATAGATCATGAGTACATTCTGGTTTTATCTGCAGGATGTGGCTTAATCTCTGATCTTTCCACTGGCTAAGATCCCGTTCTATTACTGTAACCAGTATTACTGATACTTCACACACTTGCTTAACAGTGTAAAACTTGTGCTTGACTTGAAATAAATGTATTTGATGTCAGCTTCTGAATCACAGCCAAATTTATGTAGGCTTCCAAGTACCTTCAGCCACATCATATCACAGTTATATCAGTCTTTTAATACGTTGTACATATTTTTTGTAATTCATGGTGGTTCCATTTTTCTATATGTGTAAGTTTTTAATTAAATTTTGAGCTTTTATTGCTAAACATACAAACAAAGCATTGAAATGAAGTACAAAACCAGTGATTGATATGGAAAATGTTATTAATTGTGTTGCTTCATCAAAGACTGTAGTGATAGGGCAAGGGGTAATGAGTTTAAACTGAAACAGGGAATTTCAGGTTAGATATAAGGAACAAGTTTTTTACTGTGAGGGTGGTGAGGCACTCCAACACGTTGCTGAAAATGCTCCATCCCTGGCAGTGTTCAAGGCCAGGTTGGACAGAGCCTTGGCTAACATGGTCTAGTGTGAGGTGTCCCTGCCCATGGCAGGGGGGTTAGAACTAGATGATTTTAACGTCCTTTCCAGTCCAAACCATTCTATGATTCTGTGATATTTGCAGTAAAAATATCTCTTGCTATTTGAAATACCTGATCCAATCTTATACTAATTTAATTTGATTATACCATGTGTAAATGCACAGATTTCGTCCACAGGTGTTGAATAAAAGTGCACCTTCCATTCAAAAGTTTTATTTCAAAACTGTTCTGTAACTTTTTATGATAGAGAAATCTAGATTGATTGTGTTTCATAGTTTTTACACAGGAAAAAACAGCCTGTAACACCCAATGTTTATTATGACATATTTATTTGTCAAGTCAAGAGTTTAATATTTGCTTCATAAGTGAAAATACTGTTTTACTTCTTCTGGGGGACAAGTTGTTGATTTTTTACTTAGTTAATCTCTTCTATGTGATTTTTCCAATCTTGTAATTAAATTTAGCTATATTATCTAATCAGTGTGAGATGAACCTATCCGGCTTTACAGCTTCACTCTTCCTTGAGAATTACTGGTTTTGTTACTTTCAGAGCTTTTAAGAATTTCATTGTGTTTGGAAGATGAGAGACTATCTGTTTAAGGGGAATCAGAAACATACGATATGTATGTAAACATTTATTAACTATTCAGAGGTTAACGGATATATCTCATGCAAAAAGGTTATACATGTGAGTAAAATAAGATACATGTTTGCTGGTGGTCACAAAATTTTACTCCATCTGCAAGATACACTTTCAGGCTCATTGCATTTTATTTTTCATAGAATTCTGCCTTACTTAGTCTCCAGAATCAAATGACAAATATTGTATATCATTAACAAAAAGCCATTACTACTGCTGAGCTGGTATTTCTGTATTTCTTCTGTACTTCTTCATAGTATTTTTAGCTATGTGACATAGTTCATTTGTTCATTTCATTTATATTCAAGTATTAGCAACATGTGATGGGGAGCTCTACGTCACCATGTTGTCTCCATTGCTATTGTCTCCCCCGGGGTCTGAGCAGGCACACAGTTCAACAGCACTTGTACGCTATGCATTGTTAGTGACCATTTGCAAGACTATAAACTTAGTTTTGTCTCACACATTGTTTCTGAAAATACTGTTGTCCTTATTTCTATGTTGTATCTGCCAGTTATTTGATTCAGGCTAGAGCAACTGAATCAAGACTATGGTGAACCTCAGGATGCCTGAAGACATTTCAGTTTATGTATGTTTAAATGAATATTGTTCTGAAACACAAACTGTTGGGAATCTGAAATTTTAGTTTGTAATCTAAATGAACTCTTCAGTATCTTGTAGCAACAGTTTTTTTGTTTGCTTTCTCTAATAGGGTCTCTGAATATAGCGCTGGACTTCTCTAATTTATAAATCTTTTGCCATCAGTGAAGACATTTCCACATCTAAGTGATATAATGAGTTGAAGGAACAGAGCTTTAGGCCTGAATCCCGCAAAGATTTTTGTGCATGTTTAGTATGAGTAGCCTAATAGAAATGTAACAGATGTGCATATGTACATATGCTTTCAAGTTCAGGCTTTTTTTTCGAATGAAACTTTTGGGACTTTGCTATTCTATGGACCTGTCACTTAGGATGTTAGGAACAGTAATTTGTATTTTAACACCCTCTTTTAAGTTTTCCATTTTAGGATTTTAATGTTGCAAGCTGAAACACAATTTGCAATAAAATACATATTTATACTACAAGTGGCTGTCTTCTACATCATCAATTAGAACAGTAATTTGTAAAGAAACAAGCAATAGATTACCCATCTTTCTTGCACTATTCATATATAAACCCTGAATGGATGATTATATGATCTTTATTCTTTATTGGCACATATGTACATGCTTCCTATTAAGCTTTGGTGGATACATTTGGAAATGAAGAGATTTAATTATTTAGTGGCTGCTGAATATTGTAATTTTTACTTTACATGTTGGTGATGATTAATTCTTTTTGCAATTTTCTGATGAATTATTTCTGTTTCTGCCTAATCAGCAGGCATACTGTGAAATATAATTGCACTTGAAGGAAAATTACTGTCTCATGAGATGAATAAGTTTGATGATTAAATTACGTAGAATAAAGCAATAACACTCACATATCCAACCAGGATGACATACTTATCCTTTGTTGTGCTTTCATGACCTTTATAAAAACAGAGAATCCTTCTAGAAACAATTCGGTGTATTTCAAGTCAAACCATATAAAAGGAAATCTGAACAATCCTACATAAGATGCAGTCTCATGGAAAATGCAAGAATGTCACCTTTTTAAATTTAAAAGAAATCAATTCTGACCTCCTTACCACATAATGAAAATCACTGAGGTTGGAAAAAGCTCTTAAAACTGATAAAGCCCCATACTTGCTCCTAAAGTTAATTACTAAACTTGATCAGAAATAAGTTTGCAGCCTGATATTCATATCAGCAGGAGACAGGCTTCTCTACAGACAACATGAAATATGTACTGTTTTGAACAAATCCTTTCTTATCCACACCTTCTGTAATTTTAAGCCCTCATTTTTAGCTGTATCTTTATATAATGCAGTATTCATGAACCCTAAAATATTCTTTCTTGACATAGATGTATTTGATTTCAGACTAGTCCCATTCTGATTGAGAACTAATGTGCATGAGACAAGATCTGGAAGAAAGGTTTGGCAGAATTACTGCATTATTGTGACAAAGGCCGTGATTGCATGCTTAAGGATTTATGCATAGACCAAAAAGCGGAAGTTTGTCATAAGCAGGCCTATATATTTAATATTTGCATATATTTATATGTCTGGTGTTTTGTATCCCAAGGGAAAAGATAGATTCATGGCCTCTCAAACAAAAATTAATGTTTCTGAGAACATATTGGTCCATGTGTAAAGAGGTGTGAACTTCTGGGGCCTTTCTTTATGTCAAAATGGCCATTCCAATGGCAGGAAAATGTTTGCAGTGTTGAATCACATTCTTCCCCCAAAAAGGAGCAGGGGTTGAAAAGAAGCCTCTGCATGGTCCTGATGGTTGGGTAATGACATATTTTGGCACTGTACACTGCTGGTTTTAGGTATCTATAGAAATAGCTTCTCTCTCTGAATTAGGCTTCTTAGCAAAAGATATTCTACTCTCATACCCTAAACAGAATTGCTGCTATGTCTATGTACAGAGGTGAAGAAAGCAGAACCATATTTTGTTCACTTGAGTCTATCCATGATTTTTGTATAGGAAAAGAGTTTTTCTCTGGATAACTCCTGTGGAAGGTAATTGTAGTGGAGTGCATATTAACTATTTGTTCACCCTTTCTGAATGGCTTCTAATAATTGTTGATTCAAATGAGAAAAACCCCTATCTCCACAGAGAGAAAGTGTCAGGGGATATAGAGGAGACAAAGCTCTGGGAAGGGTGAAAAGCAGTTGCTGCAAGCAGGTCCTTGGCATTAGCTTTACGTGATTCATATCATGTTCTTATTGCTTTATCTGGTAAGGTAACTGCGACGTTCAGAATGCATGCAAAGAAAGGGTAGACAGGAACAGGTATGGTGGTCAACCGGCCCTTTTCTGTGTGTGTTTCGAAACGATTCAAAAAGCAGAAGGAACTGACAGCTCGTTATCGCTTGGACAAAGGGAAAGGAAGCAGAGCTGGGATCCTGCTCCACCAGGGTGAGAGGCGCTTTCCTGGGTTTGCTGCCCAGCAACAAATGGCCCTGCAACAAACCGCCCGGCTACAAAATGCCTGGGCACAGCGATATAGAAACGGAGGCGCCTGCCAGCGCCCAGTGCGAACTGGGCCAGGGGCTCACCAGATACTCTGCGGATGATCCTCACCTGGGGAACGGTCCGAGACAGCCTGACACTATAAAAAGGCAACCGTCGTTCAGCCGTATGGATTATCTTTTCACCCTGGATCCTAGCGGAGTAAGGACCAGGACTAAAAGGACTAGAGCTGACAGGATTTCAACTTGCTGACTGAAAAGACATCGTTGCATCCACAGGCTGGTGATCCTATTTATTTTCTTTCCTTCTTTCTTTCCTTTCTACTTTTCTCCCTTTACTTGGGATCCCTTATAAGAATGAGAGCTCGCCAAGAATTCTCTTACTTCTGACATAGTTTAGGGAAGTTTGCAATCAAATCAACTGTTGTTTTTTAGTCTCTGGAGGCCTGTGATTTCTCCCATGAACTATACAGTGTGGTAAAAAAAAAGGTTCCCTGGAATGATAGGCTTCCCTGAGAATGGTAGAATCATTGTTCCTGGAAGTGTTCAAAAACTCTGTAGATGGGGGCCTTAGTGACATGGTTTAGCAGTGGACTTGGCAGTCCTGGGGTAATGATTGGACTTGATGATCTGTGATTATATGCTGATTCTTAGGCTTTGTCATTTCAATATTTAGGAGCAGTTAATCTTGAACGTCTATGAAAACATCCCCTGTTAACTAGAGGAATTAAAATTCTTGTCATCTAGACCTCACTGCCTGGTTAGTGGTTTAGAAATTGTGTACAAAGGAGAGACTAACTTGGAATGCCTCACTCATTCTGTCACTGTAGATATTTAAGATATGATAGTAGCCGCCAGGATGCACTCAGTTATTTGGTTCCCACTGACTGTATGAGGTATCTGTCTCTCCAAAGGAAAACAGTTTTAGAATGGAGAAGGTATTTGCTGTGTCACTTAATGAGCTTTTTTAACATTTTTTGAAGCTTTGATGAATGTGAAATGCAGTTGTACTTAGAAAAGCCCCACATTTTTAAGACAAGGGATACCTGTATTTTCTTTATAAGTAGATATTTGAGAATAAGTAGGCTAAAAGGCTGCCTAGGTATATATATGTCAAGAAAGACTTACTAAAAAAATGTAAAATTATGATTTTGAGGTTTAGTGGAGCTTGTTTTGAATGATAAACTTACAACTTTCATGAGAGTGGCACCTTAAATTGATTTCTCAGCTTTTCCAATGAATTTTAGATCTTTGGAGTGCTAATTCTGAGTTACAGCTTTCATTTGAGAGCCTGCACTATAGATTAAGTGCAAAACCATGCAAATATGAGCCACAAATCACACACACACACAAAGTTAGCCTTTGGCATGTGTATCTGACATCTCATGAGAAATTTCTCAAAAATTGCTTATAGTATAGATTGTCACCAAGATTGAAGTTCAAAGTAGCAAATCCATTTAGTCCAAACAGTCATTACCACAGTGCAGTGGTTGCCAGCATCTCGGTAGAAAAAGCTCAGAAAAAAACCCTTACTTTCTGAAACAAATAATCCATTATAACAACTCCCATAATTTTCAGAACGAAATTTGAAGTTGGAACATTCTTTGACTGGTGGCCATTGATGCTGAGTCATATTTCCAAGCAATGTTGTGGGATGTGAAAGAGGATAAAAAACCTGAATAAATGATAGAATTAGTATGTTGAGTGCAGTGCTGCTTTTCCTAGATGAATAATGCTGTAGTCATATTTTAATACAGAATCAAATGTAGATAGCCAGATGTTTAGACAGTGTATAGTCCCTGGAGGCAGTAGCACATTGTCAGTTCATACCTAATTTGTATATGTTTGTGTATATGTGAAATAAATACAGGAAGCAGGTTTCTATTTCATACTTCATTCAGGGCAGTTGGTTTCCTTACAGATTAAGATTTCTTTTCTTTGCATTTCTGAATACAGTACAAATAAAATTGAGTACTGTGATATGCTGGTGATTACATTAGAATGTTTTTGGGTACTCCTTAAGGTTAAGCTTTATAAATGCAGAAGACTATGTCTGAATTGCAAACAACCCAGATATAAATACAGTTATTTTTTTATCTTAAAAAAGATTAGCACACTTACTGCCATATTTATTATCTTATTTATTACTGTATTGCAGAAGTGTAGGCCAAAGGGAAGTGACAGTGGTAAGTTTCCTATTTATAAGTGACCCCATATTTGAAGCCGAAAAGTATGATATTACCTTCACATTTGCTATAGAAATAAAGGTGTCTTGCAAAAACAAAGCAGTGCCTATTAAAATTCCAACTTAAAGTTATGTTGCAAAAATTATATAGTACTTGTTTGAGTGCCTTTTTTTGTGTAGAAATTATTATAGTTAAATTAAAACTTGTACTTCATGTGATAGTAGATCCTCATTTTACATAACTCTTTCAGTAAATGACAAAAATTGTGGGGAAAGCTTATACATTTTATCTTTGCTCTTTTCAATGCTTATCTGTAGTCTGACTTGATGTGTGCAAAGGCTCAGATTTGATGTGCTGTGCAAAAAAGGGAAGAAAGGCAGAAAAAAGTATCACCAGTTGTAACACCTTTCAGCCAATTATTGACATACTTCATTCAAAGACATGATTGTTCACACAGCTTATTCTGTCTGGTGTCATTCTGGAGCACAGCAGGAGCTGCTAGGAATTGGGATAATGATTATAATGAATTTTCTCCTTTTGACAGACACATTAACAATGGTGTTTCCTTGCCACTCACAAATGGTTGTTTCTAATCTTATAAAGTACACTTAAAAATTTCCATACTTATATATATCCAGTGTTTTATTTATAGACTGACATCCACTGTTGGGTTTTAGATAGCGATTATACATCTTCACAACTACTATTATTTAGAAAGTTGAAATGGTGCAGTAAGTTTCATTAATTTCTCATGCATAGGGTTTGTTGTAGATGTGTGGGAGCTGAGAAAACTTATACTTTATGTTTTAAAGATGAAAACAATAGCAGTTGTATTTAGTAAAGAACTATTGGTATGTTCCTGCTCACCAGCAAGTTCTGCAGATAATCTGTAAGAGTTAGAATTCCCTTAATAGGCAGGAATTCATGTGCATGCATATCATCATTAAAACTCATCTTCTTTGAATAAGTGTGGTATGAGCAAAAAGGCAGGCTTTATGCTGAAATTAATCTACACCTAATGCAATATGCAATACTTATTATTTGCCCCCCAATGTAAATTTGAAAGCTACTGGAAATGTTGATAGCCTTTGGTATATTCAAAGTCTGGTTCTTGGCAATTAGCAAATCAGTTATAATAATGTAGAAGATGTGTGGTTTTTCAAATTTTATAAAATGCATGATCTCTCTCTGTAAATCCTGGATCTCAGAAGTAAAAGTCATCGAATCAGCTAGGTTGAAAAGGGCCTTTAAGATCATCAAGTCCAACCATTACACAAGAACTGCCTAGACCACCACTAAACCGTGTCACTAAGGGCCTCATCTACACAGTTTTTGAATAATTTCAGGGACAGTGATTCCACCACTGCCCTGGGCAGCCTATTCCAACGTCTGATCACTCTCTCTGTGAAGAAATTTTTCCTAATATCCAAACTAAACCTCCCCTGGCTCAGCTTGAGGCCATTTCCCCTTGTCCTTTCAGTTGTTACTTGGGAGAAGTGACTGACCCCCACCTCACTACAACCTCCTGTCAGGTAGCTGTAGAGAGTGGTAAGATCCCCCATGAGCCTTCTCTTCTCCAGGATAAACAACCCCAGTTCCCTCAGCTGCTCCTCATCAGACGTGCGCTCCAGACTCTTCACAAGCTTTGTTGTTCTTCTCTGGACCCACAAAGTCTTTCTTGTATTTGAGGGGCCCAGAACTGAACTCAGGATTCAAGGTACAGCCTCACCAATGCTGAGTACTGCAGGAAGACCCTTAAAAGAACCTAGACCCTGGTAAAAGACATGAAAGTGCTAGGGTTGCAGGATTTTTCTGTATAGAGTCTGGCCTTTGATACTGTGATTGATCAGCTGGGAGAAAGATGTAAGGAGAGTGTTTCTATGAATAAAATTAGACTGACTTGTCTGTGTGGTGTCCTGAATGTTGTTAATGTTGTTAATTACAGGACATTTTAGACTTTTGTCTCATTAGACTTCACAAATTTGCATTTTTATCCACAGTGTATCTAAGTTTAACTTTAGCATTAACTTTGAAGTGAATAGGTATTGAACTCATTACTTTTTCTGGACTCTTCTTGTAATGTAAGTTTAGTTTAAGACCTGAAACCTCTCCTATATCATCACAATGTAATTCAAAGAGCAAATCAGTAAAAGGTAAATACTTTGCTTTTTGTTTTGCATTCAGTATCATAGGAAATTATCTCATGTGCATGTACTCAAGTAGAGAAAGATAGCAAACTTAACTTCAGTGAGCATTCTTCATTTCCAGAACCATCTTTGTTCTCTATTTCAGTTGCAACTACTAGGTCTTATTTTAGAACGAAATATGCGAAAATCTTCTTTTTGTACTTGAGGAATATGAGTGTTTCTGAGGGTCCTTACTGTTATGCTTTCTTAATCTTTACAGTTTTTAATCTGAGTTTTTTTTATTGTAGTCAAGGCAAAGGTTTCTAATATAGTCTCATATTTTCCTGTTACATTAATTGTTCTTGGAATGCTGGCATATGGTTATTGTTGCATTTAAGAATAGGTTAGAACTAAACCTGTATTTTCCTTCTGAAAGTCTGATGCATCATAGAGACTATAAATTGAAGAGTTGTGCCCTGTTGATTTGAAGCATTATTAAGAAACTATCAGTCCTCAGGGGCTGGAGATATTTCCAAGCAGGAACTTGACAGACTAGATTAGAGATAATTGCGGCCTTTATTCTTACAAAGTTCAGTGAGAAAGTTTCTCATTTGATAGTTTGCCATTGTCACAAAATACATTGGATGGCAGTTTCATATTAACTTGGAGGCCTGTTAGCAAAAGGTATGGATAGAAAGCTGGAAATTTCTTCATAGTACATGTGATAAATGGATGTATTCTTCAGAGCCATCAGGAAGGTCATGTTCTTATATTAAATTAGTAAAGGGAAAAAATAAGCATATAAGTCACCAATTACCTAGTTAAATTACAGACCTACCAATATAAAGAAAAAATATGGAAACCAGAAGATATTTTCATTTATTACACTGACTTCAATGAATGGTCAATCAAACTGAAGAATGATAAAATCACTAAAGTGGAACATAGAACAGGTCTTGCTCAGTGATGTGTATTTCATTTTAACTCAGTTCAAATATGGGCTACTTTGTGACTGATAACCCTGTCAGTTCCTGGTTAGCGACAGATATATCATTGCATGCTTATAACAAGGTATCTAGCTCAGTCATAGGCAAAACAAACAGTATAGATTAGGGCTGGCCAAAATGCTGCTGAAGGAAAAAAACGTCAAGACCCCAAAACCTGCCAGAACTGTCAGCATTATGAACAATATTTTTCTTTTCTGGCAAATCTGCAAGTGTGAGGATAACCAGATCTCTGACAATGTTCAGTTAAACCTCTGAGAAACAGCTTTTCTCTTGACTTGCATTTCAATTAATTTATATATTAGGATGAATGGGTTTGAAATCCTGATGCCTTACTTATGTCTATAAAAGTATATTGAGACTTCTGCATCATCAGTGCCAAATACCTTTCAAGGAACATGAGATACTAGCACTGAAAATTTGATAGGAAAAGTCAATATGGAAATATCACAGATATTCAGCTTTCTGGCAAATATTACTTTCTGGGCTGCAAGCATAAATTGCTAGGCTACATTGAGCTTCTTATCAACAAGTATTCCCCAGATTTTTTCCTGAAGGCTGTATTTGTGCTTAAATGGTCCTGACCCAGGAGCAGGACCTTGCATTTGGCTTTGTTGGGCCCACCTCTTAAGATCCCTCTGGATGGCATCCCTTCCCTCGATTGTGTCAGTTGCACTGCATGGCTCTGTGTCATCACAAACTTGCTGAGGGTGCACTCAGTCCCACTGTTCATGTCACTGACAAAGATGTAAGCCATGCTGGCCCCGATACCAACCCCTGGGGAATGCCACTTGTCACTGATCTCTACTTGGTCATTGAGCCATTGACCATAACATGAGTGCGAACATCTAGCCAGCTCTTTAACCACTCCATCCATCCATCAAGTCTATGTCTCTCTGGTTTAGAGACAAGGATATCATATGGGACAGTGCCAAATGCTTTGCACAAGTGTAGGTAGATGACATCAGTCATTCTTTCTTTATCCACCAATGTCATAGCCCCATCATAGAAGGCCACCAAATTTTTCAGGCACAGTTTGCCCTTAGTGAAGTCATGTTGGCTGTCACCAGTCCCCCTCTTATTGTCCTTGTGCCTTAGCATAGTTACTAGGAAGATCAGCTCTATGATCTTGCCAGGCACTGAGGTGAGACTGACTGGCTTGTAGGTCCCTTGGTCTTTCTTTATTCCCTTTAAAAAAACTGAGGTTTGTTTCCCTTTTTTCAGCCAGTAGGAACTCACCAGAATGCCATCACTTCTCAGATACGATGGCTAGTGGCTTAGCCACTTGATCTGCCAGTTCCATAAGGACCCGGGGATGCATTCCACGAGTGTCTCACTATAAGAAGGACATCAGCCTATTAGAGTGTCTCCAGAGGAGAACAATCAAGATGGTGAAAGGTCTCAAACGCAAGACTTAGGAGGAGTGGCTGAGATCACTTGGTTTATTCAGCATGGAAAAGAGATGGCTGAGGGATGACCTAATTGCAGTCTACAATTTCCACAAAGGGGGCAGCAGAAACCTGTGTCTGACCAGTGACAGGACACAAGGAAATTGAATGAAGTTTTGTTGGGGGGAGTTTACACTGGATTTCAGGAAAAGGTTCTTCACTGTGAGGGTGGGTAATCATCGATTCTACAAGTGAAGAGGAAAGTTTTGGTAATTTTGATGAATTTTCCTTTAAGCCTTTGGCTGGGAACAAAACTCCCTCCTTTTGTCAGATAGTGTTTAGAAGTGACACTGTAATAAATCCTAAAGAAAAAATTGTTTTGATGGGAAAACCTCTCACATCACACAGCAGAACTGTGAAGAAAAATAAGAAAGTAAATAAATGTTTTGAAGTTATCATACAGCTAGACATTTGTGAATGATAACTGCCTAGATCAAGTTCCTTTAAAGAGATATTTTGAAGTCTGACAACAAAATTTTTTGGGTAAAATTAAAGAAGGGAATGTGGAAATCAGGTAAGTAAGTAATGACCCAACACCCCTTTCTACCCAAAGCAGATGCTGCCTAGACCTCTTCAATAGAAGCACTTTAGCAGTATAGCATGGTAGCTAACGCAACAAAACCACAACTCAACTCAAGCACTGTAATTTAAATGCAGTTCTTATTCCAGGGAAAGGATGAGAAAAATAATGTGCTACCTGTTAGAGCATTTCTGTTGCTTTATGTCTCCCTAGATGGTATTTAAATGTTATAGTGTTAGTAGGAGTATAAAACCCATTTGAAACAGAATAATCATAGAATCAAGACCAAGAGGATGTGGCCTTTTGGACAGCAGCACTAGGCAAAATCTGCTGTTGTTTCACTGCAGTTATAGGAAAGCACTGCTGAGAATAAGAGTGTTTGGTTGAAGTAGTTTAAAACCTGATCTATCATCGTTCATTTACTTTGCATAAATAACAAGCCCCCTTTGCTTAAAGTGTGTTTTCATCATTCTTTTATCAAGAATGCAGAAGAGAATTTTCTGTGCTTGACTCTATAGGTATCTAATTTGGCTAGATGCAAATACATTTTTATTGACCTTTTTGGATAAGATCTTAGAGTAGCATTATTGCTGTGAGTAGATATACACCATTTTTTGATGCACACCATTTATTTTTAAAAGATGAGTATGATTTGAGGAAAAGCAAATTCTATCTTTATTGTTGATATTTATAATTTATGTTAATCTACCCTTAAAAGTAATGACCTTTGAGTTAATTTACATGACTGTTTGCTTTCCTTTCAAATCTGGGAACTTGTGGGAAATAAATCAGTACTGAAGACTAAGAATTCAGCCAGCTTAAAAAGAGCATAAGCTTTTTAATTAGACTGCTTTTCACATGTTTAGTTTTATTATGCATGGTGAAATGAATGGAGATTGTTAACTAGGCTGCCACGACATGCTTTGTGGTTAACTGTGTTATAAAGAAATAATATCAAATTATAACTGTCTTGTAATTTTAAAATTATTCTGCCCTGTAAAGTTTACTACCTTATTAAATCTGCAGGTTAGCCTTCCTTAGGAGGGTTTCATAAGATTTCCTAAGTAGATGACTGGTAGAAGAATTCATCATATAAAACAGTACGTCTCAGAAATTCATGGTTATAATTTAGTTCGTGGAGTGAAGGAATCATGAGGCATTTTTATTTCCAATTCAGATTAATAGACATACCCCCCTAAACTGCCTTTCAAATTCAAAGGCAAAATCAATATACTTAAAAATATTTCAAATACATTTTATCTATTTCTCTTCTTTTTACTCTTCGCTTTTAAATATCCTGGTGATAACTCACACTGTATGGATAGATAGTAATTTACATTAAACAATAATAATGGAAATACATACATGAGGAAAAGGCAGTTATTTATATGAAAAATCATCTTCGTAAAAGTTACTATGCTTATTAGCCTCATTTTCTATGGAACCAAAATGTATGACATCGTACTGTCTCTACATCTGTCCTCTGCCTCTACTTTTTTATTCAATAGCTAATTTCAAGCAAGTTGGATAGTCCAGCTCAAAGACGCTAAAGTCCTACAAATTTTAGTTGTCAGAGACAAAACCTCTCTCAGAGACTCCAATACTGAGTGAAAAAATGAAGGAAGATCTTAAATTTACTTACATTAGAAAAAGATGCTACAAATCCTACACTGGGAAAAGCTTCAGTTGCACTTTATTCTTTTGTTATGTGTAAAAAAAATCCACTACTCCGTCAGAGTTTGTCTCTGACATAGATTCATGCTTTTGAATTTGTGTACTTCCACTGAAAAGCCTGTTGATCATGAGACATGGCTGCACTGCAGACCAGAATTTGGGAGATTTAGTGCTTCCTGGAAACATTTTTCTCCTGTACAGTGCTATGGTATAAAGCAATATGGCCTCATTGCACTAATTGTTTGGCTGGTAGATCTTCAACCTGAGCACGCTTGTCTAAGTTCTTGTTGACACTCAGTAGTGATTGCCTTCTCTTTGTATTAGCTGTGTTTTCTGTTTGCAAGCCAGGGCTGTATTTAGCTATTTATCCAGTTCTATATGGCTGGCTCCCTGCTAAAGGATGGTATAACCCTCAGTAAAGCACTGCAGTTGCGCTTTTCCCCCTCATTGAAATAATCTGTGTCAAGATTTAGGGATTTCTAGCTCTAATCCTGGGCTTGCCATGTACTACAGTGGTGTAACAGAAGCATTAGTTGAACCAGGGCTTTTGCAGTGTACTGAAAAAGCACTAGCGATTTCAGTGGAAGTAGTCACCACAGGTGTTTAATCCCAGGTTTCCAAAGAATGCTCTGGCATATAGTTTCAATTTTTTTACAATAAAAATTAGATATTTAACTGCCCTTGAATGTATATGCCTTAATTATTTTGGTTAATTCAAGGGGCCATCCTTACCTCCCTTCCTCTTGTGACTTATGTTTATGTTGCATTTATGATATTTGTTATTTTTTAAACAATAAAGACTTTCTAGTCAGAAACCTAGGCACTGATTATACATAATGTTGCATCATATGACATATTGTTATCCTTTGTCAGGTAGGGAATAGAGCTCATTTCAGCTGTTTACTCAAAAAGTGAAAGGCATTACCATCATAATTTTAATTGGGATTTTATTTACATTTTGAGAGTGCCTGGAGGCCTGTGTCAGTGTGCCATTATGCTGTTTGAAAAGCACAGCAAAGACATAGACCTTATTCTACAGAGCTAACAATTTGAGAAACTGCAGAGCACCAGGACATTTTTATGTGTGGTTATGTCTGAATTAGTATTATCTATATTTATACACTGACACACCTGAACGTTTCTTTTTCCCCTTTATGGGTTGTATCATCTGTTGTTATTTTAGCACGATGTAGAATACTGGCATGATACATTTGCCATTATTGAAATAAAGAATAAAATTATTGAAAGGTTTTTTTGCAATCAATAATGTTATTTTGTCAAAAATTGGCGGATAATGTTCCTTTTTTCTTTCTGATGGTTGGATGTGATGGCTAAAGCTATTATAATACATAGGTGGACAGAGGAGAGGAAATTACCAAAATAGTGTATTTTTGATTGGAGAGCTTGAAAACATTGCCCATAAGCAAAGTTGTTATTCTGCTTCATGAGAAATGCATGTATATCTCATTGTGTAAGGAAAGTTACTTTTATTGCTCTCATAGAAGTAATAAATCACAGTGAAAATCTGTTACAGAAGTACAGGCCTGCACAGTGGACAAAGAAAATCCTTGTTGCACCTGAAAGTTGAGATGAAATGATGTCAGAATTATACAGAGCTCTTCCTTGGTGTTGAGGAAAAATTGGAAGAAGTGGGAGCTCAGCCCATATTCAAGAGGTGTCTCTGGGGTTTTCCTGGGTTGCCTTGGTCAGCTTGTACTCCTTTTCTCATCTCTAGCTCACCCTGTAGTTGTGCTGTATGTTGTGCAGCTCTTGTTGAGGATGTTCTGGCAGAGTGCCTAAGCTTTTGGCTCTGGTGCATCCGTTTTCTATTGACAGGAGGTGGAGAAGAAAAAAGGGGTGTAGAGCACAATGTAAAGAACAGATAACTTTGAAGCTGCTATAGGGCAATTTTTTGTATGCAAGATCTATAGTGTCTTGGTAACCTCCCTTGTATGTTCTAGAAGTGGGCAGAGAAGTCAATACTTCCCAGTGCAGGAAGCTGAGGAAAAGAAATATTTTAGGCTGTACAAGGGGAAAAGACGATCACTGTAATTGCTGATCAAGTGATATGTCCCCCTCTTGGTGGCTGTATCCGAACTAGTAACTTCAACAGTGTGAGAGAAGATTTTGATCAGCTAGTAGAGGATTCACTGACCATGGTTTTGGACTGTGCCAACCAATACCCATTCGTTCATGGAGTCGGAGAACTGGTGCAGATGCAGAAACCATTCCCATTTGGCAGTTTGCATGGAAGGGGAAATTCAAATTGTAGCTGCTCAGCAATGTTAATTTGTGACCAAGGAATGATCTGGCATAGAGGTCAAGAAGATCCAGCTTCAGAAGTTAAACTAGCTGGAAGCAGAGTTACAAGGAACAGAAGGATTTGCCTGTCAGGAGTTAGGTTTCCCCTGGTGATGAAATAAGAAATAGCTGCAGCATTGCCTTGTGGCAACCCTGGAATGAAAGTGCTCAACTCAATGCCCGGCTGCAACTGCTGATGTTGGTGCTTAATTCACCTCAGAGGGTACAATAAATTT